>NC_136944.1:6385876-6395876 GCF_949987615.1 Pollachius pollachius
AGTGATTTTCTGTTTCAGAATCAAGCAAATATTGAAGAAGCAACCATGACACTAATCAGTAATTATTAACTTAAATTGCTTTTTGTGCCTTTTTCTAGTAGTTAAACGACTAGATTTTGTTAATAGTGGTACTGTGACTGTTTTGTGGCTGAATGACTGTTGCACTGATAAGGTGTCCTTCGACTAAACCTTTGCCAAACAGTTGCTGGAGAACATGAGGGATAACAACGAGTGGAAACACCTTGAGGTGGGAACTGCAAGCTTTTTCCTCCCATAAAAGGGTACAGAACATGCTTTTCCTAGTGAGTTTTATCGCAAAAAATGTGTTTGCTTGTGTATCTGTGAAGAGATTCACCATGGAGGAAGCTAGCAGGCTCCAAATATAACAATCGAAAATTGACTGTGATAAAAGAAAGTTTCTTATTTAGTATGCAAGGCTAGCTTTGGTTCTAAAAGGCCCTTTAAATATACGTGCACACTTGACAACACGGTGTGTCCCTGGATTCATAAATTCAAGACCAGACCAGAGAACAAACCTGGTTCAGAATGGAAAACTTTGTTTCTTTCCACTTTTTATAGTACAATTTGTGTCCATTGTATGAAACATTATCTTATACATTCATGGTGCTGCATTTTTTGCGAACATTTTTCTAAAGGTGTATCATGTGTATCATGGTCTGGTTTATGGGCTTCATAAACCAGACCGGGAGGAGCTGTGCCAATGCGCTTCCCCCGCTCACAGACGCTTTATGGGGGGAAAAGTGTCAGTTTCCCCCTAGCTGTTTCCACCGACAGACCTGACCACGGTAGACACACACGCACGCAGGCGCACACACATAGACAGACATACACAAACACATACACGCACACACACACACACACACACACACACGCACACACACACACAAACACACACAAGCATGCAGACACACACAGACACACAGACAAACACACGCCTGCATGCAAACACAAACACACACACAGACACACACACGCACACATACAAAAAAAAACCTGCATGCATGCACACACACACACACACAAACACACACAATAAAGAAAATATAGGCTCAGCAGACAGCCCCCTGGTCTTGTTAGACCAGCGGGAGAACCACCACAAACAGTGAAACATCCACACCAGTTGTTAATACTCCCTCACACACACGTCTGCAGGAGCTGTGGGTGGGAACAGCAAATCCCATCAGAGGTGAATCAAGGTCAGGGATGATGCTATCTGAGGTCTACCATATAGTTAGGGTCTAGTGATTGCAGGGCCTGGAGCCACTGTGCACGTGTTTGTGTGTGTGCGTGTGTGTGTGTGTGAGTGTATACATGGTTGTGTGTATTTCTCTGTATGGGTGGTCAGCCAATAGATTGAGCTAATTGGGTCCAGTAGCCAACCGAGGAGGGAGAGAGTCCATGTGATTCATCGCAGCGCGGCCTCTGAAAGCCTATGGCTGGTTGGCCAGAGGGTGGAGTCCTGAGCTACCTCCACCCGACCAGAGAGTCTATTGCCATGGGGTTGCCCCCCAAATACGGGCATCTGGTAGGATCACTTCTTTTAGGAAAAAGATGGTCAAGCAGCTTTATGCATATTCAATGGATTCATGAAATATGAAATGTATAGAATTTAATTTAATTCTCATGATCCCAGTTTACTGATTATACTTTCAAAGTCAAATAAATATATATAAGAATACATTTTGCGTAATGACGATGAGCAGTTGTGTCGCAAAGGTTTTCCTTTGGATATCAACCCTCTCCGAAAGACGATGATAGCATACTTTTGGTTATTATGTTAATGAAGTCACACCCACTTATAAAAATCATCCTTATCTGCAAACTGCCATTCGCTAAACTTGTTGACACTTGGATTTGAAAGAGTGTGAAACTATATTTATAATTTAATCCTCTAAATAAATGCTTGTCCAGGCTTGTATTAGGCACGTCCGAGAGAGGGTTTCTCACGACCGGAGTCTTCCAAAAGGCTAGGCAGACCTATTGCTAAAGCTAGCCACCTAGTCACATGTTTCTGGGAAGTGGCTTTGGAGCAAGGACTGAAGCAAGCAATGGGACTTTTCAGGTTGGATAATTCCAACATCCAGCTCTACGCTGGCTTCCCCAAATGGCCTACCCTAGCTTTAATAACAACTGTGTTTAAATCACCATCGGTTTGAGTAATTTGTTTAATTTGTCTGTTTGAGATCATTCTGAAATTATTTGAATGATTAAGAAATGTCCTAAGCGGTCAGAAAAGAAAGGTTCTTGTCATTAAAAAAAAAGTTAAATCAATAGCTATATCGCCAACGAAAATAATCATCAGCCCTAAATTAAATGTCCAACTCTCCAAACCGTTACTCTCTACGGGTCCAGGAGAAGAAGTTCATACATAGCTTAACACGTATCTACTCCAATACTGTGAATAAGGAGGAGTTGATACATAGCTTTATATATATATACTCTTACACAGTGAATGAGAGGTTAAAAAATGGCTTGACATGTATCTACTAAAATACTTTGAACGTGGAGGAGTTGATAAATGACTTTACATGTATCTACTCTTATACTGTGAGTTTTAAGAAGTGTCTATATGGCTTTATGTGTATCTAGTCGTATGGTATAAAGTTGTCCTCTATGGACAGGTTGGAGCGAGGGCAAGCCTCACATTGTGAACAGAACCTGTTGCTCTTGATTAAGTGTCACTGAAAGGTCAATGTTTTCCAACCCACCAGATGTATAATTGTACATGTTTCTTCAATAACCATGCACGTTGTATCTCTTTCACTGAAATCCACCCCCAGCTATGATAATTCGGACCACCGAGAAATAACTATGGCACGCACACTCTGATAAATATAGTAAAATCTTCAATCCACCAGTGCCCAACTATATATTCAACGTGAGTTGTTTTTGAGGTATTGAACCTAACATAAGCAGCATCACAGCTAGACGTCAGACAGGCTGAGTCTTGTCTTCACTGCGCCCCGCCCTCCCACTGGAGTTAGAAAAGTCTTTGAACAGTTTCTTCACTCTTTACCGAAACAAGCTGTTAAACACACAGACACCCAAACAAACATGCACACGCACACACACCAACACACGAAGGCCTACATACCCAACCGTACACACATGTTCTGCATACCTACAGGAAAACGAAGAGAGCAACATTGTTTATATAAGGTTGATATATGAATGTATGTAGGGGTAAGGATCCTTTTCCCAGAATGATTCTCTGTTGGCTACCATTGGTGCTTTCAGTATTAAACCGTTTTGACAGGTGATGATGCAAGGACACACCCACGCATGTTCCGCAGATGCATTACACCAATTTCACCAATGGCCGTGGGTATATTGTAGTCCTTCAGTGTTTTAGAAATCCCCAGCCCAATAAAATAAACAGTTGACACCGCTTACAACTCTTTCGCTTCTTTTGAAAGTTGTTTGTGATCGCTAGTGCGTGAAGCTGTCAATGGCCATGTTGTCATGACACACCCCATCACACACACACACACACACACACACACGCACACACACACACACACACACACACACACACACACACACACACACACACACCTCCACTTAACTAAACTGAGGCGTCTTTGATCTTTACCTTGACTAACCCGACATTTCCAAGACACCTGCCATCTAAAATATGTTTATATATCGTCTATATCTTATTTGAATCCCGATTGTCATTATTCGGTTTTATTAAATTTTTTTACGTAAATTAAAACACTTAAAACGTTATGCAATCATTTGTTTGTACTCTATATGTGTTTGTATTACCTTTCCTATATTTAATTTCACTAATTCTCTTTATTTGGTTTGGATTTAGTTGTGTTATGTGTACCATGTATTTACTTGTCTTACGGCCTCACTGCCTGAATAAATCACCTTGCTGTTGCCCCCAGGGACGTTAAAGATTTACTGCTATATGTCTGTCTGTATGTATGTCTTTATGTCTTTCTGTCTGTCTGTCTGTATGTACAGTGTATTACAAATTGCAAGTAACAAGTTACAACTGGTTTTAATTTACTACGTACAAGCACGTGTAGCAACTTAGTTTATTAGCTTTACTAAGCCTCTTTTAATTATATGAATCATCCAGGCATACAGTCACACAACTACTTTAAAAACCTCATACTGCCCAATACAAGTGTATCCTACGCCTTCATCTAATAAACTTAATAATCAAATCAATGAATAAATAAAATAGGGATCTGATCTCAACCACACACAAAAACATAACTGTGTTGAATAAATGACATAGTTTGACAACAAATAACATCACCTAACTAGTCTAGCAACAAACTAGCATTGTTGCGCGGTCACCAACACACACATTTAGTAATGCATTTATCTGTTATTCTCTCATTCACTCTCTCCCTGACTCGGTCGCTCTCTCCCTGACTGAAAAACATTGGTTAACATGCAACACTTGCTCACTCGCTCACACGAAAAAACATTGTCTTAATACTTTGGAGAGAATGTGACACAGGTTTCTACTGCTCTCCAAGTTCAACCGTAGACAGGCTGACAAATGACTGCAATTAGAGCTTTCTCGTTAGTGTTATTTTTAATTCAGCCCATCCACACAGGGTATTCATCAACTCCTGGGAGTCAGGGTGTACGTGTGTGTGTGTGTGTGTGTGTGTGTGTGTGTGTGTGTGTGTGTGTGTGTGTGTGTGTTGTGTGTGTGTGTGTGTGTTTGTGTGTGTGTGTGTGTGCGCGTGTTTTTTAAGTGTGCATATGCGTGAGCATCTGTGTTTGTTTTGATAATGCAAAATCCCATCAAATCAGACACAAGAAAGATGGATGTGCAACAGTGATAAGACTTGGAGATGGGAAGTTGGAGAGAGAGAGAAAGAGAGTGAGAGAGAGAGAACGATGGTGAGAGAGAGAGGGAGAGAGAAGAGGATGAGAGAGAAAGCGAGAGAGAGCAAAAGAGTGAGCAAGAGCGGGAGACAGAGAGAGGGTGAGCGTTAGAGAGAGAGGGAGTAAGAGAGAGAGAGAGAGAGAGAATGAGAGACAGAGCGAGAGAGTGAGAGAGAGGGAGAGAAACGGAGAGAGGGTGAAAGGCAGAGAGAGAGAGAAACATTGAGAGAGACATCGAGAGAGTAAGAGAGAGGGGGAGAAAGGGAGAGAGAGAGGCAGGGAAAATTTAAAACATCATCATCCATCCAAATCGCTGGTCTGTTGTGCTTGGCGCTCAGTCTGTTATACGAGCGTAGTGGTAGTGGGGGAAGAGACCGCTCAGCTCGGACTGACACATGATGTGACACTCACATGCACACGCATGCATGCATGCACACACACACACACACAAACACACACACACACGCGCAAACACATGCACACACACAAACACACACACACACGCACACACGGACACACACACGCACACACACGCATGCACACAAACACACACACACACGCACAGAGGCACACACACAAGATGGATAACATCACTGCTTAAGTGTTGGTGTTATCGTTGGAGGCCAGTTAAGAAGATAGTATTTTATTTTTTTAGCCCGGACAAAGAGCCGCCTGCCAACATCAATGTTTTCAGGGTTGTCAGAACATCGTCCACATCGCAGAAGGAAGGCATGTGAATAGTGTCCAAGGACCATACCTGGGTAGGATCAAACGTTTGCTTTGGTTGAATTTAGAAGACACTCATCCCCTCTGAAATCAATCATTCGTTTTTCATTTTCATGATTTATTTTAGACCTTAATTCCCCTCTCTTTTAACTGAAACTATATATAACTATTATAACATATTCGATAAGATAATCAAGTTATTTTAAACTTTAAACTTAGAAAATGTTAATATACTGTAATTGACCTACCTGCTGGTTACAGAAACTCCTTTGAGGTGAATGCTTGTCATGAAGGCAGCTAGCAACGGGACACATTATGCAAGAAAAGTGAGACGTTATTTACTAACAACCCAGTGATTTTCCTTCTTTTAATGATTGTCCTTTTAATGTTTTAACATGTTATTTCTTCCTTTGTAAAGCACTGGCCTTGTGGTTAAACAGTGCTGTATATATCACTTGCCTTGCTGTTAGTTTAATGCATAAGTAGCCAAGTACGTTATTTGAAAAAATTGTGTCAACGTTTCGTGCAATACGAGTGCATATTCCCCCAATGAAAAATGTGGTTTGGGGACCCCTATTTTATGAATCTATCGTGGGAGATTCAAATTCCTCAAAGGTGGTCCGGGGGCATGCCTTTTACATTTAAATGCATCAATCTGTTGAACTTTAACAGGCAAAGAGGCTAGATCCGTGAAAAACTATTTTTCTCTCAAATTCACACCAAACATCAGCAATTGAAACCGACAGAAATGATAATTAACGTGAAAAACTGCTGCATCACTACATAAAGAAACTCCTGAATACTGACAGGGTTTTCCAAATCAGCATTATAACATATCCCAAATGCCCATAAATGAGACAGATGCTGCATTTTCCTTAACAATATTTTTTTATGTTAGGGACTCATTTGTAAAGGACCAAAAACTAAAAGCTAGAAATAATAACACCAATTAGGCCATCACACAGAATGAACAGAAAATAAATGAGGCCATTGCACAGAATGAGCATAAACATTGGTGGTAAGCCAACCTTTCCGTTGGACCAATTACAGGAGACGCCTTGCATATACGTTGTACCTTTCTTGCTAGCTTGTCCGATTTTGATATCAGGTTGGTCTAGCGGCAAGCCCAAGCCCTGCGACCAAAGTTCTCCTCTCGACTCATTTGGAGCAGAGATCTAATTTAATGCAGAAGGCATCAGATTTGGGGACGCTGAAAGGCTACATTGATTTTGCAAAGTGCAGATCTTGGGTCAGCAATTGGGTGCACCGTTGCACCGACTCTAATTATATTGACCCGTAATAAATATTGAGAGAAGGGGATGAACAGGACTATTTACAATGTTAATTGTGAATTTAAACACACACACACTTAAAAAAGTAAGAACTGTCTATTTATTATTATTATTATTATTTTTATTTATTTATTTATTATTTTTTTTAAATAACCCCTCTCCACCAAGAAGGGCTATGCCCCCCGTCTCTGTTGGCCAGCCGCCACTCTCAGCATCAATTTTAAAGTGCATATCAGAAACAAGGAACAATACATATGTTGCTGTTCAACGTAATCATATGCTGCCGTTCCTCATAATCAAACAACATTCTTGAGATTGATTTACAAGACACAGTTCCCTATCCATTGCAGTTCCTTTTCAGGGAAGTCTGTCCAGGGAGTAGTATCCTGTTCCCCGGACTCCGCTCCGGGTCTTGGATGCAGCCGTGGCGGAAGAAGGATGGGGAAGAGCGCTGAATTGAACCAAACAGGGAGAGCCTGACTGAAAAACTGGATAACAGGAGCTGAGACGTTCCTCCTCCTTTCTATCTGATAATAATAAGTCTATACGTCCGTCTACTCAACACTTCCATGCGTGCCTCTACGCTTGAAGGCTCAGTGAGTTCTTTGCTGTAGTCGGTGATCTCAGATTGATATTCTACGTTAACCTTCTTTACCCATTGCAAAACTCAATAGCTCCTTGAAGGGAGGAGAGAATCCTTCATTTCAAACTGAAGTCTCTCAAGTTAAAGGGGAAGTAAATATCTTTTTTTCATTTGCCAGCATTATTATGTTAAAGGTCTTTATTGATTGTCAATATGACGGATATATATGCCATTTCTAACTTAATACACTCAAATGATAGCTCATAATTTTTACCTTTCACCTTAAGCACCATCTGAAAAGCATCTTGAGCTTATGTTCCCTCGGTGATGAGCGGAAGACCCATACTGCTTACGTTGAATGAATATATTCCCTCAACCATGGAGTAATTGGTTGTGACGTTATGTGCACCCACTTATCCAATCTATTGCAGAGGAAGTGTGTTTGGTTATGGAAGGTGAACGTATTTGGATGTGAATAAAGTGAAAACAGAACTGGCTTTGTTATACAGATGCATATACTTGTTGATTACGATTTCCTCTCCTAAAGTCGACGAATCTCAGCAATACTAAAGGAACAAAAGCAACACGACACTAGAAGTGTGTGTATCATAAAGTTTATGGAAATCTGATCCGAAATAACGTTTTTCATCTGAACGCGTATTTAACGTTATTTATTTCCGTCTGCATAGAAATCGTATCTCTTCCTTTCTCTTGTACCAGAGCAACACTTGGGGCTACGATGTACCAGACTTTCATCACACTTAACCTGACCCTGACCACGGCACGACCTTACACCATCATAAGGGAGCATAACAGTGGTGTTATGAGTGGGAGGCATTCCAGCGAGCGAGACACAGTGCATCTGGCCCTTCATGTCAGCTGGGCAGTGGAGGCCATTAGGACATTATTAGCCATTCATACATTAACATTAAACTGCTCCCCACATGTGTTTCCCCAGAAATGGAGAGTTCAATTGTGATGATAAATGCCCATGGTTCAACCAGGGGGTAAGTGTAAGATCTAAGTACACAGCTGGCAAAACGGCTAGTCTAGTCTTTCTTTCTTTCTTTTTCTTTCACTCTCGCACTCTCACTCGCTCTCTCTTCCTCCTCTTTATTTCTTTATTTCTTTCTTTCTCTCACCAACCTCTCGGGTTAGGTTTAAATTCAACTAATTGGCAGAGCTGAAGTTGGTATTTGGACTGGGATGGTTCCGGTTTAACCCATCAAGGGTTAGCTGGTTATATACACTTTTTTTGTTAATAATATTGCTAATATTGATTGAGAAATGATGAAAATGAGTAAATAATTATCAATAGATCGTGTGTATTATTTAGAAACATGCAATATTTGGTGATGTGCATCCCTGGCATGTTTATCTACTGTGGACAAGCTGGTGGCCTGAGTGTAAATGATAGTCACAGGACTTAACTTTAATGTGGAGCATTACATGGGCTACCATTGGATTTACAGTTTTATAAAAATGTTGGTCAGCCTCAGTCATGTATTTTAATGAAGGGCAATCATAAAATCTTGAAGCTCATTTCCATCTACTTTGTACTAATGTCGTAACAACAGTAATCTTGGTTAAGATCTTAACAAAAACAAAAATGAACGTTAGGCCTATCCCCATCGATGGTGCCATTTCTGATATGATTGTAATGCAATGCACAAGAAGTCCCAAACATATCATAACCTCTTTTCATCTCCTCAAAGGTCCATGTGTATACCATTTCAATACAGCACAATGGTCTTTTGCAGACATTGAGGACTATATGCGTTTCTTAGTTTAGTGAAACTACACCCTCCATGGTGCCTGGCTGCACCCCATCCTCTATGCCCGTGTGCCCGTTCTCTGAGTCTGAAGGCGGCGTGAGAAGTGTGTGTGTGTTCAAAACCCACTGACCACATGGGTGGATTTCAACGACTATTTAATGAAGCCACACTTTCATGCTGTTTATCGGTGATGTATTTATCTGACTGAATCCTGTTCGTGCAGTGGGGTTCGTGTATCGCACAAACTCTGAACTCTTCACACCCATATTCAGCGACAGTTTCTCTCAATATAACACACAACCTCTCTCAGTCTCAAGACACACACATGCACATGCACACACACGCAGACAAGGGCACAAGCATACACGCACACACGCACATAAACACACACACAAGCATATATACAGAAGCACATAAACACACAAGCACACACACACACACGCATATTTACACAAACACAGATAAACACACAATCATACACACACATAAGCATATTTACACAAACAAACACACGTAAACACGCAATCACCCACACGCACACAAACACTCACACACACGCACACGCATAAACACGCAATCACACACAGACACACACACACACACATACACACACGCACAAACACACACGCACACAAACACACACGCATGCTGGGAGGCTGACGTAGGAGTGCCGACGCCGGGCTGTCTGCCGCACGTCGAGTATTGTTATTAAGTGTGGCGGTGGAGCCGGGACACATCCCCGTGTG
>NC_136944.1:6405876-6410876 GCF_949987615.1 Pollachius pollachius
GTTTACCTAGCAACCAACGCATAAAACAGAAAAATACTGTCGCCTGATGTATTGTTTGCTGTGTCATTGGTTATGATTCATCGTTTTCCATTAAGCCACATGTCACACAACATTCGTATCCATGTCATCTGACATTCACCCACCAAGGGCACCGATTATTTTGGCTATTATTTAAGGTAAGGCCTACTGGCCTCACCTACGAAGACTAATTTGTAGCTTTCCATGTAGACTTATATCTTTTGTTAAATGATGCTCAGCTAATTAGGCCTGTAACCGCTTTAAAGCAGCCATCATGTCCTCAATCGCCCCTTCACCGCCCATCCATTGTCTCTTCTCTTTCCAGGTTAAAATATGGTTCCAGAACAAGCGGTCTAAATACAAGAAGATCATGAAGAACGGGCCGTGCGGACCGGAGGGAGACCACCTGCACCCCCCTCCGTCCGCGTCGCCGTGTTCCCCGGGGATGGGTCCGCCGCTGTGGGACCAGCCCATGGCAAGCAAGGGGGGCGCGCCGTCGGGTCACCCCGGGGCAGGATACATGAACACTTTCGGACACTGGTACCCCGGGCACCATCAGGACTCGATGCCGAGGACTCAAATGATGTGACGCGCATTGTGGACCTATGGATTTGGAGTCCCGTTTCTAAACCTCAGACTTTGAATATCTTCATTTTTGGTTCCTTTTTTCATGCAGTTTTTTATTGATGTATTTTGGGGCACATTAAGTTGTTATATGCAGGCCGATATGTCGCTATTTGTTGGTCCACTTTATTTTATTTGTCAAAGCACGTAGTTTTTCAGCCTTCTCTGTTTACTGCAATGAATTCAACCGCCTTCGCAATATCGAAGGAACAATTTGCCAAAATGAAATCAAATATTTTTTTTAAATAAACGCCAATCATATATAGGTAGCCTATCTAATGTCTTATTTTCCCCTTTTAAATTCAAGTTAGGCCCTTAATAGTTTTATTGTCGAATCGTTAGACAATAAACTCGCACAGCCCTGTGGTACTGCGCTGAAGCCCTGCTTTGTCTGCGTCATATAAACCCATTTATTGATTAGGTTTCACTGTGTTCAATTATTATTATTATTTTCATAAGGAAATAATGATAAACAGGTCACACCTCTCCACCCTGAAACATCTGGAACAGGTAAAGGCCCTGTCCACATGGTCAATGATCTTTCGGATGACCGGGCCAATTAGAGGTAATGGAGACGCTCGTTAAACGGAGCTTCACTCTGACGCGGTAATTGCGCGTGTGTAAAGAGAACCGCCCCCCCCCCCCCCCCCCCCCCCCCCCCGCCCCCCACCACATCCACCACCCCCCACAGCGGGCCACAAATAAAAGGGATTACACTTGACAAATTCATTTTAAACAAACAATAGAAATTTGATGCATATTCTTTACAGGTTATTAAAGATAATGGATTGGTCGGTAGCTGCGGGACAGAGGGCTTCTGAAGGCGCCTCATAGCGGTACACCTCAGGTGGAAAGACTGGAGAAACATTTTACCAAATTACTAACAGGTGCCCTGCAAGTTAAACTGGTCGTTATTTCTTCGACTCTTTGTCATCACTTCAGATTGTCCGCATAGAAAGAAGACCTCTTCAGCCGACCTGCTGGTTGTGACCTCAGGCTCAGAAACGCTGAGAGTCTTCTGTTCAAAGAGATATCTTTATTTTAATAATTTAACAAGGAGGCTGAAGTCTACCCAACACTGACCCCGAACCCTCCCGGACTAAAGCCCACATCGTCCTGTCAATCCTCAGGTATAAATAACCTAACACATGTAGAAATGATTCTAATTACCTATTTTATTGTTGAAAGCGGGATCTTTAGACCTACCGAAATTAATTAATATAAATTGAAACATTGTAATCAAATAAAATAGGCTTTATGTATAAATAAATTAATAGGTATAATAAAACTACTATAATAATACGTTTTTGAAAAACAAACATGTAGGCCGATTTGATAAAATTCAAGATAAAATGCTGCAAACGTCAACGACCTAAAGGCCAACACAGGGCAGCATGTGCTGGTGTTGCCCCCTTGTGGACAGAAGCAGCGTCCCAATAGAAAATGTACATAGAACCACATCTGTACAAAGGGTATAGCTATAATAATACAATAGAAACATGTCCTTATGACCGCTTCCACTACAATCACTATTAGTCTGTCGCAGAAAATGGTAAGCAGCTTGCTAAAGCAAACGCAATCCCAAAGTAGATAAAGTTCCCTGTGACAGCATGTAGCCTTTAACAGGCTGACCCTGTATCCATGTCAATTGTGTGTCAGGGTTGGAAAAAACAACAACAATCAAACTAAACAAACACTTTTCACCAACTACAGTGTTTCTTTTTAAAGGTTATATTTCTCTTTGTGCCCAGACCTTACACTGAGGGGATCCTAGATACTAAGGCTGGTTTATACTAAGGGCCAGCTTTAACAACAAGGAAGCTGTTAACATTTCTTGGCGAGACGTAGAGGCTTAAGGCCGTCGCAGGTCTCTCGGAAACAATGACTCATCCAACGAGGATTTGGTTTTAATTGCAATTTATCTCATGGCTGTTAGGGTGCAGGCAGCATTCTGCTGTGAGTGCTTAGAGAGTCATTCAATGGTTCTACAAAGTGAGCTGAACGTATAAAACCCATGTTGTCCGTTGATCATACGTTTGACAGGGGAACGGTGTTCAGCTGACACCATTAATATCTCACCTCGGGGTGGGGGGGGAGGGTGTGAATGTAATGATGTCATGTTAATGCACAAGGCACCCTGTGGGGTGTGTGTGTGTGTGTGTGTGTGTGTGTGTGTGTGTGTGTGTGTGTCTGTGTGTGTGTGTGTGTGTCTCAAAGTGGGCTTTGTGAATGGTTTCTGCTCTTGTAGGGCTACACAGTTTACAAAGACAGCCGTGTTTGAGGCATGCACGGTTATAGGAATAGCAGGAGAAGTGGAGTCAAAGTCATCATACCATGACCGCAGCCATAGTCATGGTAATTTAAGTTGCAAGACACACACAGCAAATAGTACAGATTTGAACATTTCTGTCCCTAAGAGCGTGCATGTTAAGAAGTAAGAGGTTTCGAATTATGCAAAAGTCGTTTACCATTCAAGCTAGTATTCTCTCTGAGGTTGTTCATAACAGGCAGCTGTGGTGCCCTTTGGCTCGGCTCCCTGATGTTGGAAGACAGGGTCCAAGGGTCAGCTAGCTAACCGCCAGACCCGCAGGCACCATGCTGATGTCACGCTACTTTGACCGCCCCCTGTAGGACACACCGGGAACTCATGAGTCATAAGTCATGATAATCTTAGAAAACACATGTTGCAAATAATGAATACCCTTTAAAGCTGCTATTGGTTTAAATTCAAAGAGAAAGAGAACCAAAAGAACACAAAAGATTCTGAGAGAAAAAAAGATTGTCTCTGCCATTGAGAATGATTGCACCTGCGGCGGCGCTATCATTACCAAAGCAGATCAGCAGCACCAAACATCTGGAAGACCATTTCTTCAGTAACTATAACCAAATGGATGGCCATAACCAAATTAATTTGTGATTGGCTTATAAGAATTATAATAATAAGAATGATAACTTTATTTAAAGGCGCCTTTCTCGGCACTCAGGGACACCGTATAGAGGTACACAAAAGTAATTTGAAGGGAACACAATTAAGAAACAAAGAAAGAAAATTGTCATAACACAGACATAGTAATTGGCATCAGGTGGAATAGGCAGTTTTGAACAGATGGGTTTTGAGATGTGATTTGAAAAGTGGAACTGAATTGATGTTTCTGAGTTCGGGTGGTAAAGCGTTCCAGAGACGGGGAGCAGGGCGGCCGAATGCTCCGTGCCCCGTGGTGGTGAGACGGGCAGAGGGCACAGACAGGTGCACGGAGGACGAGGATCTGAGGGGGCGGGAGGGATGTGGGTACGTGGACGAGGTCGGACAGATATGGGGAGCGGGGTTGTGGATGGCCTAAAACGTAAACAGGAGGACTTTGAATTTGAGAAGGAACTGATCCGGGAGCCAGTGGAGCTGCGGGAGGACAGGGGTGATGTGGTGGACGGAGGGGTTCGAGTTATAATGCGGGCAGCTGAATTCTGGACCAGTCGGAGCTTATGGAGGGAGGCCGAGAAGGAGAGAGTTGCAGTAATCTATACGGGAGGTGACGAGGCTGTGGACAAGGATGGCGGCAGTGTGGGGGGTCAGGGAAGGAAGGAGGCGATTGATGTTTCGTAGGTGGATATATGTAAGGTTAAATACAAGTACAATAAAAGGTATAAAAACGTTTATAAAAAGTATCCCAAGTAATACTTGTAAATACAATGGAGTTCTATTGCAGAAGACATTTTCACCAACCAGCATGAAACTTGGTATGTAGCATCAACAAAGGGACTCAAAACGCAGGCTACCAGTTTGTGGTTCGGTCAAATTAACAAGATGGCCACCGAGTGTGAATACGTGATAGGCCACGCCCACCACTTTGAATAATCTCCATATTACGGGCACGGGTTAGTGGTGTCCTTTGAAGCATATACATTTCTAAAGTCGATGATTGATCATGCGGTTATATATGTATAGCATTCACACCGCATCTTATGCTTGATTTAGAATGGCCTCATGTGTTTTAGACACATGTAGGCCTAGCAAGTTTCATAATGACAGGGCCATTTGTCATGGCGCTATCACCATTTAGGTGAAAGCCAACACCAAATTCAAATTCCACTGTTTAATACAATTTATTGGAAGAATTGAAACAATAATGACTTTGTTAAGACTATAGTTAAGCTTGCAGCCTTGTAGGAGTTCTTCTTTAAAAAGCAACAAGAAGGTCGGCCCCAGAAATTGTGTACGCGTGGAGAAAGTATGACGGAAATCATTGTAATAACTATATTCAACTTGGGTGCTTTAGAATTACAGCTAGGCTCATTTTGGTAACGCAACACGCACATGCACCGAAATACCTAATTGGACTCCCAAGGGGACTAAACCATGT
>NC_136944.1:6415876-6440876 GCF_949987615.1 Pollachius pollachius
AATAGGGTCATGGTTTAGAACCAGGATCAGGTTTTAGAACCAGGATCATATGGGTTAGTGTTTAGAACCAGGGTCAGGGCATGAATGATTCTGGATCTAAACCAGAATCCTGGTTTAGAACCTGGATGGCCTCTAGGTGAAGGAGGCCCGTTGGAGAGTCTCTCCCTGAGCACACGCCCTGGGGATTCAGAGGCTCCAGGACGCGGCGTTCACAGCATATCTGACTTCTGTGAGAAGAGGAATTTCCATGTAGAGCAGGTTGGGGATGCTCCCACATAATTGAGATGGTTTTGATCTCTCCTGCTACGGCCGGACGGTGTCAAGGTAACAAAACCTCACAGAGGTCTTCCCTTCCCCGAGGACATTGGATATATTGATGGCAGTAATTCTACTGAAACATTCACAGCATTCAATTGACGTCAGTTAGCGTAAAGCTGACATTTTCACAGAAGTAATGATTTGGAGCAGACGTCGTACTTCACGTGTTAATTAATGTTAAAAGATTTCATTTAATTCAGAATCGATATTCAACCAAAATTCCACCACGATTGGAAAAAAGAGCCTTTCAACTTTAGAACTTTTTTCTTACTATGTAAAGAATGGATGGAACTAACTAAGGGTACTGAAGGTAAAATAAAGGATTTTCAGAAAACATTGAAGTAGACACACACACACAGACACACACAGACACACACACACACACACACACACACACACTGACACATATAAACACACAAACACACACGCAGACACACACACACACACACACACATACACACACACACAGATACAATAGGCAGAACCCCCACGTTTTACCCGTGTTACTTAAAATCAGGCTGCTCGAAGGAGGATTCAAGGAACACATTCTATCTCAACCCAATTCTCCCTTGCCTCCTTCCCTTCCTCTCTCTCACCTATCCCTCCTCCCCCCTCCTCCCCCCTTGCTCCCCAGCCTCCCGCCCTCCAACCCGTTCCACATACTCTGTCATCTGCCTGCTAGTGTGTTATTAGGATCTACTGACTCCACCAAGTCTGCTCCACCGCTACCTCCCTGAGCCTCACCGCTCTGGGTGTGTGTGTGTGTGTGTGTGTGTGTGTGTGTGTGTGTGTGTGTGTGCGTGTGTGTGTGCGTGTGCGTGTGCGTGTGTGTGTGTGTGTGTGTGTGTGCGCGTGTGTGCGTGTGTGTGTGTGTGTGTGAGTGTATGTGGGGGATGTTTGTGTGCGTGTGTGTGTGTGTGTGTGTGTGTGTGTGTGTGTGTGAGTGTATGTGGGGGAATGTTTGTGTGTGAGTGTATGTGGGGGATGTTTGTGTGTGTGTGTGTGTCTGGGTCTGTGAGAATGTTTGTGTGAGTGTGAATGTTCATGTGCATGTATGTGTGAGTGCGTCTGAGATGTGTTTGTGCGTGTTTGTGTGTGTGTGTGTGTGTCTGTGTGAGAGAGTGTCTGAGAGACTGTGTCTGCGGTGTGTTTGTTTGAGTGTGTTTGTGTGTGTCTGTGGGATGTATTGAGTGTCGCACGCGATATAGGCAGACGAAACCTGCTGCCTGACTCACCATGGCGAACCCAACCAACAAGAAAGCAACCAACACATGTTGTGTTGTCTATGTATGCTGTTGTGTCGTGTTGTGTTGTCTAGTGTATGGTGTTGTGTGGTCTAGGGTATTGGATTGTTTAGTGTTGTGTTGATTATATATGAAGTTGTGTAGGGTTGTGTCGTCTAGCAAATGGTGTTGTGTATTGTTTTGTTTTCTGGTGTATGTTGCGTTGTTTATGGTATTGTGTTGTCTAGTGTATGGTGTTGTTTTGTGTTGTATTTGGTATTGTGTAGTCTGGTGTATGTTATAATGTACAGTGTTTTGTGGTATGGTGTTGTGCAGTCATATTGCTGTGCATTGTGCAGTTCTGAATGTTGTGTAACTTGTTTAATGCTTTGTAGTGTAGTAATCGCTTAGTTATTTGTATAGAGGGCAGAGTGTGGTGTTGTCCTTTAGGGTTATTTTGTGTAGTGTGTCGGCCCTGTATTGTAGTAGTTTAGTGCTCTGTTGGTGTGACTTGACATGTTGTTTCCTGTAGTGTTGTGTATGGTTGTGTAGTGTTGTGTAGTGTTGTGTAGTGTCGTGAAGAAAAATATCTGCAAGCCTTCTTATAATTCAAACTCACATTTTATTATTATTTACTCTAGAATTACATAAAATCTTCAACTAAAGTGATCAGCTCACCAATAACTATAAATATATACAACATATGGCTTATCAGACATTGCTTATAAAAAGAGTCATGTTTTTGTGTATCATTGAAAAATATGTTTCTGAATTGTAATAACTAACTAAAGATGTGAGGCAAATGTAAACCAATGAGATTCAGAGTAGCATTACAATTTCGTTTTGAGGGGTAATTTTCTACTGTCGAGGGACGCAGTATGTGATTATTATCACAAATATAAGCCTTTTTTATAATCATGAGAATCTGTGTTCCAAAAGTAAGGCAGTAGTAGAGTTTGCAAGTGAAGGTAGCAAGAAAATAAGGGAAATCCCTACAAATGTTGAAATATAAATAAACACAAAGACAACACGATGGAGGCGTTCAGTGAATAGCGATTATCTGTTTTCCCCTTAAAGAGGAATACCAGGACAGTATACACAATTTGACCTTGGAGAACGAGACATAAAACCTCCCCCCTAAACACTGCCCTCTGATAACCAGGCTGACGTTGGAAAACACTTTAAACGACGTGTTCATTGGGACTCATTTCCCCCAAAAAAATAATAACGCCACCATCAGACCTTAGATTCCTTATCAAAATAAATCATAGTTCCTAAATAAGGGACGGAAATGTCAAGTGTTTCAAGTCTCAAATAATTTAAAAGTCCGTCCTTTAAAAGGCGTGAGAAACGGGTCAAAGTGGGTCAACAATGAATACAAAATAGGCCTCACAATCCTCCCATTGAGAGAGGAACCAAAACGCAGAGGTTTCGAATCAAAACACCTGCAGGGCATTTTATTTTCTTGCAGTCTTGGGACGATGACTCAGTACACAGCTCCCAAATTCTGTGATGACGGCGGTGCGGGCGCAGAAGCCGGCAAGTCTAAATGCACGCCGTGCTGCGGGTACCAGTTCTGGTGCGTGTACTCCGCCATGTAGGCCGCAGTCGAGCTGACCGGAGACTGGTAAAGGCCATGCCCCCTGCTGGCGTCTTCCAGTAGCGCATGGCTTTTGCGGTTACTGCTGCCGATGCTGCTGAGGTTGTTGCTGTCGATGCCGCTGCCTTCCTCGTCGTTGTTGACGTTGTTGTTATTATTGTTGTTGTTGGTGGTTTTATTTTCCCACACGGCAGGGGAAGGAGGGGAATTGCAAACCATGGAATCGCTGGCGTCCGGGCTGTGATCGATGGGCAGGTCCCCCAAGGGGAACTCTCCGTTTTTGTAGAGTTTCTTGAACTTGGAGCGGCGGTTCTGGAACCAGATCTTCACCTAAAGAGAAGTGAGAGTGAAATAAACATCAGTTTTTATTTTGAATATATCTAAATTAATCCCAATAAAACTATGCAGACGGATTTCATAAAACCCTACAGCCGATTTATGCCTTGGCAAGAACTTGGATACCGTCTGACTGTTGTAAAAACAATAAAACAATACAACTAAAACATGAGCGATTAAAACTCAAAAAAGGTTTGAGCTAACATAAGATAATTTAATTAAACAAAACGATATAGGCCTACTACAAACAATCCCCCGCCCCCCGGACAGTTTGCTGCTGACAGTTTGCTGTCGCCATTAAAATCTCTGTCTAAAGTCTTCCATTAGATTAAGATTGCTCCGTCTTGTTCTTGGCTGTCGGCCTCCAGCCCAGTCTCGTCCAGCAGATGTACTACAGATTGTGGCCATTACCTGTGTCTGCGTAAGGCCCAGCTGGGCGGCCAGCTCGGCCCGCTCGGGCAGGGCCAGGTACTGCGCCGTCTGGAAGCGCCGCTGCAGGGCGGCCAGCTGGTAGCTGGAGTAGATGGTGCGGGGCTTGCGGATCTTCTTGGGCTTCCCGTTGACCATGCGAACCTCCACCTCTGGTTCCTCTTTCACTGAAAACCAGGAGAGGAAGACGGACGTAAGGGGACGTTCAAAATCGGGATGATCCGAGTTATGATTAACCACTTTGGATTGAATTAACCTTGTAGGGGAACGTCCAAGACGTCAGACAAGTGCTCTTGATGGATGGATGGGCCCTTACAGCCGCACAGGCTGTAGTAGCTCAGTATAAATAGATGCGGCTGCCACAAGCACAGAGTTTCAAAGAAATTCCATCGCCACTCTAAACGTATAATTTTGGTGTGTGCGTGTGTGTGCGTGTGTGTATCTACCACAGACACTGGATCTAGATGTGTGTGTGTGTGTGTGTGTGTGTGTGTGTGTGTGTGTGTGTGTGTGTGTGTGTGTGTCTACCACAGACACAGTGGATAGAGATGTGTGTGTGTTTGTGTGCGCGCGCGCGCGTGCGTGTGTGTTTTGCATGTAAATCCCGTAAGCTGCTCTTCTTTCGTTTTTGTCAGGCCTACAGCGTGTCTCCTACGGCGTGAGCAATAAGGAGCGATAAAAAAAACAAAACATAAAACGACAGCGGGAAACGTTGCGTGATAAAGTCCGCCGTACCGGAATGAGTCAAAGATCAGCCGTGACGTGTTGCGGCACCTGAGGTGGCCCCAGGCCAAGGCCCTGGGGCCAGAACAGTCAATTCCCAACTGGAATGTCAAACTGCCGAGCCATATCAGCATGTCAACTTGTGCTTCTTCTGGAATCGAATCTAATGTGGTGTATCGTATGTCCACATTCAAGTCACATTCAAAATAAACAACAAAAAAAAAGTTTCAGACAGTACTGTCTGAAGCTTGTATAGTTGATTTGAAGGTTTATGTTTGATTGTAATGTTCGGTTTTGCATGGGACTGTTTCAGGTGTTTCATGTGGACCTCTGGGAGGACCTCAGTCCATCCCAGAAGTCGTCTCCACCTCGTCGTGCGTAATGCTGGATACAAGGCAACAGGACACTTTATTGTAGCCGAGTAATCAGGTCCAAACTGAGGATTTGGTTTGGTTTTGTTGACTCAAATCTATCCACTCACCCAACAACAGGATCCGACTAAACTCCCACTTTGTTTGCATGAACTACTGTCTCACTGTCTCTCACGTTCTCTCCGATCGACAGTCCATCAAATGTGGACACACCTGTCTTTGTGCTTGCGTGCGTGCGTGCGTGCGTGCGTCGCAGGTTTTCCAAACTCACCGAGATCCTCCAACGGTGACTTCCCTGCCCGGCTGAAGGCTCCGTGCTGACGGTAGGGGGGCGAAGGGTAGGGGGGGTACTCGGCTTTACCTGTGGAGTACGCCCCGCTCAGGTTGTAGTGGTGATGGTGGTACGAGTAGGGGTTGAGGGGCTGGCCTGCGAACGACTGCTGCTGTACCGGGTAGAAGTCGTGCTGCTGGCCGTGGTGCTGCTGCTGCTGGAGGCTCCCGTGGCCGCTGTAGAAGCCCAGGTCCGTGGAGGAGGACTCCGGGAGAGTCGGCGAGTCCTTCGCCCCTGGGAGAGAGTTACCGGCCAGGAAGGGCTTCTTATCCACCTCGAAGCAGGACGCAGATTGCCCATTCATGGTCCAAATCGAAGATCAAAAACTCGTCTCGGGACTAATAGATTAGGATTATCAGATGATTGCTCCCCCAAAGTATCTCGATGTTTGTTTTCTTAATGAGACGGGTTAGAAATCCGATGCATGTAGGATCTCTTTTTTTTTCTTTTTCTCTCTCTCTCTCTCTCTCTCTCTCTCTCTAGTCCCCTGACGAAGCTGTTCACTGTGGCGGCACCCAACCCAACTGGAACTCCAAATTACAGGGCGCGCCGAGCAGTGCACGGCAGAGGACGAAATAGCGCCTTCCCATTGGCTCCCGCGGCGGGGCATTCGCTCCCTGCCTTCGCCCCGAGGGCCAGACGTCCCTGACTGTCGCCTGTCTGGCTACCCTCTCCTCCCCGCAGAAACCTCCAGTAACTCTCTCTCTCTCTCTCTCTCTCTCTCTGATGAGCACATACACAGGGCCGGGGAGACTGTAAACTCCACGTCTCATTACTTTTTATTCAGAGCGCAGGCTCCATATTCTCTCCAAGATACAAGATAATAAACAAACCAGTTTCTGAGTTAGTTGGTTGGTTAGTGCGCTCCGTATGCCTTGCTCAGCGGCCTTAAGCACTGAGCAAGCGGAGCATAATGAGGTTGTGATAAGGTGTAGCCTCATCCCCATTCAAATGCAACGACAAGGCCCAAATGGCCCCCAGACCCCCACTTAGACAAGATCTATACGACTTTTCAAATGCTAATGGCCCTGTTCCAAGTCAATATCAGGACAGATAGAGAATTTCCTTATTTGTTTGTGGTTATTAGGGCATAAGCTGGGACATCCAGTTGACTCTGCGATTAATTGTGAAATTTAAAATAAAATAGATTCTCAATACATTACTCTAATTTCGTGTTTAATTATTGATGAGGCACAATAAGATGAAAAGATGAAAATGATAGGTAGATTCGGACACAAATAACAGAATAACTCATTCATAGCATTTTAAACACTGCATTTCCACAATAAAAGCTCCAATACCAACCTCAACTCATGCCCTCATTCTTTTTAAAGGCTTACTCGACAAATATCATACATATAAGTGAACAAAAGTAAACTAAGTCAAGAAAAACGTCACAAAAACATCAGCTTAATATTTTTTTTATTAGCATTTCTATTTCTTTACGTATCATGTCGTCTGATCCTCCCTGGCCCTTGATCCCATACAGCATCATGTACACCCCCCCTCCCCCCCTGGTCTCTTAGTTCAGACACTAATGGGTCTCAGACGAGTCTTCCCGTTGTCAGGTCTCATACAGGTTTCCTCGACCCGGCCGCCGCGGTTAAAGGGGACGCGTTGGTTCGGTTCCTTACGGTTGGAGAAGAAAGAGAACCAACAGTGTGGAGGCAGGAGGGCGTCGGATTTGGTTTGGAAACAAGTGGTTGGCAACAATATATACAAATGGGGAAGGAGAGTTAGTTACAGAGAGAGGGGGGAGAGAGAGGATAGGGGGAGAGAGAGAGAGAGCGAGAGAGGTTGTTGACATTGCATATGCCACATCCAAAAGAATAAAAAGATAAAAAGAAATCCTTGCAGCACACCGACAAATGTTCAACCTGATGCAATGTGCCTCTTTGCACATCGCGCTGTGCAGGTTTGTACCCAGGTGTCCCGAAATCACAACATCCTTTAAAAAAAATAAAAAAAAGGGCAGAAGGGGTTAAAGTTCAACGCATGTGTATATTGTGCATGGCGAAGAGAAGACAGGAGGGAGGAAGGACATTTTTTTTTTGCTCTTCTCCCAAACAGTTGTTTTTCTTTATTGGTGGTAGAGAGCGAGAGAACGAGAATGAGAGAGCAAGAGAGAGCGAGGGAGAGAGGGAGGGGGGTGCCTCTGTGGCTAAACCAGGAGGTGGAAAAAAAACCTAAAACTATAAACGTTACGAGGTCGAAGGCTTCACAGAGGAGGCTTGGCGAATGGAATGGAACTGAAGGGGGAAGCTGGAGTCGGTCGCCGCGGTTACGGCCTCCATCCCAGTGCACACTTGTTTCGCTCGCACATCTTGGTGTAGACTTCTTTTCATAGAATGTATTTGCACTAAATATGGTGGGAGGGGGGCTTTTATTGGTAACTTTTTCTTACATGATTCCCTGATGACCAGCGCAGATAGAGATAGAGAGCGAGAGAGATAGAGAGACAGAGATAGAGAGATAGAGACAGAGAGAGATAGAGAGACAGAGAGAGAGACAGAGACAGAGAGCTAGAGAGCGAGAGAGACAGAAAGAGAGAGAGGGAGAAAGATAAGGGGGAAGGAGAGGCAACCACAGTGTGGATTGGAAACCTGTGGTTGGTAGAGAGATGAGCGCAGTGCCAGGATTGGTCCATGGGGGGAGCCCTGTGCAGCAGCGTTAACCAGTCAGACGTGAAGAAGAGGGGAGGATGGAAACAAGTATTGGGGGGGGGTGTTGTTGGGGGTGATCACATTGGTTGTTTCCTTTTGGTCGATGAGCTTCCCCCCCCCCCCCACACACACACACACATCTGATTTTACTGGCCGCTGGGTTGGCTACAGAGTCTGATTGGCCGTGTTTAGTTTTGCATCCTCCCCTTGTTGCTGGCCCAGGATTGGTTGAGGGGTCACGGCCGCTCCGACCGGCCGCCGTCGCTCTGGACCCGGAGACAGTGGGCGGGCCCCCTCCCTCCCTGAGAGGACAGACGGAACACACACGGGGACCGGGGTCAGGACAGGTCACCGCTTGTGGTCTTGTTCACATCATCGACTGGACTGGTCAGGGCCCCAAAAGGGACAACTACAACGAGCATGCAGTGCCCTTGATATTCCTCCGATGTGGGACACTGAAGCCGGACAGTGATATTCACCCGCGTCTATATCAAGTAGTTATTTTTAGGATCTTACCGTTTGCCGTTTTTCACCTTTACTTCACACACTAGTCTCCTGTCTCTAAATAGAGCAGCATTGAGTTTTTTTCTATTTATTTATGAAGTTGTATATCAGTTACCATCAGAACTATAAGTTAAGCGATGTAGCCTATTAGGACTACCAAATATTCTCCAGACATAACGGCTCTAGTGATTTTCAATTGAGGGATTGCACAAGGAAAGGACTGCAATGTTTAGTAGGAGATAAGGTAGTACATAAGTAAGGAATAATGCCCGACGAGGTGTCCATTATCAGGAATTAATGGACGACGAAGTCCATTAATTCCTGATAATGGACACCTCGAAGGGCATTATCCCGCTTATACCACGGTCACTTGCCAAAGAAAATAAATTAAGACCATTCATTTATATTTTCATGCGTTTTACAATCCAAATATAAAGTTTTTCACAAGCCATAAGTTTGTTTCCCTGGTAATGCCTGAGGGTTTGATTAATTCCTGCAACAACCATTACCCTCCCTTAAGGTTCTTATGCAATGGATCGTTGTTCACTACTCGAGTAAATAGGACGGACCTTAGCTACGACTTGGCAACGGGAGGTATTCTAGTCCGCTCAGCTATGAGCCAGAGAGCTAACGTTATGCATTGTACATATTTATAATTCGAAATTTGTCCCAGCCTTTATACCACAGGTACTCTAGGGACTATAGCATATAACCGCCTTGTCTGATAACCGTTTAATTCATTTTTAACAATTGGCCAGCTCTCGTTTTGAAGGCTGAACAGACAATTTGACTGGAACTATTTAGCAGGTGCCCGTATATCAGGAGTTAATGCACAACCTGCAGCCAATCAGAATCAAGCATTCCCCCAGACCGTGGTATAATAAAAAATATTCTCATCAGTTCATTGAGAGTCGATTTACTTCAGATTAGTTCTGTTTACACATTGCACAATGTTTCACACAGTTCCCAGAGTGCCACAAGATTTCCTTGATATTTGGGATAAAACGTGTTGAATATCGATATCATTGATCTAATAGTGTATGAAATATTGACTTTAGAAGAAGCCTAAACTGTAAGAAATCTGTCCTTTTTAAAAAAGGCTTTTGGTTTTGCAAGGGAATATCATCAAACTACAATCACCCATGTTCTGAATGCACTCCAAGTGCCCATGCGTCATAAATATTTGGCCGGTTAAGCCCTTTGATATTGAAATGGTGATTAAGGCCTATACAAATAAAATGGAATTGAATGTTAACGTATAAATACAGAATTGTGCGAAAGGTACCAACATGTATTTGTTATTCTTGGGGAGGGCGCTCCCACTGTCCATACCACGGAGACGCCCTAAAGAGCCACCCAGAACAGACTGGCTCTTCCCTCATGTTTGAACACGCTTTACATACTCACAGATAAAAGGCCCCAACACCCCCCCCCCGGGATCAGACGACTCCGCCAGCACACCAACGCTCTCGCACAGCACCCACCTATGTCAGCTTCTTGGCCTTGTTGTAGAGGGAGTCCACCACTTTGCTCATGTTCTGTATGGTCTCCAGGGCCGCCTCGTACGTCTTGTCCACCAGCGGCTCGTGGAAGATGATCAGCACCCCCTCTCCCTGATCCAGGATCCCTGGAGGGACACGCACCACATCCATTTCACCCAGCGCGCTTCCTGTGGCGTTCAGACAGTCTGTCGGGCCCAATCCGCCGATGCGTCGGGTCCTTAACACTCAATCTCTCGACTCGTGGTCGTAAAAACGCTATATGCAGTAGCCGGAGAGACCCAACGCAGAGCTGTAATTAACTCGCAGTTTCTAATTAGCGGGAAGCATGTGATTATCTCGACATCAAGATCATTCGAATGCACTGCGGGACGTTTTGATCCGAAGGGTTTCTCAATGCAGAGGGTGGAGAGATACTTTGAGGAAAGTGAAGTACAAGACAGTTTTGATACGCTGAACAAGTGTCGGTCAATGCTAGGGCTGCCCACGTTTAATTTGACTCTTAGTCATCATTCAAGCCGATAGTGAATGAATCCTCGCTCTTTCAATGAAAATATTTCTATATATTTTTCAGGGCTCAATTAGATTTAACCTGAATAATTATTGCAGAAGCAAGAAATTGCGATACCTAATCGATGCCTGCCCGGCCCTTCTTCATTCAGTACAGTACAGAGGGCTGATTTGACCTCATATGCCTACCGTGGAACTTCTCATCCAAGATCATCTGTGACAGCTTCCTCTCTACGTCTCCCTGTTGAACAAACAAATACAAAACCCTTCATACCTTATCCCTCAATATTTGCAACTCAGGCAAATCGTGATACAAAAACATTAGTATCAAATTCAAAATCTCACCTTGCTGAGTTTGATTAATGTGGAAATATGTGCTATCTGGGGAGAGAAAGAGAAAAGGAAAACCATGAATACAGATAAAACAATGACCACAACCAGCCACCACCTTCTCAAGCAGTAACGTCCGTTATCGGATCAGTTGGGGGGGGGGGGTTGGACCGTGATGGGTGGGGCCGTGCTGGGGGTCCTACCTGGACCCTGGAGAAGGGCTCGATGACCCTGATGAGGTTCTGCTCCAGCAGGTTGTCGTAGAGGGTGTCCAGGTGGGTGCTGATGATGGGGTCGTCCCTCAGCTCACGCTTGTAATCTGTCAGTGCCTGTGTGTGTGTGTGTGTGTGTGTGTGGGGGGGCATTAAGGTCACGACATTAAGGTCACGTTCACGCTATGACAGAACACATGTGCGCATGCATCAAAACACATTACATTGAAAAGGATAGATACTAAGCTTTGCTTTTTTAATACTAATAATTTATAAATAATTTAAAAAAAAAGTTGAATCAGACATCTTTGAACCTACAAATAG
Source organism: Pollachius pollachius (assembly GCF_949987615.1). NCBI lineage: Eukaryota > Metazoa > Chordata > Actinopteri > Gadiformes > Gadidae > Pollachius > Pollachius pollachius. The sequence goes on from NC_136944.1 coordinate 6,427,250, forward strand.
ATTCGTTGAAAAATGTTCAGGGGGTAGTAATACGTGACTTAATTAATGTGAAACATTAATAAATAAACCACCATTTACACAACAATTTTCTACCCCCTGCGTCAACTTGTGAAACGTCTAGGATGAATGAGTTTAATTCACGAATCCAATTACAGACAGAATGCGGTTAGTCGCGATGATCACTATCAGCCTTGCCGGAGGCTCACTATGAAGGGCATCAGTGTCAGTGTGTTCACACATACAATGGAGGGTTCAAACTGTAGCAGCCTCGGCATTGAGGAACAGCCTACCTTTTCAAAGTCCGCCAGGGATCTGTTCTTGCTGGCCTGCGCTACACATTTGAGTGACTCTGTCTGAGGGAATGGGAGAAAGACAAAAATATTCACAATCATTATTGAATGATTAGAATTAATATGTTGCATGTTTGGAGCATTAACAGGAGCGTTGAGTATTCCTAATGTATCCATTCCCATTTTGTATGCTTATCCATTTATAAACACCAGTTTTAAGGTAATGTGGCCTACAGATGTATTGAACCATTGTAGTTAAAGGGTTTCACTCTGAATTAATCTACAGCCAGAACACTATATGAGGGGTGCACGGTTCCATCTGTAATATGAAGAGGTCTCACACACACACACACACACACACACACACACACACACACACACACACACACACACACACACACACACACACACACACACACACACACACACACACAAAATTACCTGTCTGCCAGCATGCCGGAGTGCCAGTTTTCCTCCAATCAGAGAGTGAACTTCTTCTGGCCTGCAGGGGAGGAAGAGACACACCAGAGAGGCCCATCAGCTCTCTGCCACTAGTCAGGGTTTGAAGTGGCTCAGGAGATAGACCAGGTTCATGTTCAATCCCCGGCTCCTGGCTAGGTGTCCCTGAGCCAGATGCCTGACTTTAACTGTCCCTGACCATCAGCGTTTTTAAGGCTGAATAGGAGTCCCTGAAGTGCTTTAGGGTGAATTATTATTGGGTCTGATCCGCTCAAAGCCTTTGAACCAAACCTGACTGCACCGTTTTTTGGGTTGGTTTCAGTAGAAAGACTGGAGGTCTGGAAAGCATGCAGTAAGGGTCCACCTGAACAACCCCACCCAGGTGGTTTTACGCCTGTGAATCAACAAGCCAACCTCCAGGAATTCAGCATGTTGAACACCCTTATTGAATAGGCTGTTGAACATACACCACGACTTCTCGGCGTGAACGATTATTATGTGCCGTAGGTATACATAATTATCTTATTTGGCTCGCTGCATATGGCTAATAAAAGCCGATTCATGTCAGTCTACTAAATCCTGACATGCTGCAAACCCAACGGCCCCACCGTCCTGATTGGCATGATACTGGAGCAGTTTGTGAGTGCAGGGTTGTTTGAGTGTTTGAAAGGCAGGTGCATTTGGAGGCAGAAGGGGCAGCCGCTTACAGGTTAAGCATGATCTTGCACAGCAGCATGTACTTGAGCGATGTGATGGCCCGGGGGCTGTCGATGGAGTCGTAGCCCTCGAAGGCCTCGTAGAAGTAGGAGTAGGCCGTCTTCCAGTCCTTCTCCTCCGCCGCATGGATGATCCCTGGGGGGGGGGAACAAACATTACTGATGGTCCCCAGGTTCCCAGTGCCTACATGTACAACCTGTACAACCCTGAGCTAGTCGCAGTCTTTTACGTTTATGTCCGGATAGAAAGGTGTTAGGAAAGTTAAAATGGTATCGATTTAAAACAATGGAGCTGCAGTCTTTGAATAGAAACAGCGAGGGAAGGAAGGAAAAAGCCCAAATCAATAGAGCAAAGAAGTTAAACGATAACTTTACAGTGAGTAAATAGTCTAGCTATACACTCCCGGCATTGACACTAACAGAGTGAGTGAGTTTATGGCTGTGTACTTATTCCAGACAATCCTGTCATTCTAGTCCAACACAGCAAATCTGCCTTCCGCCAGATCGAAAACACATCAACATGACTCATCACCACCCGTCTGGATTAATTCCAGCTGTCAGGGGTTCCGAGCAAAGCCCTGGACAGGGCCCAAGAATAGATTAAGACAGCTGCAAGGGTTTTCACCTGCAACAAATCACCCCCACACTCATCCACCTTCCCTGTCTCTTGGTCAAGTGCTGCATCTCCTTCAAAGTCCTCCTACTCCTCTCCTGAAACTCCCTCCATGCCATCGTATCCCAGTACCCTTCAGACCGCCCTACCCCGTCCCAGAGTCTGTGATCGCAATATCTAACCACACATCTTTCTTGCAATTTGACCCGACTGGCAGTACCAGTGATATCTGCGGAGGATCAGCGGTAATGAAATGCAGGTTTTGAGAAGAGGAGGTGGCAGCAGGATGTGGGAATCTACCTTTCATTACATCATTTTAATAGTACTAGGGTAGTTCAATATTGGTTAGCGTTGCGCTTAATAAACTCCAGATGACAGGATATGTAACCCAAATGAGCACAAAGCTCACCTCTGCCCTCTCTCAACACACCACCAATAGACTCCTTTCAAAGAGGAACCATCGTTAGAAAGACACAGCTGGCGCTCAGAACAGATCTTTTGCAGTCCCACCTCCCGCAGGCAATTCAATTGTGTATTTGCTAAAATTTGATACAATGATAGGACAATTTGATAATAGAAACCATCGCCCAACTGAAGGACAAAACCCTAAAGTACAAAGTCCAGTCTTTAAACGAGGCGACAATGTGTCAAACCAAGACAAAAAAAGTCATTTCAAAAGCATGAGGGAGCATCGTCCTGGTTCCACTCACCCGACTGCATGTCCAGCGCGGCCTGCAGCTTGGGCTGGCAGTAGATGCCGTTGGCCGTGGTGCGGGCGGAGGTGAGGGCGGCCCGGGCCTTGGGCAGGTTGCTCAGGGCGTGGTAGGTCTTGCTCTCTAGCAGCTGCACCTCCACCAGCAGCGCCTTGTCGTCCATCTTCTTCAGCTCCTGAAGCAACTGGGTGCCTGGAGGTGGTAGAAGGAGCGTACGTTCAGAAGGGCCTAATGCGTACATCTGGCATACGTACGTACAACTTGGATACATAGGTACATATGTACTGGCCACATTATCCACACGAAAAGACTTGGCCAAAAAGTGTAATGACTTCCTTCACGCCTTACCTACCTCGGAGTCCCCATACTTTTTCAAAAGAGACAGATGAACAGCATTCACTTCTAAAACATACCCCCCCCCCAAAAAAAAAACATTCCTGCCAAAAACGCACTTCCTTAATGTGGCCCTTATGACCACACTACTGTTTGCCAGTCTTGTGTGATCATATGTATATTCTATAAAACACTTTTTTGATGAACAGATGGACAATTATTTTCTACTGCTGACGATTTGTCGCAATGTGGTAATGATCCTAGGCTACCTGCGATGTTATTATTGAGAGATATGCAATAGAAAGAAACAGAATGTGTATTGACGTCGGCGTGCTGGACAACAGATCCTCACCTAGCTGCAGAGCTTCCTGGTAACGCTTTGTGTCGAAATACAGGGAGATGAGTCGAGTCTGAGGAGGACAACGGAGGATCAGTCGTCTCACAGATTGTTGGGGAGAGCAGTTCAAACAAAAGTTGTGCCAGAACCTGAATTAAACATAACGGTTCACATTTCTTGTAGCTATTTAAATAACAAGAAAACAGAGATGCTAATACCATTATATAAATGTCATTTCAATAAAGTTGTGCATCGCAAATATACGTGCATCAATAAGTAAACTTGCAGACAATCATTAATTCACCAGTGAAACCACCGGTTTGAGTTCCATCCTCGTTCACACACGTGAAGTCTAACTTCCAAATTTGCAATATAATAGAATCAATAATATAATTGGTGAAATGTATCCGTTCCTTAAGTAGGCCTCAAAGTTAGACCTTCAATAAAATATTTACAGATTAATCCAGTACCACAGACTCCCCTAGAGGTAGTAGGGCTTTCCAGCTGTTTAGAGTTCGGAGGACAGACTAACGTCATCCCAGTGAACCGAAAGGCTTTGCTTCCTCAAAGGCTCTCATCCATACTCTGGACTACACTGAGTGCCAGGCCAGTCTAGTTTATCTCCTACCTCTCAGCCCTGTCCATTATCTGGTGGTAATATACAGTGTACCAGTGTACCGAGTTATGGCCTTCAAAGGTATTCTGTAGGTTAGTATTCTCTATAGCCTGCTTCGAAAGGGAATACAGTGTGGTTAAAATTTTCGTTCTCATATTCGTCGTCCTGTGTTTTGACTGAAAAACCTTCGATGCTCTCTCCTTATGCCTTTACTACACCACTGCTGTTCAGTGCGGTGAGCCAGGCTCCTTTGAAAAGTGAGCTTCCTTCAGAGTCCTGCTTTGCCCTTCAGCTGATCCCTCTATGTTGGCATTCGCTGAAAAAACAGCCCAAGTTACGACCTTCCTCGTATGGTTTCAAAGCGGTTATTTATATGGAGCTGTTCAGGGTCATCCTTCGGCTACGATTTCAACTCGAAACAACCAAGAAAAAAAGCTCTTCTTAGAAGAACGACGGAGAGGCATTGTCTACAACAACAGATAGGCTCACAGAGCATTTCACCCACGAGCATGCAGACAACAAACAGACTATGGCATTTCTAACCCATCACACACAATGTTAAGCCCTGACATGTGGCACGTTTTAATTAAATTACAACGTAATCACAGCAAAAGGTTTTATTTGGAGCAATGAGCCATGTCTCATGAGCCAGCAAGTACGAAGGGACCAGAACCAGCGGACTGTCGTCGCCTCACACAATGTCCTCCCCTTTCCTGTCTCCTTAACCACTTCTCCTCCCACATAGACCTCCCCATTGTCTAGTCAGTCTAGCCTGACCTCTTATGTCTTGTTGTATTCTCAGATGGTGAGATTTGCCTCCACCGACATAAGGCTTTTTATAATTTTGGCATTGTGTCCTTCACCATACTGTGAAGGACACAGTATTGAAGCCTAAATACATTTCACAATTAGACAGTCGCTTGATTCATAAATAAAAAAAATAAGCATTTGAATACTGAATTGGGATCGGAGTACCCACCTAACGAAGGAATATCGGAATATCCGAGCTCAGCACTAATTCTGGCCTACTAATCGGTATTCAGTTTGGGGTGCATCACGAGCCGCTCACCTCCAAGGCCTGCCTCAGGAACTTCCTCTTCTCCGTCTTGGCCCACTCGATGCACTCCAGACACAGCTCCACCTCCTGGCCCGTGGCCGCCTCCATGTCCAGGAAGAGGTCCAGCAGGCTGCGCACCAGCCGCGCCGCCTTGGCCTTGGAGATGGAGTGGAGGAAGGGTCGCACATACTTCAGCAGACCCCCGAGCTCTGGGGGGACACACCGGTGAGGAGACGGGGGAAAGGGGGATTAGGGGTTTAGTAAAATGCAGGAAAAAAACAAAACAGAGCCAGTCAATCTTTACATAAGGCTAATGTTATATCCCCCGTAAAACATCCACTGCATGTGATTAAGAACGCCTACAAGAACAAGAAGATCTACAAGGACAAGAAATAAAAATAACAAAATCGGACACGCATGTGCGTTCAGAATGAACAGCTTTAATAATCAGCTGCATTACTGTTTAAACAAACTAAACAAAGTAAAGCCATTACGAGGTGTGACCCAAGTATGACTTTGGTCAAACTTGTGTAACTATACTGCACCTTGGAGAAAATGACATGATGATGCTTCACACGCAGCTGACTGCAGTGCTAAAATTATTTCCGGCATGTCCTCCTTGTTTGACAGTAGTATAATAACAGCACATCCATCATGCATAGTTAAGTGGCGGTCCAATCATGCAGCTCAGCTGTCACATCTTTTCATCCATCTTTAGTGCCTGAACACGATGCGTCGCCAATACTTCATAACATCATAGATCGGTCATAACCTGGAAGACCACTGAGTAACTTCCAAAACCAGACCGAGTGCACGGTTCAACGTTTGTGTGCAAAAACCGAAGCGAAGCTTGCAATATTATGTTGTCATGGATACCTGCAGCCTGTCCGGTCTTGGCGAGCAGCCCGCCGAGCTCCAGGATGCTCTGCTCCTTCACACGCACCGCCTCCTCATCGCTCTCCTGGACGTCGCGCTTTACTACAACACAGGCACGCACACGCACACACACACACACACGTTACTCAAGTTTCAAAGGAGCATTGTTATTTCCACATTATGTTCAACATATAGGCTTCTGATGAAAGTAAATACTTCAAAATACTCTTAATACTTTATCTACTGCCCTGTTTTTAAATCACAAACAGCATTCTAATGCTCACATTCACTTTCTCTATTCATCTGAACAAATATCTAAATGACTATTTAGCGATTTTTTACAAGGCATTGCTCAATTGCGAATAAAAACACATTTCCACTATTTCCGTCAAACAGAGGAACCAACTGCACAACTATCTCCCCGCTGTGGCTCTGACAATACACACACCGCTGACAGGAGTTATTCCTTAGTAGTTAACGCTGTACAGAAACTGTCATTCACACTCCACACATAGATACACATTTGTCTGTCCACCGCTGGGTCGCTGCTAGAGAGTCTGCCTTTTAAACCAACGCACACTACACAAACTGTCACCCAAGTTCACAATGAAAGAGCCATTTAGCCAACGTTAGCCTAGCGGGCTAGCCGGTATGAAGCTAACCTGCTGCTGCTGACTCACTGTGGGAGAACGGGGCTGTGGACCAGTCTCTGCGCCGTGCTAACCGGCTAACCCTCCGCTAACAGCCACTCGAGCTAGCCTCACTCAACACACAATGAAAACACATCAGCGGACCCCCCGTCTGGAACTATTTGAGCGGACCCGGTGATGTCCCCGCTTACCGATAGAATGCAAGATGTCAATAGAGGCATTCCGGTCCGTTCCGAGCAGAGACTGTGCTCTCTGAAACTCAGCCACTGCCGCGGCTGCCATCTTTACTAGTCTGGCTGCAGCTCTGCCCCCTCCGCTTTCCGGTTAGGTCCTGATGCATGATGCATCAATGTTGCCACCTCTTGTTCTCTCAGTGTAAAGGTATGGTAGCCACTTCTGAAGCAATCAAACATCAAATCCAGAAATGCACTATTTAAAAATATATATAATTCCATGTTTCATGCTACTTTCAATTGCAATATTATTTTCCATATGTATTCATTCAGTTAACTAAACTTTATCTGATACCTTTCTACTCAATACTTTCGAACTCCACATTGGGATGCAGTGGATAGATGCATTTGAACATTTTCTGAATTACTTCTCATCGCCAAAGATGTTATAAACCACAAAGCCAAACAAAAGAAAAATCCATTACAGAAAAAAATATATACTATAACTATACTGTATACTATAACATTACATACACCTAATGTTTGTGTAACATTTGTTGTTTTTAAAGCTTAGGAATAGTTCATCCCTTCAGTTTAACGCAAGCTACAAGTGGGTTACAGGTGTCCCTCAAGCTCTGACTCTGGTGTTTTCCCCCCTTATAAAAATAAATAAATATAAACTGAAAAACTTTAGATCAAAATATTTCTTTAATATTATTTTCACAAAAGAGGGTCAAGGATAAAATATACACTAAAATACATCTGACAAGTCAGCATGGGTCTTTCACAGGACAATGGACAAGAAGTCACAAGCCTGAAACACAAAAACAAAAACAAGATATTACCAGAGGTACCCTGGACCGGGTACATTTGGATCAGAATAATAGATATGTGTGTGACTAATATATGCTTGCTTACTCCATACTAACCATGAAATGTGCATGCATGGCTATTAATGTTTTTTGAGTGTGACAAATACAATTTTATTCTTATTTTTTATTATCATGAAACTGCTCCATAGCTGACCTTGATCAGAAAACGTATTTCCACAAAAAATATAATATGAAAAACATGTAAAAAATATTTTGGTTGATATTCGCAGTTAAACCCCCAAAATAAGCAAGAGTACTGTTGTTTTAAGGGATTAATACGCACAGTGCAAATGTAGCCTATGTATGTAGCTGTATTTTTTCTACTCGCTACATATAGGACTACAGTCTATTTGAGACACGATAATTCTAAACATTATCATCATTTCAACCTTAAGCATCTTCAGCCCATGCAGAAGGTTCAATAACTACAGTGTTACCTGGCAGCTTAGCATGAGATTGGTGGAGGTGTCCGTGTCTGCGGCCATGGAGAACACAGGCTGGTTGACGCAGCCCTCCATGTGCTGAGAGAACCTCAGCTCCAGGAGATTCTGCACCACCTCAGGAGTAATGTTGCGTTGCTGAAAGATATTTTATATATATATATATATATATATATATATATATATATATATATATTAGCATAAATAAATCACAGAGATCGGCCTGGTTAACAGGCTTCTGTTATTGTTGCGTACACAGTTTAAAAGGGCAATTTCAGATTAAATTAACTAGTTGCCCCTTGCCCAATTAGTTGGCTTGTAGAAATGTAACTAGGCAAAAGTTTAAGGGGATTTTAGAAATAGAATGAAATGCCCTTGTCCTGAAACTCTAGACTGGGGGGATTTTAAGCCCCCCAGTCTAGAGTCACATTTATACTTTTGGCCTGGATGTCAACAACAGCACTTGAAGTGAATGAAAAGCCATGCGCATGCATTAAAGATAATACTCAAATATACAAATGTTATTGTGATCTATGATAGTAGCATCAATGTTGATTTCATGTGAAACCATGTTAACACAAAACCGGACCGAAAAAATGAAATTGAGGTGTCGTATAATGGCGTTTTCTCACTAAACTATACTGGCCCGGCAGCCCAGGGTGGCTGGGATTTGCATCTCTATTACAAACGGGCTTCCCATGTGAAGTTGTCTTTAATTGATGACACGCTTGTCTTGATTCAATGACATCAACACTCACACTTTAATTGGCTTAGTTTTATATTGTAGCCTTCCATGAAATCTGATTGATTTGTTTGACACGTATATTTGGGGATTGCAGTCGGACGTCGGAGATGGTCCACCTCAAGTACGGTGTGAAAAAGCCTTTTAAACTGGTTGTGGAAATTCAAATCAGCATGGCGCGGTAGGTTGGCAATGCGAAAATGTGCCAATGGAAAACACCATTAGAGAACCAAAAGAGATACATACCTTTGTGTTGATATACATTCCACAGGGGCAGGAGACAAAATGGCTGTTGATGGTCAAGTGGTTCCTTGAAAATAGAGATCAAACAGGAAATAGATTTATGTTTTGCCATCCAAACAACATCCATAAAAGTGTGCACTCATTTAAAGCTACAATGAGCATCTTATTCACCCAAGTTTTTTTTTCTGTTTCAACGTCTCAGGATTAAATCCAATGTATGGATTTAACCCTAAAACGGACAGACGCAGACAGATTTAGATCATTTAAAAAAGCAAAAAATGCTTACTGCAGCATAATGTAAATATTCCAAAAAAAATTACGATTAAAAGTTGATGTTCATTATAGACAAACATAACAATACATTTCATACAGAAAACAATCCATAGATTATTTCAAAAGGCATACCCGCAGCATATTGGGCAAATAATATGAATGGCATCCTCTTCCCTTGCTTCTACGATGGACGAGATGTACTGCTCCTCAAACTGCTGGTTCCTCTCGTATTCCTCAATGATGGAAAGCTCTGGCAAACGATGATAAAAAAAAACCTCATCTTGAGCCATTCCCACAAGAACCATCTCAAATTTCATTACAGTAAGAGTTGCTATGAGACTTGAGTTTTGTACCTTGTGAGATGAGCTCCTTTTGGATCTCCTCTAGCACCGCCAGTTCATCATATTCCTTCATGGCACCAAACATCTGTTAAATAAAAAAGAAAGCATACAGTCACAAACTGTCAATGTTGACCTATCAATCAAATATCCATATACATCCCAGAAAATCGCAGACAGCAATGTTACAAAGCACACTGCGCTCAACACTATGCACTAGTTAATCAATATTGTGGACACGACGAGCCTACCTGTCCAGGGCCGTTTGCCCCCCATAGCGAGGGAAGAGAGCGGTCCTCTGACTGCAGGGCGGTCCACTCTGCCTCCATCACCTCCTGGACCACGGAGCCCTTCGCCCCGGGAGGCTGAGGGCCGTCCTCCATCTGACGGTATCGATCCAACAGCCGGGATCGACTGTTCCTCAGTCGATCCACACATCGCTATTGATTAAGCAAAGAAACAAACGTGAACATTACTTGTTGTGCCCACAACATGCTACCGAGCTAGTTGCATAACTTTTCACCTTCCTATAGGTTTCCTTCCACGGCGGCGTGGTTCCCTTATAAAGAGAGCGATGTCTGTTCACGGCATCCATCTTAAGAGCTTGTTTTGGATGAGTTAATTATATCTGAATATAAGGCGAAGCGCCTGAAACAACAATCTTGAAAGAGCTTGAGAAGTGCATAGGCTCAAGTAGAGCATTTCAGCTTTTAACCTGGTGCCCCGGAAGTCGCGCTGCTGGTGTAAAAGCGTAATGCATCTTGGGTTCTGTAGTTTAGTGAAGCAGAGAAGCATCATCGATAGTTAAAATATAAACGTTAACGATCATAAATTATTTTACCATTGAAAACAAATATATGTTATTATTAATTAGGTCACCGAATATCAGCTGATTAGGCGTTTCGTCTCAATTTATGCATTTTAAATAACTGTTCAAGTGTTCAAATATTCAAATTTTCCAATCCACCCATTTCGATCATGCAATATTCTTTTTGCAGATAGGCCTATTGCTCATATGCCAATTCTACATGTATTTACATTTAAGCCAGAAGCTTGTAGTCTTTGTTTCCTATGTATCTGAGTTGCCTTTTCTTATCGTTTACCACATTGCCATCTGTTCTAACATATATAATGTTATATCATAACTTAAACATGTTCAGTTACACAAAATAGGCATATAACCTCAAACATCAGAGCCTAAAAGTGCCGACATTCATGATTTGAATTCTGATCGCATAGACTTGAGAATGAACTATAACCAGCACGCATAAAGCCTTGATATCTGGCACCCTCCTGCGTGTAACAACACATACGTGTCCATCAAACCATATGTATGTACCAAACATTAATTGAATAAACACAACAATGGGTGCTCACTGCAGGCCTATTCCACAGAACTGGGGCGCACCTTCTTGGCCTGTCATGGTGCCATTGTTTAGGGGGGCAAGCACGTGCATTACATAGTGTGTCCCTATAACAGCATCTCCCACACAGCACATCTGGGCCCCTGACACATCCAGCAGCGAGTCAGCCTGCAGCCATCAGCCATTGGCCGTCATCCCGCGGCGACCAATGGGCGCTCGAGCGCAGACGGTTGCGACAGCGACGGACGAGCGCAGCATCCGACGCTCGACCAATTACAGGGCGTCATTTCTCCATCACAACCAACCCGAATAACTGCGGATACCCGCATCAAAAAGCTGGGGGGATTCTTTTTTTCTTACGCGGGTTGGCTAAGCCGAGGGTACACATCTATTTATAGACCTCATAGTAGCCATTTTCTCGGCATTAGTTTTTTGTGTTTATTTTACGTTCAGGGTTCATTTGTGTTCTCGCACGCGGTCGACGTCGTCGCCGGCACGAGCCTTTTTTAATCCCTTCCTCACCATATAGGTTTTCGCTTTTTTAAATGGAAGATATCTTCTCCCGTACTGCAAGAGTAGCACGCTGCTGCCCCTCCGCTCTCCATCTCCTCTTCCATCGGCGAGGGAAACATTGAGCATCTGCATACAGGCCCTGCATGGAGGTCTCCAAGGCTCAGTAGGTCCGCTAGGGACGAGGTGTACTGTCTGTGCATGTATATGCTGCACCTATAGCAGGTTAGGAGGACGTCGGAGCCAAGTGCATTCCCACCTAGGACCGAGGACAGCTCCGATCCAGCGCGCAGCGACGCGGAGACTGGGGGGGGATTGGGGGGGGATTTGGACCACTGCGCTGCAGGTTTCCAAGTGGAAGGATATTAATCACGTTTGCCCACCTGCCATGGGTCAGTGTGTGTGATTTTCTACATGCACTCATCGAGAGAGCTCTACTCGTTTAGAGGTATGTAGGCCCGATGAATAAACGTGATGTTTTTGTGTGTTTTTTATCTATGAGCATGAATCGGATGAAATATAGGCTGCAGATGACGCGATGCATGTCTTCTAGACGCATGCACTTAAACGTGTAGACTGTATTCCGAAATCACCAGCATTTGAAGGTTTTCCTATTTTTAGATCCTTTTTAGAGCACATTAACCTTTTTTTTTTCTTTTTTTTACCAGGCTTGTGTTTTGTGTGCTGAATTATTAATTTGGTTCAGCTTCCATCAATAAAAAATGGATAAAATCGGACTTGACGACAGCACAATGTTTGAATTGCATTCAACATCGATGCAGCTAAATGGGAATATGCCTAATATCATATAGGCTCGGCCTATAGATCAAGGTTATAGACTCACTCCACTTCTTTTTCCTTTCTGGAGCTACCCCGTGTGGAGGGGAGGGGGTGTTTTCAGGGCTTCCATTTTGAAGTTAAGATGGATGCTTGCGCACATTTCCTCCTCAGCCGTCGGTGGCTTATCGCTCCTTATATAATACAGATGAGCACATTGGAGGGGCGATGGGGAACAGACGCCGATGAGGCTATAGGCCTACCTGACGCTCGACTGTGTCGCTAAAGGCTCAAAGGTGTAAATTCAATATGAACGTGAATGATTCATTGTAAATAGTGATGCAAGCTGTACTGTATGGATGATAAGGATATGAATAATGATTCATCGTAAAGCCATAACAACAAACCAGCAGGCCCTGTTTACAAGACCCATTCATGCATATGAACAGGCTGGTTGCAAAATGTGTAGGTTCCACTAACAGTGGGCCATAGTATATCTATAGGAATGTCTTTTTCTAGACCTGAAATGTAATTCTCTGTATCCATTGTGCTATTTACTTATTAAATATCAATCTATAGCTTTGGATTGCTGACTAGCTCTAACCAAATAATAAATGCGAACAGACAAAGATATCAAATATTCACCACTTTGATTGCTCAGGATTATGTTTCATTTTATACAAAGCAAGCTTGCATTTCCTGTTAGTTTCAAAGTGATCACACAGCTCTGCTTCTCCACTCAGACATGTTCCTTGTTGTTCTTGGACGATGAAGTCTTTCCATGCTAACAGACAATGAAGGCTCCACACTAAAGGTGTGTGCCTTTTTCCTTCCTTCATAGGTCAGGCCTCCTGCAGCTGAAAACCTGCAGCTATACTTCCCCACCTCTGTCACCTGACACACCCACTCTGTCCCTCCCCACCTACTCTGGTCTCTCCTCTTTGGACTCCCCCCCCCCCCCGTTCCTAGTTGTACTATTATTTTTGTTTGTTCTGCCCAACCCCTCGCTGGCATCCCTCCTGGGTCACCATGGGAACGGTGCTGTCGCTGTCCCCCAGCTACCGCAAGGCGGCGCTGTTCGAGGACGGGCCGGCCACGGTGGGCCACTACACGGCCGTGCAGAACAGCAAGAACGCCAAGGACCCCTCGGCCTCCAAGAGCCTGAAGCGGCCCTCCATCATCAGCTCGTTGCCATGGAAACGCATCGTGGCCGCCTCGTCCAAGCGGAAAGGCTC
>NC_136944.1:6445876-6478376 GCF_949987615.1 Pollachius pollachius
AAGTTTGTATATTACAAAACAATTCAACAGCAGACATCTCAGGTGTACTAAGGGAGACATCATTGTTGCATCACACGTTGCATTTCTCCATTTGCTAGCGTAAGAGCTTATGTTATATAATTGTTCAACAGGGATTGTTTTTGCTTCTACGTCTCATGAACTTGTTCTTACGTTTTCCATTGAGGGATGGCCATGCCTACAAACAGACACAAACACACACACGTGCACACACACACGCTTGCACGCACGCATACACAGAAAAACTCACGCACACTCACTTCTCTTACCTTTTCAAAGCATATTGAAACAAGTACCACAAAAAGAGAAATCACATTGCATTTTTCTGGGACACTGAATGAGCTGATCAAACCTGCCACCCTTTCCTTATTTTACACCTCCAACCTCGTTTTCCCCGGGAATAGACAATGATCGGAGATAAAGACCACAAGAGCCAATCACATCGCTGGACAATTGGACTCAGCTGGCTTCCCAAAATCTGAGAGAGAGAGAAAGAGAGGAAAAGAGAGCGAGAGAGAGATGTGTCATATCTGATCCATCCATGACATTCTGTGCCATATATGATCTTACAATGCATCTAAGAAGAAAATAATATGTAACATATGATGCTTATATGATGAGGATGAACCATGATCAACGATGATGATAATAATGACAATGACGATGACGACGATGAGGATTATGGAGTTATTAGAATCTCATTGTCCATTTTATTCATTTGTGAACCATGTTGTGAAAAAAGCGAAAAACCTTGTGGAACGAACAGGAGGCCACTCGTGTTGCTAGGCTAACGACGCTGCGGTCGGACTCTGTGGGAGTATGACTATGTATGTAAGATGTGAGAAGACTGTGTTCAACTGTTACACGTACTTTATATATAAAAAAATTTGCAAGCATTTATGCGGCGGGTCAGGCTTTTATGAAAAACGAAAAAAAAACATTTGAGTCAATGAATGTGTTCAAGTTGATTGTTTTTCCTTCAATGATCTGATGCACCAACACATGCTCATTGCACAACAAGCATAGACACATTTACATTTGTATTTTGGGAAACAAGAGAAACAAGTGTCAAGCACTTATAATCGCTAGGTTAACCCATTCCCTACACAACGAAGCTAGCTAGGATAAGATGCTACACATTGCTAAGTACTATTTTTAAGTGCCAGGAAGTACAACATACAATAAGTGCATACATTAAGTGCACACAGACACCAACACACGCACGCACGGATGCACCCACGCACACACACACACAGACAGACAGATGTCCCTAAAGGAACACTTATCTGCCTACATGTCAGCACTGAGAAAGAGCCATGACCAGGCAGTTTTTGCACAGAAACAATCTTCCCGTAAAGTTTATTTCATTTCAGGGGATGAGATTCTTTCCATTATCACACTTGCAACACCGCCTCCACCTACGCAGACCAACACAGGAGGGCGCTTTGGTTTCCCGGAGCTGAGAACAGTTGTAAAAGCTTTATTCTCGGGAGAACACCTCCCTTCCTCCCATGCTGAATACTAGCGGAAGCGGAAACAGCAGGGCTTCAACAGGGTGTTACGTCCATGGCCCACTGAGGGGACAGCAGCCCTGCTGATGTCACAGTTCACCAGGTGAACAGAATGCATGCCAATATGGAAACGATGTACGGAGACGACATCCAAACACACACACACACACACACACACACACACACACACACACACACACACACACACACACACACACACACACAGTCTCACATACTCACACACTCTCTCACTCACACACACGCACACACAATTTAGGGAACCAATCAAGCCCACTTTGGTAATGGAGCATAAATCATACTTCATTCATCTCTTAATTTTTCTTTCTCGTAAATTAGATGTTGTGCATGTTGTCCTCTGGGATGTGCCTGAGCTTCAGGGTAGACTCTTCAAAGAACAAATGGACTATTTAACATGGTTATGCTAGCATTCTAAATATAGCTTGCTATCAACAACAACAACAACATGTCACAACATTATCTATATGGGTACATATAGGCCTACCACATTACCAACTGAAACCATAGAAAAAAAACGTATTTAGGCCTGCAGTATAGGGTTAAATTAAAAAAAAAATCATCCGAGTGCTGCAATGGTAAATGATTATGGTAATATATATAAATGTATATAATCTACAATTAGACAACGTTTGAAAATAGGCCTAGCCGATTATCGGCTGCAATGCACGGAGGTTGGATATGGACAAACGTCACACTGACACACAGGGAAGTAAACTGAAACAGGGTGCTGTCCACGGTTCTGAAACGACAGACGCGTCCATCCCTGTCCGGCCTCCCTACTACATGTGATGGCTGCCGCCTCCTGTAACATAACCACACACCATATCGATCCATCGTACGCCCCGTCCCCCACGGGACAATTCCGCATGGCAAGAGAACTTCGAACGCAGCAAAAAATGAGCAATAGGAGGAGGATTATTGTACTCACGCGCCAGCTCCAGCCGGCCAATCAGACCGCTCTCCGCCTGATGTGCGCAGTGCCATCTGCGCAGGTTATAAACCCATCCGCTGCTGCGACTTCCATCCACTCTCCGACGAGCCCCCTCTAAGAAGTATCCCCTCTGAACGGCATCTCTGAACAACCAGTCAAAGATGGCGGCCCGGGTAAGATAGATATTTTGATATACGTGGTAAAAATGTGAATCAATGTGTAATGTTTGGTCGTAATGGTGAGAGAATAACGATGGCGTTTGGTCCTGCGTAGCTGCCGCCCGTGCGGCGCCGCGGCGGCACAACGTCACCGCGACAGCGGTCCCTTTTCCCAGGAAGGTTTCTGTCCCCTCGGTTCACTGGCCTTGGTCCTTATCGTTTTAATACCACATATACCCTCCAACACCACCTCGACATTGTGTAAAATGTGCTCCAATGCGTGCAATGGAACAGGCTAACCAGTGTATTAGCCGAGTGGTTTAGTGGGTAATCCGTTGTTGTGCGTGCCCTTGAGAAGGGTTGAGTACAGGGCTGGTGGACACCCTCGGTCTGTCCGTGGCGTGGAGACAGGCTGTTCCAGAGACATAATGCAGACTTACCGCATTACAGCAGCACGACGTACCTCGTCAAATGCTAGGCTTCCCTAGGCACATAAACACCACCACATGTTAGGGCATTATTCAATGTAGGTATGTAAACCACCAACCATTATTGTAGGAGCCTATGTACTCGAGTCCAGTGCATGGTAACGACCGTCTTGTTCATTGATGAATTGCATGATTATACCTGGTCAACGAACCACAACGGTGGCTTCAGGTGAGCGGAGAAAAATGTAGCCTTTTGTCAAAGGAGAAACAGGAAATATAAGCTGTTATTATAAATAGCACACATGATTTGTATAGGTTGATAAGGAGTGTAGTCATAAGGAGTAATTAGGGTAATCTCTGACGTCATAAAACCAAGGCGCTAGGTGGGTTCCCCACAGGGTAAGTGTTTATTCACCCCAACAAATGTAAAATTGCATTAGTGAATGAAAAAACATTAGCAACAACAGATTTATAAAATAACGTGTAAGCGGTGCATTTAAATCCAAGGCATTTTAAACATGAGCACTATGAATGTAGATGAACAGGCACTGGTATATATTTGAAATATGAGTGAATTCAATACAATTTATTGTTATGGAAGTCGATTATACAAGGTAACAACCCTTAATGCCACCCTGATTTCAAATTGGAGGATCATTGAATATCATAAGCAAACCATTCGATCGATAATAAAAAAAAATAGACATGGAATTCGAGATGTACACATACTCCTCTTCTAAAACAAGTAGAACCTTGCTTTACAATTAACTGTCAGACCGCCTAGCTAAATCTCTGTTAAAGATGGACCACTGGCTACAAAATCCATGATCAATGCCCCCTTTTTTTTGACAATATTACTGATCTTGCCCCAAAAACTAAATTCAAATCTTAATTGTGTCAGCTGTTTGGTATTTACAACATTGCACTTACATAACAGATCTCACCTACGCACACAGACCCAACAGCAGTTAACTGTTTTGGTCTGCAAGAGCTGAGAACAGCGTTTAGAAGACAGAGCTAGTCTCAGCAGATCACTTCCCCTCCACCCTTGAATAAGAATAGAATCTGCAGAAGTAGCACTAGCAGCACCCGGCTAGGCCCCTGATATCACCCAGCCTTCAGAAGGAGAGATGAGATTCAATCTTGAAAATAACATTTGAAACAGAGAGGGATCTCAGTCAGCAAAGAATGATGCAAAAATGTCCATTTGTCTATCAATAATTCTGCAATTCCTCTCCAAAGGCCTAAAAGGGGCACATGGTATTTTTCCAAAATGGATAAATACCATGTGTTTTTTAGACACATTCCTTCCAGTGAAGGAATGTGTGAACGTTCATGTTTATAACATGTATATCATGACATATATCGTGTCACGCATATCGTACCTACCTAACCTTCTCAGTCTGCAAACTACAACAGAATGTTAAAAAAGCAACATTAACATTAACATACAGTAATGTGCATTTATTGGGGTGAGTGTAGCTGCGTGTCAGTCTCAGCAGATATGGAGGTACGATGTGCCTAGGAGACACAGAGCAGCACTAAGAAGGTCAGGTTACCATGGAAACACAGTATATATTCTTCCTTTTTTTGCATTTGATGATTATAATGACCCAAAGTGCGCATAGTCAAAGATATGACGCCATACAGATATTTTAGTATTGATTAATGAACGTTAATTGAGTCTAAATGCTGCATTGGATGACCCAGTATTTTTTTATTGATACAAACTAATAGATAATATTTAAATATATTTCTCTGATAATTAAATCCTATAATATTTCATAGTGATGTAATCCTCCTTTACCCAATATAAGTGCGTATGTCTGTGCATGTCTACTGTCCTACTGAGGCTGCAAAACATGAACATGTTTGTGTGTGTGTGTGTTAGTGTGTCAGTGAGTGTGTTTGCATGTGTATGTTTGCATGTGTGTGTGTGCGCGTGCATGCGTGCCTTTGGCATGTGTGTGTGAGTGTGTGTGTGTGTGGGAGGGATGAGCGGACAACATCATGCCACTGGTCACTGTTGACTCATGTCGCATTTCTACCCAACAGGGGTTCTGAAAGTACACTCGCTATTCAGGCACGCACACACTCTCTCAAGTGCAAATTCCTCCACAGACATACCAGCCCTGCATCCTTCGTCCTGGCTACGCCCAGCGGAGCATGCAGAGCTGTTGCCAGGCAGGGCCCATCAGTAAACCTGATGTAAGACCAGACAGGACACCTCCAGGTGTTTAACCCAGAGAGAGAGAGAGAGAGAGAGAGAGAGAGACATAGTGGTGGTGCAATGGGCAGGTGTCGTACTGCTTAGCTTATGAGACCAAGGTTTGATTCCTCAGCTCTGAGATCTTGCTGTGTAGAGTTCAATCTTAGCCTGTGTCAGCTGAGATGAGACCATTGGTTGTCTACATGTTAGTTTGAATAGAGACCATACTTAGTCGACATGTTAGTCTTACTAGAGACCACCACTTACCCTAATGTTGGCCAGGCTAGAGTCCATACTGAGCCTACATGTTAGCCTGACTAGAGAAAATATGTAGGCTACTGGTTAGCCAGACTAGAGACCATGACTTGAAGACCACACACAACCTATTGGTTTGACCGTCTAGAGACCGCAGGTAGCCTGGCCTGACTAAAGACCCCACGTAGCATACAAGTCATCCTGACTAGAGACCATACCTAGTCTATGTTTTAACTGACCAGTGACCATTCATAGCCCTCAGGTTAGCCTGACTTATTACCATAAATAGCCTATGGGACAGCCTGACTGGAGACCATGTGTAGCTTACATGTTAACCTGACTATTGATAGATTGATCATCTGGAAGGAAGGAAGGAAGGAAAGGAAAGATGTATGTTAAATAATGAAACATATATCCTGCACAGGTCACAGTTGGCCTAGCTTTAAGTCACTATTACCTTTCTATTATACCATGCGTGTCCGCATATGTAATTTGCAAGGGTGTGTACGTGTATGAGCAGACATGTGTGTGCATGTATGTTTGAGAATCACAGAAAGGTAAGCCATGGTCAGGGCCTAAGAGCTCTGGTCTCTGCTGTGGCTCCCTCCCTCCGGCAGCACTAATCTGTCACAGCTCGTTGTTCTACGATGTGATTCGCTGACACAGCCAGGGGCCCGCCCTCTTTCAGCCGCTGACCTGTCACGGTGACTGCCACACGTCTCTTATCGTCATGCATGTTGGGGTCCCAATACAGAACCTCTGCGCGACTGAATGTAATCAATATATAGATTTAAGATGCAGCAAATTCGCGAAAGGAGTTGTTCATTCAAGAGACGATATGTTGGCTCTCTGTACTAAATATTAGGTTTTATATTTTTATCGTCTTTTGCATGTGGTAGAGACCACGATTACTTTGGAATGGATAAAAAGCTAATATGTTAAATTAATATGAGATGTTTTTGTACTGCGGTGTGGTTGTGTATTTCAGTGGAATGGGGCTTTGAGTTGATTTACTACGTCATTAATGCTCTATGACATTCACAAAGCAGAATGGAATCCCTAAGTGTCTTTTTTGTGATTGCGATCGCAAATGGCCTCCAGCAAGCCAAACAGAGGAGGAGCAGGCATCGACAGTAGCTTTCAACAACGGTGGAGGGGAGAGAGGAAAGGGCGTTAACGAAACATAAAAGCTTTAGGCTTTCTCAGTCGCTCTCTCTCCCATCTCTTTCTCTCTCTCTCTCTCTCTCTCTATCGCTCTCTCTCTCTCTCGCTCTCTCTCGCTCTCTCTCTCTCTCCCTCTCTCTCTCTCTTTCTCTTCCTCTCTCTCCCTCTCTCTCTCTCTCTCTCTCTCTCTCTCTCTCCCTCTCGGTTTGTTTCGTCTCTTCTTTACATTGCATCAATGATAGTAACTCCTATGTTTACCTCTTTCTGTTGACGTCCACCATGCCCTCTGCTTTGTTAACCTTGTCTCTACCACTGCTGGTTGTTTATGTGCTTTCGACCTCTTCATAATGGGCTTAATTGTTTTGTATTCCCTCTCCCCACAACACACACACACACACACACACACACACACACACACAAACACACACACACACACACACAAATACACACACACTTCCCTTTCTGCAATGATTTCTCGGAAACCTCATTTGGACACCCAATATTTTATGTTTTGGCGAGTTTAGTTTTGGGCGGGGGGGGGGGGGGGGGTGGAGCAGGCAGGTGTGTATGTGTGTGTTTGGGTTGGAGCAGGATGTGTGTGCGTGTGTTTGTGTTGGTGTATTGTGAACAGGGAACGTTAATGTGTGGCACTGTTTGTAGTTCCTGTCTCGATGCAACGCCTCTCTCTCTACAAGCTGTGAGCACGGCTATATTTAGACCGCTACCATCCCAGTTCTGAAGGGCAACCGCTAGCACACAACAAAACTAAAACACACTGTCAATCACAGTGCTCTGACACACACATGTGTACGAACACACAGTAACGTAGAGACATGCACAGTTGGGCTGTCAAAAATTGCGATTTTTTTTTTTTTAATATTCCTTCTTAAAAATACACATGGAATTGAACCATATGCAGAGGAAGAGACAAAACTGGTTCAGCATTATCCACTGTCACTGACTATCAGGCCCTAGGCCGTAAGGCCTACAGGTTATTGAGGAAGGAAAATAGAACCTGCTCAGTGTGTTCAAAACACACTTAGGATCCAGTGATGGAAAGATACTTCATTGCCATCTGGGCGACGTGGTTGTATCTCCCAGGGCCCAAGGCTTTCCACCACATGAGAGGGTTGTCATCATCTCTTTGTGGAGCAGCAGAGTTTTGTCCTTGTCTGGCCTGTCCGTTGCAGTTAGCGTCTCCGAAGAGGTCCCCCATTGTCGTGAGAGCGGTTTACCCAGCGGTTTGCTGACCACTGCGTTCGGTGTCACTGCCTGTCCCTTCTGCCACGTTCACTCGTTTCATCTCCTCAGACCAGCCAACTCCCGTTTCTATTCCTCTTTCATATTGAACGAGGCGGTTTAAAGCATGGATCCGGGTAACTCGCTTCGTTCAGCAGCATATATGTGCCCTTTCCATCACTATACCGCTGGTCCAGATCAGTGCTGATCGTTGTCATTATCTCTGTCACTGCAAATGTTTCTGATTCGTCTGGCCTTTGCTTGCTCAGTAGACAGAGCAGAACGTGTTATAAAGGAGTACAGCTGACGCAGTTGGATATTTGTCAGTCGACATTAACTCTGTTGCCACTTTGAAAGGTTTTAAAAAAACCTTGAACCTGTCAATAAATATGCTTTTATACAAGGACATGTTTGCATTTGTCCAGCCTATTAACAGTAAATGATATTACCTTTACTCAACATTAGGATACCATACCTATAGATCAGTGCCCATTGGCAAGGCATTTCAATCAACGTGCTGACCTTTTCCATAAGGGACCATTCTCTTGTAGTCAGCTCCACTCGATGACAGCAGAAACAGCCTCCTGCTGCTCCGATGCCCGGCAGATCATGACTTATGTGCCGTTCCATCACGTCGGACAGTCATTCATCAGCCTCTCCGTCTTCAACCCTAAAAGTTCTTCTTTCCTGGGAGGGGTTAGCCGTCATTGGTGGATTTGCTGAAATGGGATGACGCTGCTGTCTGCCTGCTAGGGGCTTCAATAGCTCTGACTCTGAACCCTTTAAACACAGCCGGGTTCATGGTGTGTTCCACACATTGTATGTTGACTGATGACGTAATTGGTGGCATTGTCATGGCAGTCAGAGATTCCCTTTGCATGCCGTAGACGTTTAAGATGTCTTGAATGCATTCGCCAACATTCTCCGCAGTGTGGGATTCCCAAAGCTCTTAGATTTTTCGTATATAGTCCTGCATTTCCCAACCATCTGAAACCCAGTAGGCCGTTGCTGTGCCATATGACGCAGTTGCAATGGAGGGCCAACCATCCGTGATAAGACTCAAGTCTTTGTCTTTGAGTGATTCCTTTATTTTTTACCTGAGGCCCTGATTGTATTGGTAACTGTAGCATGGCTATGGATATGGTACCTTTGTTCCAACTCCTAACAGAACTCGCTGAAGCCTTTCCCATCAAACACACTGATTGGCTTTGTGCAATCCTCTTGTTGTACCTCTTTTCAGATTGCTTGGAGAGAAAATCTCTCTCTCTGTTGTTGTTTAATATATATATATATATATATATATTTTGTTAGTTTCCACCTGTTCTGTCACCCCTGTCCGTCATGCAGTGCAGTGGCCCAGGCCGCGGGCGATAATTAACTAAACTGCAGGAGTGCTTGATTTTTTCACATTAGAATATTCAATTTCACATTCTAATGTCTTAGAATCTGTCACAGCACTAATGCAAACCCAGAGAATCACAAAACACATCAAACACGCACGAACAAAACACACACACACACACACACACACACACACACACACAACAGACAACATTCCATCCTGCGCTAGACAGGAAGGGGTCTTAAATGTCTAAAAGCATTCACAAAATTCCCTCACAACATGCTATGGGCCAGTATGGAGCAGAAGGGTCAGAGAGGAGGGGCTTTCAGGCCTGGTAACATCAGCCCTACCTTCGAGAACATCCCTGAACATCCCTGCTGTACAACAGACTGGGAGTGTAGGTGTGTCATGGTTGGTTGTAATGGTTTGAACTTGACAAAGCAGCCCATTGACGCCTACAACAGGTTGCTCCTTGATGTAATGCAGAAAGCAGCCAAGATATTAATTAGGGAGTTTGTCTAAGTGGGGAAAGGAATTGGCTGCGTTGTGCAGCGAATAAGACATAAATAATGTCTGAAACATGGACGTTTTTTGGCCTCTGCATTCAAATGGCAATGCATTTTGCAATTGGCAATTCAATGTGCAATTTGACCATGCAAATTAAAAATATATTATGCATTTGCAATTTAATATGCAAAGTGGCAATGCAATCCTCAATTCTGATTAAAAAAAAACATTATTGATAAAAAATAAATAAATCTCAATCAATTGCAATTTATATTGCCCTGGTATTTTGGTGTCTTGTCTTTATTCAAATGGAAGGCATTTTGCATTTGCCAGTCAATGTGCAATTTGAAATTGCATTTCTAAAGGCCAATGCAATATGCAAAGTGAGCATGCAATACTCAATTCATCTTGAATTATTTTGATTACAGAAATGTGAATGATTTTTGTAATGGCAAAGCCTTTTGCAATGGATTTGATTCTAACTATACATATTGCATTTCCAAATGGAAAATACATTCAATGCAAAAATACTACTTACATGTATACATGCTTAACTGTTACCTGGGTGATCAGCAGACCTGTGTACAGAAGCTGGCCATGTCTCATCCTGCCCTCAAATAGAGTTGAGTATTTCCAATGGTTTCATATTGCGTTCTGCTTGATACTAGAAAACTATGAGCCTGGTAAAACAACCAATGTACCGGTAGAATAATGTAATAGAAAAATGGGATTTCGAAAATAACAATAATCATCAATAACCTTTGCAGTCAATAATGAGCACCCTATATTATCAGTGGGACCAGCGGAAAAGCTTTAGAAAACCCTTTTTATGAGAACAGGGACATGAGCCGCGTCACAAAAAGCATCTGGATTTCTCCTAAAGAAACCTAAAGAAGTAATTTGCCCTGTTGCTCTTCTTATAGAAAAGAGGAGGATATATGTTAATTATAGCAAACGACTTATGACACAAAACCTCCATGTCGCTTGATAATTAACCTAGAGGGCGTGTAATTATCTGTAATGGCCTTCATTTGCCTGTCGGTCAGGCAAAAACACAATTTTCCCTTGGGAGATAAGATCAATTTAATTGATCTCAATAGGAAATGTTAATCTAATCTTTTTGTGTAATTCAGAAAAAAATAAGAAACGTACTCCATTTGTTGACCAAATATGGTCACTCTGTTACCAATCCTCCATGTAGCTTTGACAATCAACAGAGGTAACAAACCAAGTTATACTTTTTGTATAGTTTCCCTTATCACCTCTCGGTGCCCTGGTGCTCATTTCACGGCACACCTCTTGTCTTTCACAGCGCGGTGCTGAAATCTGGCACTCGATAGTGAACAACAGACAGCCAATCAATGCACGACTCTGTTACCAATCGATCTCTACGGTGCGACAACTCGATATGCGCAGTGAGGCACCGCGGTGTGCATAAATAAGCAGGACTCCCTACAGGGATGGACGGGCTTTTATTAGAGAGAGCCAGCCGGGAGAGAAGAGGCAGACACCGACTGGGGCTGTGTGTGTTATCACGGCGGTGTCCGGTAGCGGGGCGCGTTAAGTCAAAGTGCGACGCTGAGGAGATACAGGCCATATTTTAGAAGCTATCTGATGCTATAGCCGTGGAGACCAGTGGATACTGATAGGATTTAGCTCATGAGTTATTCATGATGGATCCACCGTATTGCACCAACCAGGTCGCGGTCAAGGGAGTGGCAGTACTTTCAGTAAAAGAGAAAGTCAAATCCTTCTTTCTCAAATGAGTACAGGTAACCTTTCATAACAGGTCATTTTGCTATCGCTTTATCAGTTTGTAACTAATGAGCACCTAGTGCGTTAACTATGCCAAGGGTAATTCAGATAATAGCAAGGATGATTGAAACACAACTGAAACACTATTCAGTGTTTCACACAGACCAGGTAGCAATCTGTGGCTGGGGGGGAACCTCCCGATCTTCCTGATCTCCAGCCTCTGCTGCAGAGCGAATTAAAATCGCCGGCAGAACGGCCTGAGGGTCTAACACCGTCATATATATTAACTATAACCGCATTTCACATTAATTGCAATTGTTACACGGGTCTTCTCAATGCCATGGAACGCTCCGTTCACATGCATGGCCCTCACAACTTCCGGCGGTGAATTTTATTTGATAATTCACCGTTGCTAAGTATAAACATGAGTATAATTGACCGCAGTCAAGGAAAACAATGATTTTTTTTGCCTCTAATGACCTCTTTGGTATCACTCCGCAAGTACCGGTAACTTGTCAACCCCAACGTTTTCGGTTGCTAAGCGATGTCAACGTCTTTGGCAGACTATTTCTGCGCTGATCAACGCTACGAATGCTGGTAACAAATAAATTGTAAAAAGCACCATGATCAATGTGAAGATATTTTTTCGTTTTGGCAAGTAGCCGTGTAACAAGCGGGATAATGTATAGAACATCGCCGGTCATTACCTCCGCTGCGCGTCGGTGTCCTGTTCGCCCTTTCGGGGCTTATTTTCCCGATAATGACCGGCGTTCTATACATTATCGCTTTCATTCGGCGAATCCGCTGTCAGTGCGTGTGCATGTATGATAAGCGGGTTGATCCAATAAGTGGTAGTGTACCCGCGCACCATTGGCATGTATGCGCGCTTGTCTCTGTGTGCGTGTGTGAACGAGAATGACAGGGAGAAAGAGTGATATGCGGAGATGAATGAACGGAACGATATTTATATTTAAAAATCAAAAAAAAAGAAAAAAAAGCAGAATCTATTTGGGGCGCTCGGTGTTGATTCTGTGGCGCTGTTCCACAGATTGGTCAATGTATGGGAACACTGCTATTGTTCTGTTCCATTCGCTGCGCCCGGTTTTTGCTTTTTTTGTTATTGTGGAAACAAAACAGGCAGAGGGTGGCAAAGTGAACGCCCGAATGTTTATGTAAATGCAACTGAAATGCAGTTACAACTCCTCATTCGACAACATCTCCGGAGCAGAATTTGATATCCGGTAATGGGATCTGCCTTTCGCGCCAGAAGGGAAATGGGGGATGACTCAAGTCGTGTATCTTGTAGTAAAAAAGATTCTGACAGGTCCGATGATAACAAACTTCCTTTCTCCCCTTCTGCAATGAACACCAAGCAAACCACTTTGAAATGTAGTCCAAATAATGTAGACGTTTTGTGTTACCGTGCGATTCACACACAATTAAATTTTCAATGGTTGGTTGGTTAAATGAACGATCTTTCGGTCTATATATATCGTACGGACATGTTTAACTTTGTGGTTTTTGTTACGATTCGTGTTTCACTCATTCATAACTTACCTGCCTCATCCGTCCATTGTAACCATCCGTTCACCAGAGCTCTACCTACACTGCTTTGCCCGGTCGCTATGTGTGCACGCTATGAATCACATGAGGACAATGTTCCTTGTTATGTGTGTCATGTGACCACTTCAGACCTGCATGGCTTAGGGCTGACCCATACTCATACAACAGTTGGGGTACGATATGTATGACCTGTGTGCATATGCTTGATTTTGGTTAAAGTAGACAAGACTAAACAATGTATTGTGAATACTCTAAACCTTAAAGAGTAAGCAAGACTTACAATTGATTGGAAATCAAACCATTATAAGGAATACATTTTTGTGGACCCCAACTTAGCCATGCCACCTTCCCTATGGTGGTCTCATTTTGAATGTGTGTGTGTGTGTGTGTGTGTGTGTGTGTGTGTGTGTGTGTGTGTGTGCGTGTGTGTGTGTGTGTGTGTGTTTTCTGCATGTGCATGCGCGTCTGAATGTGAAACGTGCATGCCCCTTTCATGCCGGGATGCCAGCTACGTCACTCACCCTCATGTCCAACGCCTCCTCACTGCTCTTAAGTCCCCCCCCCCACCCAACCCCCTCTCTGTCTCAAAAAGATTATTCTGTCTTCTGCCCCCCCCTCCTACTTCTCTCTGTCTGCCTTCGCTGGGTTCCCCCCCAAGGTCGTTATATTTTTCAAGGTATGTATGGACGTATATCTGCTGATCTCTCACACACCACCCATCCTTATTTACTCATCTGCAATACATCTGAAAGTGTGTCTGTGTGTGTGTCTGTGTGTGTCTGTGTGTGTCAGTGTGTGGGTGTGTTGCTTTCTGCCTGGGAAACTGCTGCTCCTAGCGAGTAGCCGCAGGCTCCCCTAACATAGGAGAAAGGGTCTTTCTGCTTGTCATCCCCCTAGCGCTGCTAGCTAGCCGCGCTTGCTAGCTAGCGTCTCTCAGGACCCATCCTCCCTCCCAGCATTCATTGCAACACAGTGACTGTATTGCAATGGGGTCACCTGTCGTCATGTGGTGTACTGGACTTAGTGACATCCGTTTAATTAGAGTTCTCTGCTTACCACCTGTTGAAATGTTGGCAGCTGTGTGACAGGTCGTTGAATTAAAGGGTGAGAACCATGAAGTTAAACCTGATTTCTCTCAAAAACATTTTTCAATCAACATCTCTGATGGTAGACAAGCTCACATCTCCCTTCAAATGGTCAACCGAATACCCCATTGAAAAATGGAAGTCTTTAAAGGTTTCAGATCAACACTGTGGCCGCTGCAGAAATGCACTTATAAAAAAACTTAGAACTCTCGATCCATTAACACAATGAGTTTTCCTTTATAGAATATCATGGTCAATACCATGATGAAACTCAAGGTGTACTTTGCCATTTGGGTTCCAGCCCAGGCTTCATGCCATCTCCCCCGAGAAGTTCTGATATAATATCCGGTTCTGGATCGGAGATTGCTGCGCATGCAATGTCACATATATTATCCTAGAATAAGCTATTAGCTATAAGACATCGGCCATTAATTACTTCTACTCATTGTACTCAATTTGACATATAATTATTGCAACTATGAAACGAGAAATACATTATTGACTTTGACTAAATTTGCATACATCCCTGGAATGCTTTTACAGCAAAAAGGGAATATTCAAATGTTCAAAATAACATCATAAAAGAAGAATATGTAACAAATGAACTGTACTAATTCATAAAATAATGAATGAAAATGAAATGTATTTCTGATCTAGGTCGGAACGTTGGATTTTGTTTTGACCTTTGCGTTACTATTCTCTGACTACCCTGGGTTGCCAGATATTATATAATATAATACCAAACACAGTGTGCTGCAAGTTGAAGAAAGCAAATTTACTCAGGTTGTAGACATTTTTCCGCGAACTAAATAGCCTCGTCCATTTTCAAATAACTCCTGGACCAGAGCCATGCTAAAACACAGAATCTTGTAGTTGTGTTTGAAAGTTGGAGAAAGCTTGGAGCCCAGAAGGATTACAAGACGGATGCCACAGGAGCTGGTTTATAATTTGCAACAATTAATAAATTGCCAATGTATATATTAGCTGATCTGAGCTTATTTACAAGTGACGCCTTATTGGTCGCCGCTTATCATTTTCAAAATAGAACAAATGCACTCGTCTCAAAATATAACGTTGAGCTCGGCTATTGAGATTAGGAAGCAAAAATGGGGGAATATTGAACACCAAATTCATCATTGCGGATATCATTGTGTGTGTTGCTGTGTCGGTTGTCTAAAACAACGACAATTGTTACGGCTTAACGGCTTTAATATAATAATAAATTGCCAAGGAAATTCTGTGTTTTTGCGCCATCAACTCAAGACAAGTGCGTCATCATTTAAAGACACACCATTGACAATGTATCTGTATCTTTAACTGTTTCGAAATGGGGATAAATATTACAATTCAATGTCATCTGTAGCATTTTCTCCTGGCCTGAGGTGATGTGGCTAATCTTACCAATACATTGGTTGGGCCAAAGGAAGGGTTCATTGTCTTATGTCATATATAATATAACATAGGACATAGGGTGCTTTATAACCAAGAAGAAATGATTCTTTAGTGAAGGCATAATGATGGGTAAGAGGGAGGGATTTAAGTGATTTGGTTGAACAATTTCTCCTAGGCCTATTGGTCCATGTGCAGGCTGATCCACCGACCAGGTGCCTCACCTGCCTTTGCATCTTAACAGCAATAGGTTAGATTTATTCTTATTCTATTATTTTCTCTCAGTTTTCCAAATGATTACTAAACCTTTCGCTAATATTTAGTACTCGAGGAGTCGGAAATTTAGAATATGGTTAAGGCTGGAGGGAACCCCTTAATAATATACGATAAGATGTACTTTTTAAATGTAATGTACTCAGTCTAGTCCAGACAGAAAAAGCCCAGTGTGGTGCCTGTACAGCAGAGGAGGATTCTGTTTGTTGAAAACACAATCATACATTACCTTTCACAGTAGGGTTTCCAAAGGGAACATCCTTCGTGGTCCAATCAGTCCCCAACACTGATCCGATCTGTCTGGCATTGGGTTTCTCAACACCGAGGCTACTCTATGACTCACCACTACTCCTAGAGTTGCTATCAGCAATTTCTGCTGCTTGCCATTTGCCACATTGTTTTTTGATTAAATGGTGTTTTGATCGAGTCTCATGCCTTCGGCCAGCAGTGGCAAGGAGTCAAACTCAAACAAGACACAATATAATCAAAGCAACGACGAGCAGAAATTGCTGAGTGCAGCTTTTAGTATCAATGACGTCTTTTCTATTCTTTGGACGGTTTGTATCCACTTTACTTGTTGTATTGCATCATTAGAGACCCTCTCCTCTGCCACTCCTGTGGCATTGGCTGTAGAGCCCAGGGCCCATGGTTCTAGGATGAACAGGATTTAATATATATTCTATCCATTTGTGTTCACTTCTTCGTCTGCCCTAGAACATCAGATATTATTATGGCAGACACTTCTTTGGAGAGATAGAAGTCTACTTGTGATATTGCTTGAAGAAATGTGCTGTCTCACCTCTGCAACAGGGCTTGTTTACAGTCAAGAGGCCAGCACTGCAGTACCTCCCACACCCCTCTCTCTGTCTCCATCCATCTCTTTCTCTCCCTTCCACACCTCACTCTGTCTCTATCCATCTCCTTCTCTCCCATCCACACCTCTCTCTCTCTCTCTCTCTCTCTCTCTCTCTCTCTCTCTCTCTCTCTCTCTCTCTCTTTCTCTCTCTCTCTATCCCTCTCTTTCTCTCCCATCCACACCCAATTCTCACTCTCTCTCCTCTCTTTCTCTCTTTATCTCCCTCCCTTTCTCTCCTTCTTCCTATTATTTTATCTCTCTCTCTCTATCCATCCAT
Organism: Pollachius pollachius; assembly: GCF_949987615.1. Classification (NCBI taxonomy): domain Eukaryota; kingdom Metazoa; phylum Chordata; class Actinopteri; order Gadiformes; family Gadidae; genus Pollachius; species Pollachius pollachius. The sequence continues at coordinate 6,462,876 of NC_136944.1, forward strand.
CCATCTCTCTCTCTCTCTCTCTCCTAAGTGTTAACCACACACTCTCACTCTCTCCTAAGTGTTAACCACACACGCTTTCCACAACTTATTTCCTCCTTTCTCTCTTTAACCTTCACATTAACCCCTATCTTATTCTTTCTTTCCACACTCTATCCTAATGAATTACCTTCACTTTAATCATTTGTACTTAATAATGTCTAAGTTTAATTCAATTCAATTTTATTTGTATAGCCCTTAATCACCGTTACAGTCTCAAAGGGCTTACCAGGCCAAATATTTATGACATGAAAGTTGGTTAAAACAGGTAATTAAGATTTGTTAATTTAGTTAGTCATTACGTTTTCATTAAAATGTTGCTATTCCCTTAGTTTCTCGGTTCATTACAATGAAATGTTCTGTATATAGGTGTATGTTTATTGCAGTTACTATAATTTTGTATTTGTATTTTAATATTATTTATGTATTCTCTTGTCTGATCTCACAGTTCTTTGTTGGCTGCTATAACACTGGCCTTCGGAGGAGGATGAATGTATTATACGGCCACTAAGGGCTCAGCATGCTGCTGTATACAGAAAGAAAACAAACTATCCCCCTGCGCAACTAGCTCAGAACTGACACAAACAAAATGGACACTTCTTTCTCTAGTGATCGGGTTTGTCTTTTTCTATTTAACGTGTACATTCTACAACTATTCAGTTTTCTGTAAGCCCCCCAGGAGGGGCTGGGGAGGGGTGAAGGAGGAGGGGATGCCCCCCCCCCTGGTTTAGTGCGTCATTATCTTGGCGGAGTTCGCTGTCACCTGATGTGACAGCAGCGGCATCGATAAGAGGGAGGTTCATATTGCCGTATCGACCCGAACGCTGGAAATAAAATAAGGGTCGCTTGAGATACAATCAAATGAATGAGTGTGTGTGTGCGTGCATGCATGTGTGTGTACATGCCTGTGTGCGTGTGTGCATGCGTACATGTGTGCTTGGGTAAGAGAGAGAGAGGAGGATTGAGAGAAAGAGAGAGAGAGAGAGAGAGTCTAGTTTTTAACACAGAAGGTATTCCATGTGGCACAGAGGGAATGGTGTGGGTATCCCTGCATTCATTCTGTGACCATCCATCATGCAGTAACCACACTCACCTAGGGAACACCTTTTAAGTAGACCAGCGGAGAGAGACCTTCTCTGAGCAGCTTCTGCCCTTCGGCTGGCTGACCTCTCCCCCTCCCTTCGACACAGCGACTGAGGCTTCTCCGCAGTGGTCCCAGTGAACACAACGCCCACGCACCACTGTGGGAAGGCGCCCTGCCTGCAGAGCCCCGTGTTGCCACGGTTACCGTGTCTTTAGGCCGTCTGCCACTGCGGGAACGTGCCGAGGATGCGCAGAAGCGTGTATCGTACGCGTTTTCAATTCTCTTTCTTGTTTTGTTTGTGGGAGATGGACGGTTATGTGATTTGAGTGGAAGGGTGGATGTCAGTGTGGCATTGTGGGAATTGTTATCAGCTGCGAGGGTTGAGAGAAGATTGTGTTCTCTGTCTCCTCTCCACTCGTTTGTATTCAATCACTCCCTCCTCTCTGTCTCTCTGCCTTCAGTTGAGTCATCGCAGAAAGAGTATCTCAATGACATATGTTAGTAACTGTTATCCCTTAAAGGTACAATATGTAGCTAATGCACCAAAGAAAACATGCCACGTCGAAATACTGGCATCTCCGACAACATGTCTACCGACACCTTTAAAAATGTCCATTTCGGGGTGGAACGTTTGTTTTGTTTGGCCTGTGTGTCTTGATTTATTTTTCTCTCAGTGGAGTGCCAGATATAAAACACAGGAGCAAGCAAACAAACTGGATCAAATGAGATTGCAGTAGATTCGTCCCGACCTAATAAGCCTATTTCAATAAAGATCTGTGCCTCGAGCCGTTCTCTAACAGGTAAATCTTGGAGAAGCATTTGAAAGTGGGAGACAGCTCAGAGCCCAGAAGGATTTCAAGACAGAGGTCTATAGTTGTCTGGCAACCCGGGCGAGCTTTGTGTCTGGGGAGGAGGTGGCCGGAGGTGACAATCCAATATTGTGAATCTAAACTGCAGTACCAATTTTTAATATTAGGTCAATGTTACTTAATGTAATTTGAAACGATAAGAAATGGTAATCAAAGACTTATATATTAGCCTTTTATTACCACATTATAACTGGCTATTACTTTGGCTACATATCTAAATATTTATAACCCCTCATTGGAAAGATACTAACCTGGTCTAACTAGTGGTTGGGTAAGTAGAGCTCCCATGTGGAATAGAGGAATCGTTGAAAAGGCTTTGTTAGACCATATGTCACAGTAGTGATAATAAGGGCACCAGGGAATTCAATGCTCTCATTGCTTTTCATCTGCCACAATATATTGAATTGAAATATATATTATCTGTATGATGGATAGATCAGTCTACCAGCCTACCCAGTGGATTGTAGCAAATGTTGCTTATCTATCTACGTGGCCTTTGGTGTCAAGGGTGCAGATTTGGTGTGACAAGCCAATGGCGGAATTTAACCCTTACCCTTACCCCTTGTGACTTAAGGTTAGCACTGACAAATTAACCATCTATGAATAATAATAACTATAATATAACTAATAATAATAAATAATATAACTAATATTATTTTATCATTATTATTATGATTAATTAGTTAATACTTGAATTCACTAGTATTATTTTTAAGGTGTTTTAATCGCATGCTTATGGCCAAGTTGAATTGTCTAGCAATGTTTCTGTTCTGGAATGTAAATGAAGTGTAATGCAATTAAGAGTCGTTATTTTCTCAAATATAAATTGAATTATGCTGAATTATGAATATGTAAAACCATGTTGAAGATAAAAGGAAGGCCCTGGTTCCAGTATCTTATCGAACATCTTGTTGTGACCCCGCCACCCCACAGACCATGCAGGCAGCCCGCTGCCCCACAGACGAGCTGTCACTCACCAACTGTGCTGTGGTGAGCGAGAAAGATCTGCAGTCAGGACAGTGAGTAGGCGGGCACAAACACAACACAACCCCCACACACACACACACACACACACACACACACACACACACACACACACACACACACACACACACACACACACACACATCCACATACACTCACTCTCACACATACACACACAAACAAACACATACATGTACACACCAACACACACAAACCTAAACACAAACACATACACTCAAACACACAAACACACAAACAAACGCACACTCCCGCTTTTCCTCTTGAGATGTGTTAAACGCCTGAAGGATAGAAAATGACCTTTTCTGTTGGTGGCAATTTGCATAATGACAAATTGTTGTTTTGTGTTTCGAGAAGCTCTAATGTACTAATTGATCCAACACGATTCATCAAGATAAAACATACTAATGACTCTGATGGAAGCAACAAAAATGTTTCTTTTGTTTTTGATTTTGTAACGTTTTCATTTCAATCTGTATGCACAGTATATATACATCAAGTCATCAAACAATCGAACAAGCAATCAAGTGGCGCTAAGGCTTTCTGTTTTCTTTGATCAAATACATCCTGAAAATACCAGTGATTTATTTACAAATTTCTGGTTTGGTTGGCCTGAATTGTTTTCCTACAGTGTATGTTTGAGCCGCCCCACACACACACACACACACACCCACACACACACTATATCCTTCCCCCTGTCCCATCAGTACCCCCACAGCTCCCTAGGAGGCCTTCCTCCCACCTAATGGAAACATCAACCAATCAAATTACAGCGATTGGCAATTTGGGCCTGCACAACATCACTCACTGATTAGTGAGAAGAGGTTAAAGGGGACATATTATACCACCAGGTGTGAGTGTGATTAGCCTTACAAGCCGTTTCGAAAATCTGCCCCATCTACATCTGTGCTGGATAATCACACTCACACCTGGTGGTATAATATGTCCCCTTTAATTACTTGGCTATATTAGACAAGTGAATGAGTCCGGGGAGATGCCTTCCAAGAGGTTGAATTCCCTGCCCAATCTGAGGAGACAGACTGCAGCCCACGCACACAGTAGGAGAAACAATACACAATGGAGAATAAGCAAATCCCCCCCAAACATGACTTTATGAACTCACTCCTCTCTGCGCAACGGGTGATCACACCCGAGAGCTTATAGACTCTAATAGAGATGAATGTGATGAAAATGAAAATGAAAAGGCTTGGCTCTTTCCATTTTAAACGTGTTTTTGCCGACTTCCAAGCTTAATAGTAATAGTAGTGCTATTTTTATATTGTAAACGAAGGTAACTGAATCCTCAGCAGCAGGGAGCTTCAGCTCTGTACCCTCTGTCTTCTCCTCAGACATGTGACCGTGAAGACCACCCCCAACCACAAGTTTGTGTTCACGGTCAAGAGCCACACCACTGTGGTCCCTGGGACGATCGCCTTCAGTCTGCCTCAGGTATGTAGACATTCACACATACACAGACACTCAGACAGACAGACACATGCACACACACACAGACACACACAGACGCACACACTCACACACAGATGGACACATGCATACACTCACAAAGACACACACACACACACACCCACACTCACACACACAGACTGAAGCTAACACACGCACACACAATCTCTCACACATGCAAACACACACACACACACACACACTCCGACACACACACAGATGCACAATCACACAGACACACTCACATTCACGTATTTATTTCATATTTCTTATCTCAGTGTGTCTCAATGGAAACTGTTAACTTTCTTCTGTCTTTCTTGCAGAGGAAGTGGGCGGGTCTATCCATTGGCCAGGAAGTTGAAGGTAACCTTCTCTCATTGGTTAATCTACTAATCTACAAAATATACTCAATATCAGTTTGAAGAATTCAGTTGAGGCATCCAATCACAGGCTCTACGTTAGATCATAGTATTATTATGTGATCAGTTAAGTAAGGATTTCAGCTTGTCATTTGGAAGCCTTTTTCAAGATAAGATATTACAATTTTGGAAAGGATCAAAGTTATATATTGCAAATATTATAATAATGATGAGATAGTCAAAGATTATCCATCAGGTGCAATATCCACAGGTAAATTCGAAATTGTTATGGTATTATAAAAACAAATGTACACAGTAAACGTTGGATAACCTCCCCCACCCCCCCAGTGGCCAACTACAACTTCGACAAGTGCAAGCAGTGCATCGGGTCCATGACGGTGGAGATCGACTTCCTGCAGAAGAAGAGCACCGACTCCTCCGCCTACGACTCCGACAAGATGGCCGCCGAGTTCATCCAGCAGTTCAACAACCAGGGCTTCTCCGTCACACAGCAGGTCTGCACAGTGCACACACACGCGCACACGCACGCACGAATGCACGCACAACACACACACACACACACATGCCGGATCGCACAACAGTACATAACCTTACTCACACTCTCGGTTCATCTTGCTGTCTCATTCATCACTCCTTCCCTTCTCTCCTTCCTCCTCAGCTGGTGTTCAGCTTCTGCGACAAGCTGTTCGGTCTGGTCATCAAGGACATCGAGGCCATGGACTCCAGCATCCTGAAGGGGGAGACACCCACTGGCAAGAAGCAGAAGGTGCTTCTACCTCCCTCTCTGAGCAGGCCCCATGTCCATCATCCAAGACCTGCTGTCCCCCAGGGCAGGCACTAGGCTGGGGCTAGAGTGATCGTGATGACGTTACCAATGCTCTTTTGCAGTATAGTGCCCTATTTATTAATTATTTATAAATAAAACTGTATCCATGCATTTCATTTTCACAGCCACAATATTGAACCGGGATGTAATTGGTTGGCGCCAGAGAGGTTAGCGTCAAAGTTGAAGATATCTGTTCTCTGGGCGCCGCAAACACTGGCCCTGATCCAGGAGTGTGGCACTGCCTGGGCTAGGAGGTTCAGACTTAGACTTAGAAAACTTGAATGTCCCCAAGAGGCAATTCGTTGTACAGTACAGGCATATTGACATTTAATCCACCACACAGACATTGAACAAGACATCTACAGCACTAATTAACACATAACATACACACATCAATAAATTAAGTACAGTAAAATGGTGTGTATTGCACGGGCTAATGTCATAAATAAATGAGATGGACAAGGGGTTTCACACCTGGGTGCTTTACTGGGTCACACAGACGGGGGAGGTTGAAGTAGGTGATGCTCACGGTTCTTCTCCTCTGGGACAGATCGACGTGGGGCTGATGGTGGGCAACAGTCAGGTGGTGTTTGAGAAGGCGGAGACCTCCTCCCTTACCCTGGTCGGTACGTATCTTCTGCTCCAGATCTCTGTCCTTTATATCCAGTCATTGTATGTTATTAAAACAAATGCTTAAGTTGACTTCAGCTTCAATGTTTGTATTTCTCACCCTACCGTAGGAATAACAAAGTTCAAAAACCGAGAAAACAAAGTTGCAAGTAGAGCAGACATAACAAGTGTGAAATGAGCTCGGAGTGCATATTACGATGGACGCATATGACTTTAAAACCAGGAGCACATTCTGTGGTAGTGTCTCTCGCCTTCCAAAAGGGGGCAGTGTAGTGCAGGAGAACATCCATAGGCCTTCACTCAACCCCACTAACGAAGCAGTTCCTGGATAGAACAGGTTTTCGAACAATGTGTGGGGTTGGAGTCAGCTGTCAAATTGGAAGCCATATTGAACCTGATTTTCACCATATCAAGATTGGATAATGTTTACCAAACAACAGCAAACCTTAAGATCAGGCTGCTTGTTTAATTTGACTCCTCTAGGTGATGACAGCTTCAGCTTTTATTCTTACTTTGATTATTTCGTCCACTTCTCTACCTCTTCCACTGGGGTCTTTCTTTTTGAAGCCTGTGATGTATCCGGGCTGGGGGGTTTCAGTCGGATCTCATTTTGAAGGTTACCCTGTGAGCCACTCCAGTATAATGATGTGAAGGAACTTCACAGCAGAACCAGATGGGACAGTCGAGCTTAAAGAGATATCTGACCTTGAGTGTTTCTTAATAAATAGACCATCTCTTTGCCTCTTCTTCTGCTTTCATCGCTTCTCTCCTCTCCTCCCTGCCTCTCTCCCCTCCTCTCCTCCTCGTCTCTCTCCCCTCCTCCACTCTCCTCCTCTCTCCCCTCTTCTCCTCTCTGCTCTCCTCTAGCCCACTCCCCTCCTGCTCTTCCACCGTCCACTGTCCTCCACTAACGTATCTACTACTAACCCCTCCTCTGTTTGCTAGGCAAGGCCAAGACCAAGGAGGCCCGACAGACCATCATCAACCCCGAGTGGAACTTTGAGAAAATGGGCATCGGCGGTCTGGACAGGGAGTTCTCAGACATCTTCCGTCGTGCCTTCGCCTCCCGCGTCTTCCCCCCCGACATCGTGGAGCAGATGGGTGAGAGGCTTGTTGTGGGAGAATGTCCAGAAGGACTTCCTACCAGGACTAGGACATCACATGGCTCTAAAACCACTACGCCGGCTTCCTGCCCTGAAACCCTTTTAGGACCAGAATGCATGTCTTCGTACTGCTTGTGTGTTGTGAGCCTCACTAGAGCTCTGAGGTCTTCAGGGACCGGCCTGTTTACTGTTCCCAGGGTTGGAACCAGCAGCGTGAAGCAGCTTTGAGTTTGACCGCACCACAGATTTGGAGTTAACTTCCATGTTAGGTCTGCCTCCGAATGTTTCCGTGTCTAATGTCTATGTTGTCAGGCTAACCCGAAACAGTCAAATACATCCATACTTTAATTTGAGCATTGTATTGTATTGTATTGTAACTACTCTTCAATACACTCATCAACAATCAACCTCTCTCTCTCTCTCTCTCTCTCTCTCTCTCTCTCTCTCTGTCCCTCTCTCTCTCGCTCGCTCTCTATCTGTCTGTCTCTCTCTCTCTCTCTCTCTCCCTCTCTCTCCCTCTCTCTCTTTCCCCCCTCTCTCTCTCTCCCTCTCTTTCCCTCTCTTTCCCTCTCTCTCTGTCTCTCTATCTCTCTCTCTCTCTCCCTCTCTCTCTTTCCCCCTCTCTCTCTCCCTCTCTTTCCCTCTCTCTCTGTCGCTCTCTCTCTCTCTCTCTCCCCCTCTCTCTCCCTCTCTCTCTTCCCCCCCCCCTCTCTCTCTCTCCCTCTCTTTCCCTCTCTCTCTGTCTCTCTCTCTCCCTCTCTCTCTCTCCCTCTCTTTCCCTCCCTCTCTCTCCAGGTTGTAAGCACGTGAAGGGCATCATGCTGTTCGGACCCCCGGGTTGCGGTAAGACCCTGATGGCCCGGCAGATCGGTAAGATGCTGAACGCCCGCGAGCCCAAGATCGTCAACGGCCCCGAGATCCTCAACAAGTACGTGGGCGAGTCGGAGGCCAACATCAGGAAGCTGTTTGCCGATGCTGAGGACGAGCAGAAGAGGGTGAGCGCCCAGCCCCTGTCCGCAGAACCCTTATGACTGACGAATGCTTATATATTTATATATATATATATATGTAGGGCGGCATGAAGCTCAGGAGGTGCAACGGGTTGGCTGGTAACCGGAAGGTTGCTGGTTCAATCCCAGGCTCGAGGTGTCCCTGAGCAAGGCACCTCACCCTAACTGCTCCCGACGAGCTGGCTGTCATCCTGCATGGCGGAAACCGCCGTCTGAGTGTGAATGTGTGAATGAATGGGGGAATGCTTGGCAATATTGTAAGGCGCTTTGAGTTGCCACTGGGTAGGGAAGCGCCGTATAACTGCTAGGGCTGTCCCCGACTCGGAATTTGAGTCGAATCAGATCTGCCTTTTCAGTCCAGAGATTCGACTGTTCGGCGGCCATGTGGGGCAGGTTTTTTGGAGGTTTAAAAAATGAGTTTTCTTTCTATTAACACTCTGTTTTGGTCGGCTATAGGCCTTTTATATATGCTTGCGCGTTGCGCTCATTACGTTCTCACCTGAACAGTTTTCTGTCAATCAAACTCGTCTGAATTGTAGCCAACTTATTCCTGTCGGGTTTATTATGCTCCTGCCCATAATGCGGTCCGATAATGAACACGGGGCTCATGTATAGGCTAGTGGATAATCCACTATATGAGCCCCGTGTTCACGATCTGATTGCATTTATTGAGCCCGAAAGAATACACAGCGCTGTGTCACCACACTGACTGCGCTCCCAGAGAAAATATAGCAATAATGTAAGGGGTGACAGCCGCTTCCCTCTGCAAGATTCTGTCTAGCAAACAAAGTTACGATGAATCAATCGCCACAGTGACATGGACAGTGTCTAAATAAAGCTTCTCTTTATTATTATCATTAGAGTTATGATGCAAATGGTGAATATTAAGCCTGCGGTGGCATCTGTACGCACAGTTTGCAATTTATTTTCAGCACCAACTGCCGCTGCAGAAGAATAATAAAAAGTCACAATAAATGTGTGGATTCATGCATATGGTCTGACACGTCTACACTATAGGTTGGGTCTTTTAAAAAAATAAATAAATAAAGGAAGACGAAACCCCGCAGTTGACTCAGATTCTCTGAGTCGACTGCGGGGTTTCCCGACTGATGATTTGCATCATCGACTTTCAGGGGACAGCCCTAATAACTGCAGACCATTTATTTATATATATATATATGTATATATTCGTATGCAAGAACCTTCATTCTGCACATAGGCGGAGGATCTGCAGTCGAGTACGTCCATTTTGACAATGTAGTAATTGTGATGTGTAGGTTGTGAGGTCAGGAGTTTCCAACCATCTCTGTGTCTTTGTAGTGTCTGATTCATATGGATGCTGATTTATATGCAGATTATCCCGCACAATCTCAAAATCAACAGAGCGGGAAGCAATAGTCCCTCTTATAGAGGCACCAAATATTTACAGATGCTTGAGGCAGATCACATAAAGAAATAAGATATAAAATGGCCCATTTGGTCGCACACCGGCCGCTTTGTCTGTGAATCGGGGCATTTATTTTGTGTGTGTGTGTGCGTGTGTGAGTAGGTGTGTGTGTGAGCATGACTTGTGCCACATAATGCACATCATGGCCCCGCCATGCGTAAACATTTCCTGAAAATGTCCTAAAAAAACCTTTCCATTGGTATATTTATTCAACCAAAGAGAGAGATTTGGATGAATTCCCCGTTATTTGCCGGTACATTTTTTACGTGTTTATTTATGAAGAGATACGATGAGGGGGTAAGGCAAAGCAAAGCACTTAGCATAATTAGATTTCCTGGGCATTAACCCCTGGTCTAAATCTATATGGCTCTGGGTAGAGGTTGGGACATGACCTTTAGACCTACATCGAATATATATACAGCAACATATATATATAGTTATAGTTATAGTTATATACACATCCAGTTCTAGGAGTTACTAGGACAGTTCTAGGACACAGCCTTATTAAACCTGTCCAAGGTGAACTGCAAGCCAATTTAAATCAACTACAATAACAACCACAACAACCAAACAGCCTGCCACAACACAACCTTTAATGACACACACACACACCCACACACACCCCCCCCCCACACACACACACACACACACACACACACACACACACACACACCCACACACACACACGCACACACACACGCGCGCGCACACACACACACACACACACACACACACACACACACACACACACACACACACACACACACACACACGGCAGCCTGTGTGTCTCATCAAGATCAGAGATACAAACCCTTGAGTACCTAACAGCACGGCTTTAAACGAACACCCCAGAGGAAACACGATTATCTGTCACTCAACATCGTTTTATTCCAAATGGCACCGGATGGCAGGTACCCTTCCACCACCTGTTGTTCAATCTGCATCGCTCTCACCAAAGCATGTCACCTCTCTGCTGTAGCCAATCGGCGCTTAGCAATCGAGGTTGACCAGCCAATAGCGAGCGGGCACTTGATTGACGACGAACAGGAAGAGCATGCGACCTTGCCTCTATACCCTTTGCTGTCCTGCTCAAACACCACTCTAACCCTGTCTTCTCGAAACCCCCCCCTCCAGCTCGGAGCCAACAGCGGCCTCCACATCATCATCTTTGACGAGCTGGATGCCATCTGCAAGCAGAGAGGCACGGGCGCCAGCAGCACGGGCGTGCATGACACGGTGGTCAACCAGCTGCTGTCCAAGATCGACGGCGTGGAGCAGCTCAACAACATCCTGGTCATCGGTGGGCGGCTGTTCTGTGTCTCTCTCTCTCTGCCTCCCTCTCTTTCCTCGCTCCTTTTTCTCTCTTTTCCCCTGTCACTCTCTGTCTGTCTTTCTGTTTGTCTCTGTCTCTCAGTCTCTGTCTATCTCTGTACTGTTCCCTCTCTCTGTCTCTCTGTCTCTCTCTGTCTCTCTCTCTCTCTCTCTCTCTCTCTCTCTCTCTCTCTCTGTCTCTCTGACTCTCTCCCGCTCTCTCTCTCTCCCTAACCCTAACCCTCACTGATCTTAAACCTGGCTTGCAGCCTCTCATATCTTGCAACCTAAACTCAGTCCAGATCTCACATCAGTGACGAGACACGACCCTTTTAGAAAGTTTCAGTGGTGTGAACTGGTTTACAGCAGAACGTCAGAACACTCTCAATCACGGAGTGTGGCTTTAGGAGTTCGTACTGACGTATACAACCCACAGTTTATCCATGGGGGATAAAGGACCACAACGGGGACATTGAATTGTATGTGGCATACCATAACAAGGTAATCCTTTTAGAAGAGGGACTGGGAATGGGAACATAAAACAAAATGACCAAAAGCCAGGCAGCCTTCGGACGGCATGTCCTCTGGAATCACATGTGATGGGTTTTGTCTGATTGAATCACCATGCACCGCCATCCTTCCAAACGATAAACAAGGTCAGCGCTTGATGAACGATATAGATGGCACTTATATCAATTAGATTATCTTCTGCCAGGGTTCCCATCTCCCACTGCTCGTTTATTTTTCTGTAGAAAAGCTGGGTTGAGTTCAGCAGCATGTGGCGGCCTGTGTTCTCTGAGCAGAACGCTACAGGATACAGGAGGCATCAGCAGAAGAAATATTCTCTTCTATCTGCTTTCCTTGAATCAAAATGTCCTCTGGCTTTGAAGCCTCTTGCCTCGGGGCAGAGGGCTTCCCCCAGGCCCTCGTTTGGTTGGGGTTAGTTCACATTAGTCATGCAGATAGATCAATTAAAGGAAAGGACTAGGATGAACTAACTCCCCCCTCGTTCCTCTCCAGGTATGACCAACAGGCCCGATCTAATAGACGATGCCCTGATGAGACCTGGCCGATTTGAAGTCAAGATGGAAATCGGTACTGCGCCCGTCGCCTCTTCAGCCACACAACAGCACAATAAATACATATCATATATAATATTATAAACGTATTCATATTAAACTATTCATTATTGAACGTATACTTATTTTATTATTGTTCTCATTCTTGTACTTTCTTGTTCTTGTTCTCTTCTCCCTCAAATTGACTCACCCCCTGTCATTGCCCTCTCTCCCTCCCTTCCCTATCTCCCTCTCTCCCCCTCTCCCTCTTTCCCTCTCCCCCTTTTCCGTCTCTCCCTCCCCTTTTCTCCCTCCTCTCCCTCCCCTCCTCTCCTCTCCCTCTCTCCTCCCCTCCTCTCCCTCTCGCCCTCTCTATCTCTCTCCCCCTCCCCCCCCCCCCCCCCCCAGGCCTGCCCGATGAGAAGGGCCGTGTTCAGATCCTCACCATCCACACCAATAAGATGCGAGGCTTCGGCTTGCTCTCCGGGGACGTGGACATCCCCGAGCTGGCCGCCGAGACCAAGAACTACAGCGGCGCCGAGCTGGAGGGGCTGGTCAGGGCCGCGCAGTCCACCGCCATGAACCGCCACATCAAGGTCAGTCAGGCAGTCAGTCAGTCAGTCAGTCAGTCAGTCAGTCAGTCAGTCCACTGCCATGAACCGCCACATCAAGGTCAGTCAGGCAGTCAGTCAGTCAGTCAGTCAGTCAGTCAGTCAGTCAGTCCACTGCCATGAACCGCCACATCAAGGTCAGTCAGGCAGTCAGTCAGTCCGTCAGTCAGTCAGTCAGTCAGTCCACTGCCATGAACCGCCACATCAAGGTCTGTCAGTCAGTCAGTCAGTCAGTCAGTCAGTCAGTCAGTCTGTCAGTCATTCCTGTGCATGAAACTCCCATCAACTACCCCATTGAAACATGCAGGATCAGGGAAAAGAACATATCGGGGATCAGATGCTGACTACCTAGCCTGAATGAATCTTGGCCCCGGGATATATTGGACCCAAGAGTTTGGCTAAGCCCTGGCTAAGCCCTGTTTCTTAGCCTAGGGCTTAGCACCAGGGCTTAGCCCAGGGCTGACATTTTGCTACAGATTTGTTTTATATTCCAACACTGTCTTTGCAAGAGAATGTGTCTGAACCTTCTACCGTTCCTGATCTCCTTCTGGCAGCCTTGTCAGATGGAGGAGAACCAGTGGTTGGTGCTTGACAACCGTTATTAAGGCTGCTCCACTCTCCTCCCTCAGGCTACGTCCACAGTGGAGGTGGACATGGAGCGGGCGGAGAAGCTGCAGGTCAGCAGGTCCGACTTCATGGGATCCCTCAACAACGACATCAAGCCGGTACGTGCAGAGCAACAGAATGAAAGGTGCTGCGGGTAAGATCTGAGAGTCTTCAAGGGAGGGAGTAGAAACAAGCTGTAAGATTTAGAAAATGAACAACCCTACAAAAAGTTCCCTCCCTCTCTGCTACCTCCCTCCCTTCCTATGTTTCAAAGTGTTACATTCATGCATCTTTGATCGACAGACGAGATGGATTCCCCAAACCAATCAGAGAAGACATGTCCTGATAGGTCTGACCTGAGTGGTCTAAAATCTAAGTCTCACAAAGAGGCAGGCGCCGTCCACCAACGCAGATAATCTCACAGGGTCAGATCTCTTACTAATAGCTATGGCATTTAAACTGAATTACGCTCAAATACTGGCTGTTAAATCGTGTACAGCACCTTTAAGACACAGTAGCTTAGTACACACTTGTTAGGAATCAATGGCGTCCTTCAATATTTAATTTACCTGCTACTTCATATCTTCTGACCCTGGTTTGCCACATGTGGAGATTGCGATGAAAATGTTAACCAATATAAGTTCACAGACAATAAGTTTAATGCAACTTTGTGATAAGGTTTATACAAAAAAAAACTATCTATGCTTTGTACCAAAGCTATAAGTTGTACAAAATGGCATAAATGCATATGTTTTAGATAGAGGATTCAGATATAGAAAAGATTAAATGTTTACATGGCAGTACTTTACCACATATGTAATTGATATTATGAGCATTAAAAAGTTGGCCGTACTGTGGTTTGTGCGACCCACTTTCTCAAACCGTACGACTTCCTGAGAAAACAGGAACACAATGATTTATTTACCACTTGGGATTCTGGGTTTCCATGGCAACGTATTCCCGACCACATTAATATTTTGAGGGTAAATGCTCTAATGAAATAACCATGTGCAGATTCTGTTTCTCGCCCATTAACCATAATTAATTGAGGCTTCTTTCTAATGAAGTCGGATGCAAAAAGGCCCATGAACAAGAGCAGGGACAGATGAGAGAGGAGATGAACCGTCAAACTGTTGTCTCTCAGCAGATTGTGGACCACGTCCCAATCTGTCTGGCATCCATACCCTCTGTGGTCCATACATACACATCCTCTCCCCTCTTGCAAGGGGGAAGGCCATAACATCCGCTCCGTTGTCTGAGTCAGTGGGGATTTAATAATATAACGCAAGTTCAAGTTACCAAAATAAAAACGGTTAAATATTCAACAAACCCCGACCCACTCATCTCCAACGTTCAGTATTCAAGGTTCTTTATCTGTCATTGCAAGAAGCACAAGGAACCGCAGAAGGAAATGTGACCCTGGCGGTGAGCCCATCTCTAGACAGCACTAGGAGCAGCATTCAGCCACAGTGCATAGCGAGGGGACCACAGGTCTACTGCTAGTGCCTTGCTCAAGGGCACCAAACTTGCATGTATTTTGGGCTGGGGGGAAACCGGGCGGAAACCAAGGGAGACCATGCGAACTCCACAAGTGTCTCTCTCTCTCTCTCTCTCTCTCTCTCTCTCTCTCTCTCTCTCTCTCTCTCTCTCTCTCTCTCTCTCTCTCTCTCTCATTCTCTCTCTCTCTCTCTCTCGTTCACTCTCTTCTCTCTCTCTCTCTCGTCTTCTCTCTCTCTCTCTGTCTCGTTCTCTCTCTCTCTCTCTCTCTCTCGCTCTCTCTCTCTGTCTCGTTCTCTCTCTCTCTCTCTCTCTGTCTCGTTCTCTCTCTCTCTCTCTCTCTCTCTCTCTCTCTCTCTCTCTCTCTCTCTCTCTCTCTCTCTCGCTCTCTCGCTCTCTCTTTCTTAGCATGGTCATAGATGACTGAACTCCACACTGCGAGGTCCCAGCTGGGGATCAAACCCAGGACCCTCCTGCTGTGAGGCCACGGTGCCGACCACGCCGTTAGCTCTCTGGTGCTAACCAGGCCCCTCCCTCTCCCCAGGCGTTCGGCACCAACCAGGAGGA
>NC_136944.1:6483376-6593376 GCF_949987615.1 Pollachius pollachius
TAATGTGTTACTGGTCATCAAAATTGTTTTATAATTGTTCTATTTTCTAATGTGAAAGGGTACTGCTTCATACGCGGGCTGTGAAACAATCGCAGTCTACATTCACATTTAGGGCATTTACCAGATGCTTTCTTCCAAAGCCACTTACAACAATTTATGCACATATATACGGCAGAGTCAACCATGCAACTATTCCACACACATATATACAAACATATATATACACACACACACACACATGTATGACGGAGTCAACCATGCAAGTATTACACACACATACAGTACATACACACACATATATATACACACATGTACTGCAGAGTCAACCATGCAAGTATTACACACACATATATATACCCACTTATTTATGTATATACACACACACACATGTACGGCAGAGTCAACCATGCAAGTATTACGCACACATTTTTATACACACATAAATTTATACACACACAAGTACGGCAACCATGCCAGGCGACAGCAAGCTCGTCTGGAGCAGTAAGGGTGTATTTATCAGGGACACCCGACAATCAATCTACAACGTCACATTTCTAGAACTAATCATGCAATATGATGAGTTCTGTTTAAAACCACATTTGCAACATTCAGGACTGAGGTTGATTTGATGTCAATATGGCAGAAGCAGTGGTTGCTGATCAATTTAGGTTTTTCACATCACTTTTCTTACCATCCATCCCCATTGATCCCATTTTTCCAAAGTCAATCCCTCATGGTAACACTTCCATCTTCAGACGATTATCAGAGACATCATAGTATTTGTTCTGTACAAACGTTGACCCTTTCAAGGGCGATGACGAGCCCGTCTTGTCTTGTGTCACGGCTGTCCTCACTCACTGCCCCACCCCAATCAGAGGCCCAGCGTCATGTGACCTGGAGAGGCTCACTAACTCCTTGCTCTGCTGCAGCGGCCGGGCCTGCTACGAGTAGAGAGTAGAGGAGGAGGAGGAGGAGGAGGAGGAGGAGGGCTCCGATTGGACCGACCGACCAAGCGCGCCGTGCAAGGAAAGGAAAGGAGCGAACTTTCTGCCCACCCGCTCCTCCGCGGCCCAGGGATCCACGCACACGTCTCCACCCTCCACCTGGGGGCCCGCCGGGGGTCAGAGGGCAGAGAAGCAGCGGCCTGACTTCCTATTAGCATGTTATGAGCATCCAGTCCCAGCCAAGACCAACCCTCCTCGTCTCCATGCCGACAGATTGACAGCCCAAATTGACATATCACTGAAACCTGTTGAGAATTGTACTTTTACTGTTTAAGAACATCATGTACAATATATCTATCAATATATCTGTTGATATATATATATGGATATATATATATATTCTGATATTTTAAAAGGATATCACAAAAAAAGGTCAAATAAAGTGCTGTCTTGTGCATTGTGCATTGAAAATAAATAGTAGCCATGTATGTTTTTAGCTTCCCGTATTTGTTGTAGCATATATCTCTTGTGCCCGCTGTGAGCTGGAGTTTGGTCAATATGTACATGCTCTTATGCAACCTTAGCCAGGCCATAGGGTTTATATGTGGTACACTGATGACTGGAAACCTCAAACCCGCTCACATTTCCACCTCTCAACCCTGCAGGAGTCGGACGTGAAGTGTGTCGGAACAAAAATATACATAAAAACGAAATGTTGTTTTAACGTGTAAATGTAAACCCTTTAAATGTATTTAAGAAAACATTTCTTTTTTGTATATAGTATATAAATATATATATTAAAAATACAGTATATAAAACGAAGTGATTCAAAAAAATGGAAAGACAATTGAGTGTGACATATTTCGGTGTGATGCTCCTCCCCATCGCTTCGAGGGATCTGCTGTTCTAGTGGGAGTACCGTGTGGATTACTGTAGGCTGTGTGGCGTGCAGTGCAGTGCTAGGTGGAGTGAGGCATCGTCAGTGTTTAGATTCAATTAAACAACACACACCTTTCCAGCACTTATGTGAAAATGTGTTTTTTTTTACACGTGATAGATATTCTTGTGTGAAATATTTATTTGAATCCATGTTTCTCGAAGTGTGTGCGTGTGTGACTGTGTGTATGTGTGTGTGCATGCGTGTATTTTCCCCTATATGTAAGCTTCAGCATGCGACTGTGTTGAGGTGAGTGTGTGTGTGTAAGTGCATTTCGGTTTTATTCAGTTCAGCGTGACTAACGTGTGTTCTTTTTCTGCCCATGTCAGTGGTCCGTGGTTATTGTCCAACCGACGCTCTTTTTTTGTGTTTCAAACCCCTAACGATTTATGTGTGTGTGGGTGTATTATCATGCAAGATGTATTATTGCAATAAAATCACAGATGCACAGGTAATGGACAGCTCTAGCCCTTTCTGCTCCTCGCACACACACACACACACACACACACACACACACACACACACACACACACACACACACACACACACATTTCCACTCCGTTGTGACCCACTAGGCCTATACCTTATGCCATAGTTTACTGCACCCAGTCAGTGTCAACGTCTTTATTGTTATTCATTTAATGCTGATTCGAAATACACCTAAAATAAATAATGCAAATGTAAATCCAACACTAACATATACTCAATAAGACTAGCAGGCCTGGTTCTATTTGGTAAAGTCCACATGTTCTTGTGATAAGGGAACACGACCCCAGTAGAGGCGAAACATGCTTGCTCTTTTATACTTTATTTTTTATACTGCTTTATTCTGTATTTTATACTGTAGGAAATTAGAATCCAAGTATTGGGAACTCTTGGACAGAGGGGGAAACTGCAGGTATATATTTCCAACCTCGGTCTAACACACGATGCCAAAGTCAAGCATGATATACATTACTCGGAATCACTGGCTCACTGCCAACGGAGGAAGGTCGGGGAACCGCTGATTAGCTGAAATAATAAACAGCGGATAACGCAACCACTGCTGCAAAACAAAACCCCACCGCTAGCCGCTAGGGGGAGTCGTTGCACCGGATCACCAAACCTCCCCTGCTCTCTTGTTTCCACTCCTCCTCTTGACCCGCATTCAACCATACTGTACATGCAGGGGGGTGGAGCGAGTGGTGAGAGCTAAAGCCGTAGAGTTTCCTCGTAGCTCGTAGCCATGGACTTGGCATTCCCGAACGTAACGCGGTGCTATTATTTCAACACGTACCGAGAACGCACGGAACGACCGCACCAAGAATGGATACACACTGTCTGACGCTCGCGCACCTTTAGCTCGCGTGCTTTTTTCATGTATGTGGCGCGTGTTTAACCTAGCCGAATTCCTGTTTTGTCGACTTCAAGCTCGTGTCCCCCCCCACCTCCTCTCCCAGTAAGGTTTAACACCCTCCTGGGTCACCTTGGCATCGGTGGTGAAATGTATCGCGACCCCCCCCGACAGTGATCCTCCTGCCGGGCGCGTGCAACCAGCCCACCCGACCGGAGACGAGACGGTTCACGAGCGCCGGTTGCTCCCCGCGTCCCGCTGCAAGGTGAGTCCCGCCGGCTGTCCTCGCGTTAACTCTCGTGGCCCCCGTGTGTGTGAGTGTGTATGTGTCACGTTAGCCAGCTTCCAACAGCATCGGCCGACACACTGTACGGCGGGAAACGTTTACGACCCAGTCGGTACCGGAGAATAACTCAGACCGCGGGGGTTCGAGTGCAAAAACACGCTAA
Organism: Pollachius pollachius; assembly: GCF_949987615.1. NCBI lineage: Eukaryota > Metazoa > Chordata > Actinopteri > Gadiformes > Gadidae > Pollachius > Pollachius pollachius. Next base: position 6,487,040 of record NC_136944.1, read on the forward strand.
CCCGGGGAGGGAGCAGACTTTCCCCCGTTATGCATTTCCATGGCTGCTTCCTCACCATGACTAGCCACAGCCCGCATCATATATTGATGGCATGAGGTTACGTAAGGCAAAGTGTAGGATATATGTCGAGCAGCGCGTGGAGGCGACGTCTCGTGGCGGCTTGTTCTGATGCGGTGTGATGTGTTCTTTTCTCGCGATGACCCCCCGCTGCACCTCGCACGGGACGTGGAGGTATACAGTGGGAGCAGGGTAGAAGTCGGACTACTTTTGGGGGCACAGGAATTTCCCCTGAAGTGCGCCCGTGGTTCGCGCGGTCTCTGCTGCTCTGCATTCCATTGTCATGACATGTGCATAAATGCCAAGCGTTGAACTTGTGTCCAGCAGGGTGCCTATGGACTGTACTGTTGGAGATCTTTGGGATGAGCCGTCATGAAGCGTGCACGCTGAGAGCTGGTTGGACGCAGGCTAATTGGCACACGTTGTGTATAGCTAATTAGCAGTCGTCTGTGATCATGAAGTGTGAGGACTGCAACGTGAAGGCACGTGCAATGGACTTGATTTAACTATACGTAGGTCGGTGTTAGATAGAAGGCTTATTTGTGTAACTATTACCAAGAAAGGAAAACTCCCCCACTAACTTCCTGACGCACATGCAAATCGGGGCTGGCTTTACACAGATGTTCATTGGAAGAACAAAAAGACTGTCTGGGAGTGGTGGTTGAGTTCACCTCAACGGTGGTTTCTGCAGCGCTTTGCAGCGAGATGGATCTGTGGCTCGTTATAACGCGCCTACAGAACAACAATGGGGACGTCTGTGACCCCGAAGTTCAGCATAGTGTGGTTCCCTCGGCAGCGAGCGAGTGGGAGCAAAACATTGCAGCTTTTGTTTGTTTCTCCGGAGTCTCCGCGCTCAGAAACACCCAAAGGAGATATCCCATCTAAACTAAGAACAGTGGACGTCATTTGTCATTGTTTGGTAGAAATTAAACAAAACAGAAAAAAAATGGCTCATATAAGTTCAAATAAAAGTTGTGTTTGAGGGGGTTGTTATAGAATACAGCTTGAAATGCACGTCCGTTTGCGGTCAAACATGAACATGTCTTCTATATAAGAAGCTTCTTCACTTATAGTCTATAAGGAAATGATAGAAGTGTTGTTCTCCCAACAGTACATTCGTGTTTTGCGTTGTTTTGTACCATCAGTTGGGTATTTACCCAGCCGTGTTCGACATAAAGTACACCCCGCTCGGCTTCCAACCATACGTACTTAATCCTATTAACCGTCTGCGTCACCGGGTCGGCAAAAAAAAAACTGAACTAAACCTAAACAAGAGGAGGTCACCGCAGTCCACGCGGCCGCAGGTGTCTGGGCCTGACCTCGTTTGACGCTGCTCATGCTCTTCAGCTTCCCAGCGCCTCCGCGGCCTCCATGCCCACGCACAGGGCCTCCTGGCTGTCTATAGGGTCTGGAGAGGGGGGGGGGGCATAGGCCCTGCCTCCCCGCGAGGGAGAGAGATATAGATAGAAGGCTAGCTAGAGAGAGAGAGAGACACACACGTGTGGGAGGGAGGGGATGGGGGGAGGGGGCACTGGTTACATAACCATGGCTGCAAAGGCTTGCTGCTAATGCCTTGATCACAGTCAGCATGGCCGCCGCATGTTACGTCAGGCTCTGGTGCACACAGGGAGGAAAGGAGAGGCAGGGAGAGGTCCAGGGAGACGGAGGGGAGGGGGCGGCCGGCCTTAGGGGGGGCTGAGGAAGGAAGAAAGGGCCGGGCATTAGTCGCAATTAGTGGAAGGATTAAGAGGAGGCGGCGGGGCAGACAGGGAAGGGAGAGCAGGATATGATGAATGAGGTGAAGCCGCTCTAGATAAGAGCACTGATACGAGATTATGACTGGAACGCGCCGTTACGGAGCTAACGCACTCAATGCACAGCGCGGCGGGATCGCTGTGGCACCGTGTTAGGGGCATGTTTACATGGGGCCCCTTCCCGGGAATGTCACCGCTTCCGGTCGCAGCACAGCCTCAGCGGGGACCTGGTAAAGGTGCTAAGTCGGTGTTGAGAAAGGGGAATTGCCGGTGCGGATAACCCGGAATATTGATCCCGGGTTGGATTGTGCCTGTGTTTTAAAGCGTCCACGAGTGCTGCGTTTGATTTTAAAGTTTGTGGCGGAAATGCCGAAAGGTAACGCGTGATTGACAGACAGGCAGGCAGGCAGGCAGGCAGGCAGGCAGGCAGGCAGGCAGGCAGGCAGGCAGACAGACAGACAGACAGACAGACAGACAGACAGACAGACAGATGGATTAGGCACTACAGAAACACATGCAGTCTGTTGTTTGTATGTTTTGTTTGTTGAAGTATAATGCATGTTATGATGGCTGTGATTGCGGTCATAACTGTATTATCTGAACATAAGGCTAGGGCAATATTCAATCGTTTGCGATGAAATTGTTTTTAACTTGCCCACAAAACATTACCTTGTATTATTGAGAATAAGCGAAACGTCATTAACGCGAATGCCGTGCCCCATTACACACAATTTTCGTAATTTCTACTCGTCCGAGCGACGCACAATCCGCCTCATTCACAGCTCAAGCCGTGTGGTGGAAGCCTATAAGCGGTTAGATTATTTTAAATGTCGCTCCCGTTCTGCAGTCCTCAGTGAGTCACAGAAGCGGGCGGTCACCCAGACACAGCTCATGGACCTCACCAGGATGTGTGCCCCTCCGGATGGCGTTACGAACCCAGACACGATGGTGTTGGGCTCTCCGACCTCGGATTCATCCACAACCAATACAGAGTAGCGATGGCGGTCATCGTTCAACTTTTCATTCGACCGTGGCTGGCAGAATGAAACGTTGGCGTTAACGCAAGGTAATCTCCTCGTTCCTCTCGTGAGCAAACATGGTCAAATTCACCCGCTAGCGAGTGCAAGTTGCAAGTTGCGCTGAATGGACTGCATTTAAACATCGCTTTTCAAACCAGTGGCCAGTCACACACCGACGGCGTTGTGTCAACCATGCAAGGCGACAGCCAGCTCGCCGGGAGCAGTTAGGTTGAGGTGTATTGCTCAGGGACATCTCAACACTCGAAGCTAGAAGGAGCCCGGGGATCGAACTAGCAACCTTCTGGTTACCAGCCAAACCGCTTTACCTCCTGAAACACATGCCGCACTAGTATCCTCTCAAGCTACATTTTCCTGAGCATTTCTGAAGGTCGAGCACAGCTGAGGTTTTCTGCTGCGTGCTGAAATTAAAGAGGGAATGATCATTAAGGTAGAATTGTCTGCTGCAGGGAAATAGTCAGCAGAGAGCTTGAGTTAACTAGATGGAAATATGGCAGAGGGTGTCGGGCACACATACTCACACACACAGACTCACACACACACACACACACACACACACACACACACCCCTCGAAATATGATGGAAATATGGCAAAAAGTGTTGCTCACATCACACACACACTCACCCCCCTGCTTTGTGTTATTATGTGGAGCAGATGTTTTTGGAGCAAAGAGCACATAGCTTATTGTGTAATAAACTGTTTAACTGAAAAATATTTTGTATATGTTGGCAAATAGTATTGTTCCTTGAGATAGCATTGACTTCCAATCATGTGAACAAGTCAATTGATTTAAGTTTGTCTCAACGTTAAAAACAAATACCTAGTAGTAAACTAGGGTTGTCGTGTTGCTGTAGCTCAGCCTGCTACTTCTCTGTGTGTGGCAGCATGAGTGTAGCTTAATTTAATGGGGAGTAACTTGTAGCTTGGCTCAATACACTTTCCAAGTAGCTTGCCCAACAGCGCGGTTAATGTTTTACTTTAACAGCAAAATAACACTATAAGATGACATCACTCATTACGTCCAGTTACTTTTTTATACCCCTTACTATAAAGATAAATGTATAAGTGACACAAAGCGGCACACACAAAGGAAGGGGAGTTACACACAGTAGTGTAGTACTTAGCATTGTGTAACATCTTATCCCAGCTATCTTGGTTGTATACAGAGAATGGGTTAACCTTGCTATTGTAAGTGCTTGGCACTCACAATGGCATTTTACGCTTGGATTTGACCCTTGTGGAACTCCACTATAATTGAGTCCTCTGATTAGATAGGGTTATTGAAAGGACAGAGCAAAGGCTCGTCTTCACCAGCAGTTTAAGGAGTGTTGAATCAATGTGTCTTTTTCTCCTCACAATTCTTATGGGAAAATGCTGCATATTCCGACGTAACTGATCAATAGTCAAGTCAATAGTGGACACGATTTTACGGAGATATTCTGTTTCTCTTGATTTTCATGATGTTAATCTGTGACGGGCTTGACGTAAAAGGACATTCACTCGACACAATCGACCACAAGGTCCACAAACGTGTAAATTCAGGACCTCCGACATCACCCGTGATGAGATTCAGCACCCCCGACACCATGTGACAGGAAGTATTCCTTTACCGTGATAATCAACCGAAAAAAGAGACACCGGGGAAGCCTTGTAACTTTACGTAATGAACACTGCAGGGAGTCCCTCCCCTTCCATCTTCACCACGTCCAGACAGACTGGCGGCCCTGGGGTGCGCTACACTAGCGGGCGGCGGGCCAGGTGACGGGCCAGGGGACACAGCTGCCAGGTGTCCTCCGCTGGCGAGCGGCTCTGGATCCAGAGCGAAAGAGTCGATCCCAGAGGTTGTTCAACTTGGCTGTTTAAATTATTGTCCACTTTCGCCTACTTTTTGGCTTATCGAAAGCTAGGAATTGGTTCTTGTTCATGTAGCATAATTCACAAAGAGGAGTTTTGGCTTGCACATTTTTTTATGTATTGTTATTTTATCTATATTTATTATCCATTGCTGTTAACGTTTAGAGTCGGCACTTTATGTGACAGTTTTAACATTAAGTGTAATGCTTGTGAGCCTAAGATGTCTTTTTGCGACTTTAATTTACATGATATCAGTATATTTTCTTTCGGTTAACGGAACCATTTACATTCAAATTAACATTAACATGACATTTACAGAACTGATCCAAGTGACTGTGTGCGTCAGAAAACATGGCGTGGCCTTGATTATTGATTAGCAGCAGCTGTGAATGCCGCACACCTGCAGGCCCTTAGGTCTCCTAGGCTGTATCTGAGAGCACAACCACAGGCCTCCTGCTCCCATTGGCCCTCTGAGGGCACAACCACAGGCCTCCTGCTCCCATTGGCCCTCTGAGAGCACAACCACAGGCCTCCTGCTCCCATTGGCCCTCTGAGAGCACAACCACAGGCCTCCTGCTCCCATTGGCCCTCTGAGAGCACAACCACAGGCCTCCTGCTCCCATTGGCCCTCTGAGAGCACAACCACAGGCCTCCTGCTCCCATTGGCCCTCTGAGCCCTGAACCATAGCCGGCGGCTACCAACCAACCGATCATTACATAGGGCTGAACATGTATGATGTATGTACTTTATTCTACGAACGACATACTGTATATATTTCCTATTCATAGACATGATCTCAGAACATATGGTCTTCATAGCGTGTTTGGCAAGATGTCGGGCAAGGCGAGGTTCTGATTTTTTTCCGTTGATCGATTGCTGCGGTCGATGGCGTCTTGGACGTCCTAGTTTGTTGTGCTGATCCGCTTCGCTGCACAGTTCTCTGCAGTCCTTCTGACTGAAAGATGATACCAATAACGACAGGCCATCTTGTTATTGCTTATGAGCGCGTGAACAAAGCTTTGATCACTTTGTGACCGTGTACTTGGATCTGCTGAAGACCAGCCTGTAACCAATGTCACTCTGATTTGACCAAACCTGGTTCTTTTTACTTTGTTATGAATGAGGCCGTAATGGATCAACGGTACTTGACTTTCTGTATTAACAGAAATTTAACTCCAGTCGTAAAAAATAAGTGAAAACCTACTTTCAGCATTGTTATTTATTCAGAACATTTAACACACCATACAAAATAAAACCCCTCCCTACCTCCCAACCCCCATCCCTATGACCTCCAGTAGGGATGCACCGAAAATTCGGCCACCGAAAATGTTTGGCCGAAAATGGCCCAAAACATAATTTTCCGTTTCTTCCGAAGGAGTAAAAAGGCCGAAAAAAAATACAGAACATTTCAATTTTTGATGTGAGAAAAAAAAAAAGCAACCAGTGTGGAATTTACCGGGTGCACTACATCAAAAGAGTGATTAAAAAAGAGCCTCACGTAAGTTTGGAAACAACTAAATGGCAATACACAGAGATGAGAAAAGAGCCGAGCGCACCTGTTAAAATGAATAAATGAAATGAATGAAAAACAGCAAAAGCCACATTCTGATTTCTGTTTTGGCTTTCGGCCAACGGTTTCAGTATATTCAGTTTCGGTTTCGGCCAAGAATTTTAAATTCGGTGCATCCCTAACCTCCAGTCTATCCCAGTCCGTCCCCGTAGTGGGAGACCGCCGTCGCGTGTCTTGGAGAAAGCACCTGGGATTTCCTTCCTAAACTCTAGTTGTCTTAGCAACGAGTGTCTCCGGCAGGAGGATGTGACCCCTGGGGTGCCCACCGTCACAGCAAGCACCCCAGGGGTGATATTGGCACAGGGTGACCTGTCAATGACATCGAGAGAGTGTAAACAACTTGATTGGCAATGCTGATGCCTAATGAGAATAACAATAATAATGCATTTGTAATCAAGGGAAATAATTGTGTGTGTGTGTGTGTGTGTGTGTGTGTGTGTGTGTGTGTGTGTTGCACCATACTGTAATATCTTCCAGTAAATAGTATGAAATTCACATAATTGGTTTCAGTACTAAGGTGTCTGACATGCCAAAAAGTGCTTGGCAACCAAGATAGTGAAAAATTCCCAAAATTTTTACTTGAAAAAAATTACTTGAAGATTACTTGAAGCTACTTGAAAAAAATTACTTGAAGAAGTTGTCGAAACCTCAGTTTTGAAGTCTACAGAGGGTTGGACATTTTATGTGCTGGCTGTGCTAACATTAGCCTCAGGGCTATCAAACACAGTCTTCCTCTTCTAGACACATGTTGTGTTTGACCAGGGATTTAGATGCGTTTCCCTGGTCATCTTCTCATTAAGAGTTCCAACTATTGCAGTGAGCTCTGTTTGCCTCCAGTTTAGAAAAGTACAAACAGCCGCTTACAGCTCTCAAGTGCCCTGACTGTGTTGGAACGCGCCCCTAACCAGCTGAGGCTGAGTGAGTCTCTCTCTCGCTCTCGCTCTCTCTCTCTCTAACGTACACTGTAGCATGCTCTCTCACCCCCCAAGCAGTGACATTTTGCCCTGATTGATTTAACTTGAATAGGTACTTGGTAGCACTGATCTAACTCGGTCGGTGTTCTTAAAGGTACAGTGCAGCCCCAACCCGGGCTGCACTCGCTCCCTAGACACACTGCTGGGGGAAACCCAGCAGTGGACTCTTTTACTGTCATAGGGGAAGTTTGCATTGTTAAAACCTTGATATGCTCAGTGCCCTCAAAAATATGAAGGGTTTGAATCGCTTCGCTTGCTCTGTAAAGCTGGGGAAATCTTTGACTTGGCTTTGTTTGACATATTAAAATAGTCGCTGAATGTTTAAACATCACATTCAGAGGGCTTGCACAATGCTTAAAAAAACATTCAGATGAATCCCTATATGAACCCAACATACGAAGACTGACCAGTATGCATTTGGTGCTTAATGTAAACAAAAACAACCCTATATCAACTGATGTAGCCTCTGACCACAAAACCCCAGACAGTAAAGGGAGATGGAGAGATGTATGGATGGTGTTTTGCCTGTGCTTCTTGTTCCTAATACAATCCATGATGCCACAGCCGAAACCCATGTCTCCCAGTCAGCCGGCCATGTTTACCGTCCCTTCATACTGAGGTCAACACAGGAGATACTGAACAGACATGTTGCCAAGGAGAAACAAACAAAGGGAAATGCAAGGAAAGGAACCACAGAGAAATAGAAAACAAAGATGAAGACGAAGTTGGCTTTCGATGGGACCTCAACCTACAGCTTTTGGATTGAATCTATGTCTATCGCAGTAACTAAATCAGTTGAAGTTGATATCTTGATGTTGATACCTGCTAGAACACTAACAGGTTAGTAAGCGTGATCTAACAACAAGACGGCCATCTTGTATCCATCTTCTTCAAAGCTTTTAATCAGAGTTTATTCTAAAGGCCTTTCTCTTTTCACATAGAATATACCGTGGCGCACAATATGTTCATTATAACCAGGATGCATGTTTTCATCTTAAAAATGTATAAATTAATAGATCATTATGGTTCATTCTAATAAGGTTATTCTTAAAGAGCCATTTAGATCCAGCTCCAATAAATATGGGCTTCCTTGTATATTTACAGATGGCTCACTTGGTATTCATTTTAATTGGTATGTATGAAAGGCTTTGAGTTCGAATAGATAACCTTTTATTTATATTACGAGTTTCATGGCAGACTTCCAGACTTCCAAGGCTCCGATTTATTTCTATATCAGTGCGTTGAGCAGTTGGAGAAAAATCAACTGTCCTGGGTTACCATTTCATTGTGTTCATGCTTTCTAGATAGTTCCAAAACCAGGTTAGTGTGCTATGATTGGGCTCAGTATGAGCCTCCCAATTTATCACTGAGATGTATTTCAGCATGGACCGCAAATTGGTTTGCGGTAGTTGATTTAATGGGAGGACAAAAATAAAATTGCCTCTGCGTCTGTACCATTTATGGAGCCATACGGATTACTACAATATTCGCTGCTCTCTGTTTCAAGGTTTGCGTTAATATATGATATTGTGACAGGCTACACCGTTCTTTTATGCACAGCCACGAGAACCTGCCAAACATAGCGCTGAACCGTTTGCCTTTCATTAGCAAGGTACTTAGTGTGAGAATAGATTTTTTTGTAAACACTACTTTTTGTGGCAAGGTTTAAGGTGAGGAAAATATGATGTGAATATTGAATATGAATATTGACTCTGACAAAGCTTGAGTCTGTTTGTTGTACATTCTTCACTTCATTAGGCAAGGATTAGTGTCATGGCTAGCCAAGTGTCTTCCACTACCATTCATGTGGAAAAGTGTGGAAAGTCTCCAAGGACCGTTCTCTTGTAGTGGTGTAATTAATGTTTTTAGCAAACTTTTATGGAATGTTTACTTTTTGTTTTGTAAAGATGGACGACTGATGTCTGGCAGTTTCCACGTCTCTTGGAAAGTGTTTTTGCATCTTTTAACATGAATTGAAAAGAGTCACAATTGATGAAGTGATGACAGCTGGCTTCCTCTAACAACCAAGCCATCTGCACACCATGGACATAACTGGAATACAGAGTGAATCCCCACAGAGACCTTTTGCTCATAATGTTTTTATATTGGCAAATGGGTGCGTCTGCTGTTTCCGTTTCATGTTCCTACTTTCCCTCTTAATTTCTAATATTGTATCCTCCCTATTTCAATTTGTACATTTCCCACTGGCAATATCTGCCGTTGCATTTAAGAAATGTGGTCTCTGCCCTGTCTACTTAATTAGACCTCCCCCCACCCCCCAACCACATCCCGCGCCCTTGTGTGTGTGTGGTTGTGTGTGTATGTGTGTGTGAAGAAGGGAGTTTAAAAGCTGCCTCTGTAAGTCATCCATTAGGATGACTTTACAGCAAGCTCTCGGAGTGTGCTTACACACACGCACACGCGCACACACACACACAGACTACACACATGGGTCAGCCAATGTCTCGGGGTTTACACATAGATGCGTGTCAGCGCCCACACGCCCCAACATACTATCACACTCAGGCAACTGTAAGAGCTCAACTTCACACGTGTTTAGGCTTACGGGACGCACACAACATGCCCATAGCCACACAGCACCCTACACCGAACGTCAACAGTAACAACATCTGGACCTGAACAAGGTATAACTGCGTATCCAAACATCCTATCTTCATGCACGTCCTCTGGAAGATGTTAGCATGATGCTTACATGCTAAGACAACACAAGGCTAACGTAGAAAATAATCGAGTGAGGGGGATAGGGGGTGTCTGTGAATGCGATGGGAAAGTGTGAGCTTCTGTGGGGGTGACCTGCTATAAGATCCTCTCTCCCTGCTGCCAGTCTTCTGTGGGGGTGACCTGCTATAAGATCCTCTCTCCCTGCTGCCAGTCTTCTGTGGGGGTGACCTGCTATAAGATCCTCTCTCCCTGCTGCCAGTCTTCTGTGGGGGTGACCTGCTATAAGATCCTATCTCCCTGCTGCCAGTCTTCTGTGGGGGTGACCTGCTATAAGATCCTCTCTCCCTGCTGCCAGTCTTCTGTGGGGGTGACCTGCTATAAGATCCTCTCTCCCTGCTGCCAGTCTTCTGTGGGGGTGACCTGCTATAAGATCCTCTCTCCCTGCTGCCAGTCTTCTGTGGGGGTGACCTGCTATAAGATCCTCTCTCCCTGCTGCCAGTCTTCTGTGGGGGTGACCTGCTATAAGATCCTCTCTCCCTGCTGCCAGTCTTCTGTGGGGGTGACCTGCTATAAGATCCTCTCTCCCTGCTGCCAGTCTTCTGTGGGGGTGACCTGCTATAAGATCCTCTCTCCCTGCTGCCAGTCTTCTGTGGGGGTGACCTGCTATAAGATCCTCTCTCCCTGCTGCCAGTCTTCTGTGGGGGTGACCTGCTATAAGATCCTCTCTCCCTGCTGCCAGTCTTCTGTGGGGGTGACCTGCTATAAGATCCTCTCTCCCTGCTGCCAGTCTTCTGTGGGGGTGACCTGCTATAAGATCCTCTCTCCCTGCTGCCAGTCTTCTGTGGGGGTGACCTGCTATAAGATCCTCTCTCCCTGCTGCCAGTCTGCCAAAAGCCGCCAGCATTTAAGATGCTTTTGGTTTTAGCCTGTTGCGACTTTTCGCATGCTGCAAAGTGGTGCTGGGGCAAAGTGCTGGTGAGGGTCAGGTACTGATACGAACGGCCATACAAACACACAAAGGATAGAGACTGAAGGTCTGCTCATGAGGGCTCTCATCAGTACTTTGAGGGAATCTAAGCTTAATGGGAATGGCCTCGCTAAGTACAATACCAATCTCCCTTTGAGACTTGGGTTATGTTTTCTCTCCACAAGCGGCCAAAATATTGGTCCACTGATGACTAATGTCTGATTGTTTAGCTTCAACTTCAGAGACCGGTTAAGGGCAGCCAGTTAATCTTTATATTTGTGTAGCCTTTGGTTCACTTTTCACCAGCCGTGTCTGTGGTTAAAGTAGTGCCTTTAGGTGTTGTTAGTCATATTAATTCTTCAGGTCTGTTAACGTACAACCCAGGCTGACCAGGAAGCGTGCCAAAGAAAATGGATTGCACTTGAGGAATCAATTGAAATAACATCAGGCGTGCCAAAAACCGCAGGCCAATGACTGCAAATCTCCAAAACAAGCCAGAGTTGATTTGAAACTAAGGGCACAGCTCTGAATCACAGCATTCGACAATGCAACAACAACAGCCATAAAGGTGTGGAAAATCACCAGGTGAATATTGTATGACTCAAGGGATTAGAAAGGTGCCTACAAATCAATGGACTAAAGTTTGTATTTATTTAGCAACAGCCCAAGACCCATTTTTATGATTCTTTTGTTTATTTTGAATTATATTAGATGAATTTAAAGCTAAATCAAAACCCCTGCTGTTTTTGCCATATCATAATATATCTACTTTTTTCGAATTGCAATATAAGAAGGAATCAAATTAAATACACTTGTTTTTTTTATTTCACTTCCCATTAGATCTGTTATTTTCTTTCACAACAGGGCTCCACGATTACTTTTAGTAACTCACACAATATACATCGGTATCAGATCCAGAATGTGGGAGTTTGCGCCATCCTTCTTTTACGATGTCCTGATAAGATGTTCTGTTCCAGCCCCAGGTGCTTGGCTATCATTGGGCCTGTTGCGTAAGAACCTTCACTTTATGTGGGACTCGTGGAGGACTTCATGGCTTCGGCCCAGTTATTTAAGGTTAAAGCCTTTGTGAATCTATGTCGGTGAGCCACAGCGATCCTACTATTGTTGAGGCAGACCCTGAGATTGCGGTGCTCTCCCCTCCGTGGCGAGACTGAAGTTAATTGGACTTGTGGTTTTGCTTCTGCCATTTATTAACGATGGTGATTATTTTCTCCCTAATAAGCGAGAATAACTACAGTCAACAAACATGTTTCGCGCTCCTTAAGGCATTAGGGCCTCACAAGATGACCGCCGGTGTTTGCTTGCATTATAACACGCTAGTCTTTCTCCTATACTATGTTTGCAAACCGTCCTTTAGAGACATTTGCCTGTAGCGATCCAGATACTTTCTCTCTGCATTCCAGGAAGTATCTAGAGCAAATGTAAGGAGGTATCTGGAGAGCATTCCAGACTCTCTCACTCCTCCCCCTGGCTTTGTTCCACAGGGGAGGACAGCAGTCGCTAGGAAGTCCCGTCTGAGCAACTTGTGGGCAGTGACTAATCAATATGTTGACATGTACATCAAAATCCGGTGAGGCGGAGTAATCACTTCATTATCCGTTTGTGGAATCAACATCCTCATTAATGCGTTTACATGGCCACTGAGGAAGCAATTGCAGGTGTGCTAAATCCAACATTGGCAATAGAACAATGCGCACCGAATCAACAGCTCTCGACTTGCAGCGGTGTGTTGATTTACAGCCGTCTAATTACAACAAAGAAGATCCTGATGAGGGTATATGAAACCACACACTGAGAGAGAGCGGTATGTTAGCACTCATTGTAAGACTTTTGCACTTTGGCCAACCAAGTTTTTTTTTTTAGATGTTTAGAGCTCTGATTCCAGAAGAAAGCAGCTGGGCTGAGACACTCCTTGTGAGGTTTGCTGGCCTTGCTCAGGGATTAGAACTTGCAAACTTCGGGTCACATGAGCTGTCTCCACATAGTGTGAGCACACAGCTATGCTCAGGATGACTCGTGGTGTTGGTGATGTGTTTGACATGTCTTTTATTTTGCGTTTTGCCATTTTTTAACGTTTCGCTGAAGGATCTGAAAATGTGTCTTTCTTCTTTCTATTTCTGAATGAAATGGAAAAAACACTCAAAACCATAATCAAATAAACAATGATTTGGCATGTGCCCGATCAATATAAGCACATGAATATACGGAAAAAGGAATTATTTAATGAATATTAGCAAATAATATAGCTACTGGGACATCATATTTACAATGTGCTCTGCTACTCTGTGCTTCACGTTTTAAAAGATATATGCATTTGGATACCAACTTTTGTTGCTTATGGTTGCTAAGTCTCAATGCTTATTGAGCATTCTTCATGATTTTATCTTCACACATTTATTAAACTATTCTATTATTTTTTAGGGGAGAATAAGATCCTAAAATGCAATTTGCATTTCTGAATATTCTATCAAGGATAAGTAAACAGCTCCCATCTATTCTGGCGTTTCATTAAGAACTTCAGCAAGTTAAAACAAAGCAATTAAAAAGCTATCCGTTGTAAGCCCATCCAGTGTTTCTCATTAGGGAACCATTGGATGTACTTTATAGTTTAATTAGATTGAATGAAGAAGATTAATACTTGTGTTTACTTTTTAAAAGTACAGATGCTTCTGCGTTAGTGAATGGATTTAGATTCATTATGGAGTTTTTGCTTTGTCTTGTCTGCACTGTATAGTGTATAGTGCTGGCACTAGCATTGTCTGTATTGGAATGAATCATATTTGTATCAATCAGTACAATATCGCTCAACAACAAATCACTAATCAGTATATAAAAACTGGACAATATTGCTCAACAAGCAAACATGTGCATCAAGAAATTTACCCATGTTTCAAAGTGTCTAAAGTTTGTAGTAAAAACTTAACCTAGTGATCAGTAATCCCCTAGTTAGCGTAAACTAACTAGCCCTCCTTTGCATGGCTTCCTGGTACATACAGCAGCAGTAACGAGAACAGCATTCTTCTGGGATCCACAACCTCCTCCCCTAATGGTCTGATAATGGAGACACTTCCTTCAAAGGGCCAGGCAGCAGATGATTGGTTTTGTCTTGCCTGAAAGCGCACATTACTTTTTAAATGGTTCAATATACAGGAGGCATCGTATGACATGATGGCGTCCTCTGCGTGGGGCTTAATGTAGTCATGCCGGGCCTATATCCAGACTCTAGTAGAACAAGCTGTGCATTTCCCATTGGGAAGCGGTCTGTCTGTCGTCTGTGGGGTGGAAGGCTCTGGTTAATGGGGTGGGAGGGCTCAGACGTCACCCCCCCCCCCCCCCCCCCCCCCAACCCCTGGAATGACTGCATTTTAGGCTATTATCCACCGCTAGGCGACAAGCCCCCTGATAATGAGTCTGCCACTCTGTCGGAGGGAGGAGGGGCACTAAGAGGCAATCAGGGCTGAGCTCAGTTCTGAATGTCGTGTTGTGTGTCTGTACAAGAGACGCAAGGTTATGCACACTTTTTCAAAGCGTTTTTTGGTAAAATCAGGCCCAGCTCGTGTAGTGTGTGGAGGGGGGGGAATGAGAATGAAATCGACGATTAGGGTTGCTACAGTCAATCGGAAGAAACAAACGGTCTGTTCCTTCATTGTACGGGATGACTCAGACTCAAATTATGAAAGTCAGACGTAAACGTAGTCATGGTTTCCTTCCTCGTCATTTTAGATAAACAGCTGCTTGACTTTTCTACCGGAGCAACACTTCTTCGAAGCTTAACCTGCAATAACGTAGGCGCGAGATGGCGCTTGAAACATGAGTTGCAGGAGAAAGGACAGCGCTGCTCATTCAGGAACTGACGGTTAATCCGTGTTCCTGCCAGATTTGTCAAGTTGTCAGAGAAGGCGCGAATAATCGGACAGGAGAGCCTTCAAGTGTGGACCCCGAGTCCCCTGGGGTGGACCACAGACCCAACGTCAAGGCCAGAGTGATCATCGAGACCGGTTCTGTATTTAGTACACTACATGCCCGAGTACTTATAAAGTGCTCAGACATTAAAAGTGGCCTTTAGGACTCCCAGTGGGCAGGGTGGGCGGGGCAGTGATATACTGTACTGTTTGGCAGAGGGCTGGTGTCGGGGTCTGTGTGTACGGAAGCACTCCAACGGAACGGGATGGCGGATGGAAAGGCTTTTGGATACGTTTTATGCCTGCATACTTACTGTTCATTTAATGATATGGCTCCCCTGCCAAATAGGGCAGCCTTCTAGTCACAGCAGAAGGTTTGGTAGAATAAAAGACTCATACAAAACAAAGATGATATCTGTAAAGGAGGGGTAAACATTGAGATATTATATATGTATATACACTTTTCTCTGTTTGAGTTTTTAGAAATTCCTGTAGTTTCTCCTTCCCTGGCGTATATTCTTTAGTTTAACGAAAAAGTATTATTTTGCACATTTCACCCAGCGAAAGTCTCTGAATTGATTACAACTACAATATCACGTACATGATGTTTGGAGGAAGGCAGCGGCTTTCCGACCCAATCTCGATCTGAGTATGACTCTGTTACGGCAGAGCTTCAATGCTAAAGTGCAGTGCATCACCAGACATAGTAGAACGTACAAATCCCGTCGGGAGATTAAGTTTGAGGTCTTGTTCTGTTTTTAATGTAATGAGTGGTAATGGTTTGAGCAAGGCTGGAAGCTATAGCAGGGCAGTATGGTGGCGCCGGTGTGAGCAGGCTAACTGGGAACACGAGCCACTCAGGTTCCAGTGAAGGCACACTGCTTTGACTTCATAAAACTAAAAAGGGAGTTTGGCCATTGTGCGAAGTTTCAATGAAATTGCAGCGCGGCACTTAATATTCAATAGCATGGGAAGAAATGCACTTTTGTAGATGACTGAATGAAATGATCATGATTGGAGTATATAACACGATAAGCCTGTTATTATTAGTAGGCAGAGCTTTCTTCCTTTTCTTCTTTTTTTTCTTTCTTTGTGGTTGGTTAGGAAAGAGATGTCGATATAAATAAATAAATAAATAAATAAGTACCCCCTATGCAATAATTGAAGTGATTTTAAGTGAGTGAATCGGTTCTAATGAATGAACACAGATGGATGGTACGTGACAAAGGACATGCCACTACTGCGACAAAGCAGCTTATAAAGGGGTGCAACCCAATTTGTTAGGCTGCCACCGAATGGAAATGTTACTGACCCCAGTTTCAGCAGTAGTGTTAGTCTTGAGCGGCGTTTTCCCGACACAGGAGGATGAGATTGGGAGGAATTGGTGCATGCTTACATTATGTTATTTTTGTTTGACTAGGTATTGACTTATCATGACTCCCAGTTTAAAGTGTAAATGAATCGTGATGGTCTCTTGAATTCAAACATAGTCATAATTTCCCCTTGATTTGTTTTCATTTGTAGACTTTTATCTGCGTTGCTCTGTGTCCCAGTGACCAGCAGAGTCTAGCTTTGGCCCCCTCTTCGCGTTACAGGATGTGGGTGGGATGTAGAGAAAGACAGTGGTCCAGGAGAGATCTGGAGGTGATTTCCTAACGTACGGGATAAATCAAGCTGGGTATGAAACGGTTTTGACTCAGAAATTAAAAACACAATGACAATAAAAAACAGTGAACCTTGTTTAACTTTTCACAGACGATCTTCAAAGGCCACTGAGCTCTTTGTAGAGCCTTTTTTCTGCCAGTCAGGCAAAACATCACGCAGGGTTCAAGACTGCCACCATTTATTATGTGGTTAACGCGGTGCCAGTCAAAGAATATATACTGTATATATATATATCAGGGTTTTCCCCAAGCAGAACCTGCCATGCTCCCTTCCAGTGCCACCATGTAACTCTTCGAAACAGGGCTGACAGGACGGGGACATTAACTGACTTTCCCCCCTGTTTCAATTCAGAAACGGTCTAATTGTTCAGAACACATGAACACAGAACACATGCTGTGCTGGACTAACGCACCAAAAGTAAAAACTACAACATCACGACTGAGTGCTGAGGGCCAGAAGTCTGTCTCCAATTGGGTTTGAGGTCCAGGTCTGTGTTTAATATGACGAGTGGTGACGAAGGTCTGGAGCCGTGTCGAACGCTATAGAGCAGCTGTATGTGGCGCGAGAGTGCTCTCCTTTAGAAACATGACCCACTTAGGTCCCAGTGGACACACACATAGCTAAAGAGGTGGGTACTACTACAGTGGGCAGAGTACATCTCGTACAAGTTTCAATGAAAACTGCAGCGCAGCACTCATTAAGATAAGAGCATGCAAACGAAGCACACACATGCACCGCTCCGGATGACGGATCCCCAGGAAGGAAAAGTGAAATTGTACTTGGAGTTTATTCCCTAATTACCAGCCTGTTGGTGGTACGAGACAAAGGACTCCCAAATACTGCGGTGAAAAAAGGGGGGGGTCGAATTTGTTTGCTAACAAATTAAACAGTTTGCCGCCCCAGTAGAAAATGCTACGTATGTAGCTCTGTCACAACAAGCTGGGAAACATTCCGGCATGCTAAGGACTGCGGGGCTATCGCATGGCGCCCCTGATATAAACGTATGCCTGTCTGTCAGCCTGGCACTGAACGAGAGATACTTACAAACGGTTGTCCAGAAATGCTCATTGGGATTTCCAATAGCTCTGAGCTTTAGAGTAACATTGGGAACATCTTTTTACGTCTTTCCCCAGAGGAACTAGGCGATAATAAGTCACCTATGACTTATGACTGTCCAGATTAATGAATGATGAGTTGTTTGTCAGTGTAAAGATTCTGTTTTCTCTGTATGCCCTGTGTTACAGACGCATCTACAACTTACATGAAAGCCTATCACACATATTAATGGTATTATATAAAACATTTCCACAGCAACTAGACCTAAAAACAACTAGACCATTGTTTTATATTTGGTTGATTTGTGTAATCGCATTCTCAATATTGTTTCACGCAATGTTCAAACCCAGAGAAATATGTAGTTTAATTCCCGGTAACGCTCCGTAGCATTTGATCAAATGTCACATGGCGTCATATGCCCTTAACCCCCATGATTTACGGCGAAGCATTAATCCAGTAGAGCCCTGATTTATGGATGTGATATCTCAGTATCGATTTAGCTAAGATGGGCTACTCTGTGGCACGTCTTAGCATCTCAGCACATCTCTATGTTCCCCACACAGCCTTTACCTCATAAGGTCATTTCTAAGTAGTTTTGTTTTTATCCGTCCAAGAGAGCGAAGCCATCTGCGATCAACAGGGTTTCCCATACATCGGCTATGGCTTTAAATTGGTGAAACACCCCAGACAACAGATCGGTCTATGAATAGCCTCTCCTCTCCGCACACACTGAAATCAAACAAGACCGTGCGCTGGATGAAGGATTGTGTTTGGCTTTTCGCCGCAGACAGAAGAAGACAGCTTGCCGAATTCATTACTATAATCAATCTGGAGTTGAGGAATCATTATGGGGGGATGCCAGAAATACCAAAAGACTCCATTGACCAATCGATGGCTCTGTGGAGGAGCAGAGCTGTCTGACCGTCTCACAGGACGTATACCAGAGATCAGTCCCCCTGTCACATCACTGTAGTTCAGTGGTAGGCTGGGTAGCCCCAGCCCATTTTGCCGGCGATATGAGTTCGCTCTGCAGAAGGGTCTGGAGAAGAGCAATACATTTCTTTCTGCTTCCGATACGTTTTTGCGGGAGCCAATCCCCAAGCTGGCTTTTCCCCCTGGCGTGCTATTGGCTTGTTTAACACAATGACGACAGGGAAGCGATGGCAAGCAGCCAATCGCGTACAGATTCATTTGAACTAGGCCCATTGATCACGCCTCTTGTGCTGAAGAAAATGACGGCAGCTTCCCCAGACCAACGTGCAATCTACGATTGAGCTTGGTCTGGCAATAGCCAGCCTAGTTCAGCGGGTGACTGGATTTGAATATACAATATGTTTTCAAACTAAACACTTTTGTGGGACATTATGTGGGAAACATTCAACATGCTCATACAGTTATTTAGATGATTTTTATGATTGTTTTGACCCCGGGCTTGTCCTCATAACATTTTCAAGAGCTGATTGGGTAGACAAATCATCTAATAGTAACTTAACAAGATTTTACTTTTGGCTATTTCATTAGAACAGGACTAAAAGTGAACTCGTCCTTGAACAGTATTTCTGCCTGATTCGTGTCAGATTGATCGGTGGTGAGCACAACAACAATCCCCTACTCCACAATGTCATCCAACTGCGGCTTTTGTTGTTGTTGTTTTGATTGAAAGTGGGGGCAGAAACGACCTATTATACCTCTAATTACGGCTCACAAAGCAAAAGCGTTGATGAAATCGCTTTCATCAACGCTCAGTTTACCGCCGTCTTACTCATGTATTAACATGATGCTATCTCATCAGCAATTACGTGGTTGGGGGCCGGGATCGTGTTAATCTCCGGTCTCCGCCCGCCGCTGCCGTGAATTAAAAGCGCCCTCTCCTCATCTAGTGGCCCTTCTCTGAGGGCCCAATGAGCGAGGGCCCGCTCCTTTGTAATGGTTGAACCAGCAACAGCTGCATAGCCCCCATGACGGGGCTGTACATCTGGATTTTTCGAGGAGTGATTTACAGTGACCAGAGACTGTGGGAACTGAGGGATAATGCTTTTAAACTCGGTGGGATTTATCAGAAGCCCCGGCGATTCTGCTGAAAGCAAGCCCCGTTTCAATTTGTCGTTTTGGATTTGAACACGTTTCTATGGATTCCTAGCACTGCCAAAGTGACACCGAAGAGAATATATATTTGAATTGAATCGCTTTGTTGTTTTTAAGTTTATTTTGTTGGGGGTCGTGGCCTTGATTTTTTTTTTTTGCTCAATATTCCCAACCTCCAGTTTCTCTGTTGCCCAGTTAAGTCCTGTGTTTCATACTGTGATTAAATGGATGATATCATCCCAGGACGTTTTATCTCGGGAGCTTACAGAAGCCTTAACAAATCCTTAAAGCAATGTGTTCATGTTGCTCACGGAGGAAACTTTCGAGGAAACTTTGGCTCCAAGTGTGTGATTGAAATAATGTGTACGAGGCCTGATGAAAACACTAGCAAGGAGCACATGACTACAACTGCTCAAAAACGTATTACAGTAGGCCGTTACTGACACCGTGCGACACATTGCTTCCACGTCAGAGCCCCTTGTTTCTCTTGTTGTCTCTTGTTTCCTCTTGTGTCCGCCCAGAGTTACTTAAGCCTCTTAACTGGGTGATGGTTGATCATGCACACAGACTTCATGGACAGAACCATCACAGGCCCCTTCTATATATAGGCATATAAATAAAGTTCAATCTCTTGATCTGGAGTGGACCTTCTTAAGGCTTAAGTGGACCTTCATAGCGCTTAAGTGGACCTTCATCAGACTTAAGTGGACCTTCATGGTCCATATTTGACTATCAACTTTATCAAGAGTATCAAGATATTATGCAAGGCGTAGTACCACCACACAATATACCAATCAAACCACAAAATACTAAATTAATACTTATATATTTACATATATAAGTATGCATAACATAAAATAATACGCAATAGCAAGCATAGTTTCTGAAAGGAACATTCAGAATGACGTACACATGGAATTTAAATAACAGCAAAAATGATATCAACATATTGAAATTATTTTAAAAGTTACCCCAGTTTTTATCTACATGTGACAAAAAGGTTTCCTAGAACTGTTTTCATGGACATGTCCTTGAACACACCACGGGCCCTATCTTGCATCCAGCGCAATTGAATTCCTACACCGACGCATGTGTCGTTGCTAGTTTGCAACTGGTGCGCAGCGTTCTTTTCCCTCCACAGGCACGCGCCGCTAAATTAGGGAACGATCCGCCCCAAGGGGCGGTTCAGCGAAAGGAGGAGGCGTGTTCTGGCGCAAACGTTCCCTGGTGCTGTTTTGCAGTTTCAGAAAACAATTCCGCCACAAATCAGGAAATACCTGGTTTAAAGTGAGTGGCATCTGAAGCATCTGGTTGTTCATATGCTATTTTAAGAGCGCATGCATAATGTTGCTTGTGCACCTCGCGCATACACTTTGCTTCTCTCCTCTACCACACATTCTTGGTAAATTATTTGGGAAAGAACAGCTGATACAGCGGTAGTAAGTTGTACTTTTAAATCGATGCATCTGCAAACACCATACAGCAAACACATATTTTCTTAACACAGACATCGTGTACAAGCCCATGACTTTTAGGATTGATGAGTATTTGATCGTGAGAAAACATTGTTTTACCGCGAGTGAGTGTTAAAAAGACTGAATGAATGCTGGCGCGCGTGTGTGTATGTGTAAAATAATTAATCAATGTGGGCGCGCTTGTGCGCATCCATCTGTTTTAACACACGCAAACTAAACACGTAACGCATAATACAGTCCATGGCAATGTATATTAATGAGGGGACACATGCATATTAGGAACACAAGTCAATAACGATAATGCATACAATACTGGTAAGAAACGAAGTTTGTTAATGTATTGTGTATATCATTAAAGGGGACATATCATACTACCAGGTGTGAGTGTGATTAGCCGTTACAAGCCGTTTTGAAAATCTGCCTCTTCTGATATCATAGGTGGGCGTGTCCACCTATGATGTGTGACGGATAGATGAGCAACGTTTACTACAGTCCACTGGGTAGGCTGGTAGACTGATCTACCCAGCACACATCTAGGTGGACACGCCAACCTGTGATGTCAGAAGCTGCACATTTTCAAACCTGCTTGTAACGGCTAATCACGCTCACACCTGGTGGTATGATATGTCCCCTTTAAATAGAACCACAGTTACCGCATATCATATGTGTGTTAAGTTTTCTTTTGCCAAAATTTATTTGAGGACACTATTTCTGAAGTTGTGGAAGAAAACGCCACACCTACGGGTTTGCGTGGGGCGCAAGAGTCACTTGCGCTTCTCACTTGCATTTCAGACTGTTAAAATAGGGCCAAACATGTCAATGGTCTTGATTAACCTGTCTGGTTGGTAGTACTTGTTGTGTATCTAACGTCTATGAGATATAAGCTGAGCAATCCTTAATATCACAAGTCCTTTGCCACTTAGATAAGAGATTCATCTGATGAATTGTGACCACTTTGACTGTTTTTGCATCTGGTGCATGTGCTTTTGAGTTATCTTTATGTGTTGTTCACTCATTCACTGTGTTCCAGAAAGTGAGTCTTTGGAAAACGTTTGGATGCAACACAAATCCACAAATAACTAATCAAAACACCAGGGTGGTTCTTGTGAATAAAGAGCATTGTGGCAAGCTCTTCATTGATGTGCTATTTCATCATCGCTCGGCTCTGAAAGGGGGTTGTGGCTGCAATACACTCAAACATTCCCTCTAAAGTAGTCCTTCATGGTTCTTTAATATTAATCTATTGATCCACAGTAACCCACGCCAGCCTATTAGTCCCAATCTCTTTGGCAGCTCGATTAATGGACCGCACTTTGTTGTCTCGGGCTTTAGAACGCAGACAGAGAGAGAGTCAGTACGTCCCCACATCACGTCAACCTCTGCCACAGCAAGCCTATGTTTTCCTCAAAGCCTAAGCCCTCCCTGACGCCTTCGCCCCTTCTTCTTATCGTCATCCTGTCTTGAAGAAGCCGGTCCTCCGTGATTTGAGCTGCAGGCGTCGTGAGGCCTGTGTGCTCCAGTGAGGGGCTGAGAGAGAGCGATTTTCGTCATTACTTGCCCGGCTCTCTCAGTCGTCTCCTCCTCTTACGTGACGTCTTTAGGACCGTTCAAAACAAAGCAATTTCACTCCCTGGCCTGCCATCACTGCGTCTTACAAACCACTTTTTCCATTCACGCGGAATTGACACGCCGCAGTGAAAATCCATTCTGTCTCTATTATCCCGCCAGGGCAATATCCAAAATCAATCTGGACACGGGACAAGATGTAATCCCGAAAGTGTTACAGCGATATCCGAGTGTCAAAGCGCCCGTTAACGTCTCCGTTGTAGAGTATGTCCCGGACTCCAGCGCCCGGCTTTCCATGAAGCGTTTGTGTAACTTAAGTTGTACGATGTAGGCTCGATGTGCGTTTCCGCTCTCGGCAGGGCCCGGCGTTTCGCGGTCTGATCCTAAATGTGTCTCTTGAATGCCACGTCTAATTGGATTGGCTTATCGGCCAGGGAGCCTGTGCTGCATCCAATTAGGTGTTAATGGGGACTGCCCTGTTGCCAGGGTCGCGGCCCTAACAGGCTGGGGTTGCATCCCTAACAGGAAGGGGTCGCGGCCCTAACCGGCCGGGGTCATAGCCCCAACAGGCCAGTCACGGCCCCAACAGGCCGGGGTCGCGGCCCAAACAGGCCGGGGTCACTGCCCTAACAGGCCGGGGTCGAGGCCCCAACAGGCCGGGGTCGAGGCCCCAACAGGCCGGGGTCGAGGCCCCAACAGGCCGGGGTCGAGGCCCCAACAGGCCGGGGTCGAGGCCCCAACAGGCCGGGGTCACCGCCCCAACAGGCCGGGGTCACCGCCCCAACAGGCCGGGGTCACGGCCCCAACAGGCCGGGGTCGAGGCCCCAACAGGCCGGGGTCGAGGCCCCAACAGGCCGGGGTCGAGGCCCCAACAGGCCGGGGTCGAGGCCCCAACAGGCCGGGGTCACGGCCCCAACAGGCCGGGGTCGAGGCCCCAACAGGCCGGGGTCGAGGCCCCAACAGGCCGGGGTCACCGCCCCAACAGGCCGGGGTCACCGCCCCAACAGGCCGGGGTCACGGCCCCAACAGGCCGGGGTCGAGGCCCCAACAGGCCGGGGTCGAGGCCCCAACAGGCCGGGGTCGAGGCCCCAACAGGCCGGGGTCGAGGCCCCAACAGGCCGGGGTCGAGGCCCCAACAGGCCGGGGTCGAGGCCCCAACAGGCCGGGGTCGAGGCCCCAACAGGCCGGGGTCGCGGCCCCAACAGGCCGGGGGATATAATTTTTTGACTCACACATTTCTTGGTGTTATTTATAAATGTATATATATATATTATATATATCAATTAGGTCAAATACTGGTAACACTTTATTTGAAGGGTAATGTTTATTAAGCATTAATTAACATTGGTTAATAAATTGTTTACAAGTATTAACTAACAGTTTAATAATGGTTGAGTCCTCATTACTAATGGTGTTCATGATTACTGAGATCGTGTTAAGGAAGGTCATGGTGTTCATGTTAACTACGGTATTAAAGTATACATTATTTACTAGGGTTACCCCTGACCCTTATCCTATCCCTTACCCACTAACCCCAATGCTAACCCTAACCCCTGTGCTAGTGCTATATAATAATGCTTATTAATGTAGCGTTGTTGTCAATTGTTACCAAGATATACAAGACAATTCGCTGCCCTCTATCATTATGGATTTGATCGCTCTTAAAACTATCTCCATCAGAGATCCGGTTTACCCAATAATAACAAGCTAGAGGCTAGTGAGAAAGCATGCAGAGATAAACACATTCATTAGGTTTGACGATAATTTACAGAGAACGGTTCTTTCACACCCAGGGATGTAGACACAGCAGCAGGAAATGCTGCTTGAAGAATAATGAACATATGGGTCCAATGTTCATTATTCCCCGAGACGCATTAAATTCTTAAGTTAATTGTTGTCCACAGTCTGGGTATAACCTGCTTAAGGAGCTTTCTGAATACAAGCTGGCCTTAAACACCTTTTCTGTACCCTGGCATTCAAAGTTCAGAGGGCAACAATTCGTTAATGGTGGATTCTGTTCACATCCTGAATGATTATTTAGTACGGCACTGTATGCACTCTATTTAATATATGCCTGAATGGTACCATTAGGTAGCATTATTAGTATTCCACGGATACTGCTAATGTTTGTGCTTCCGTGCTAAGGGCCATTCAAAGCCTGGCCCATAAGGGGGCCAAACCAAGTAATATTTTAACCGGAGAGAGCTCAGGAATGTATCCCCACATCAAAATGCATACTAGTTTTGAAGAGTTTGCTAAAAAAAAACGAAGAAAAATATTTTGGAAAGGGCGGACAACGATCTGGGAATAACAGGGATCGAAAGCCACGCTACGGTGCCAAATAAATAAATGATGACTAGCCGAACCAACAGAAGCGCATCACTACTGATTATATGTGACATGGACTAGACAAAAACCAAAGCAACGAGGGAGCGAGAGGGAGCGAAAATAGTCAGGGTGTGCTAAGCTGGTCTGGAAATCAATAGTTCTGCAGAAAGCATCCCGGAGACACTAGGAGTTTGTCTACCGAAAGAAGTTAAGATCAAATAATGCATGGCTTTTGACCGGGGCAAAGGCTCTGCTCGGAATCACTGCAGGAGTGGAGCCCAGTGTGAGTGTTGTCAGTGTGATGGTGGCCCTTGGTGATTCCTCTCATCCATCACTTGTTGGAGGAAATGTGCCAAAATGTGGGAAAATGGTTACATCTTTTATTACCCCATTGCCGTTACTCATGTCTCAACCCTCTCCAGACGCTACCTTTTGAAGAGTAACTGTTCCTGCACGTGGCCAGGAGCACAGGGTCCTGTGTGTCATCTCTCAAGTGGCTGTAGGAGATGGACGGAGGTCCAAGATAGCACTCCATAATTATTTTTCCACAGTGAACGTTAATGAGTCAAAGTACCATTGTTAACGACAACCAATCGGGGCTTGTAAGAAAGTGAAATCTTGTCAATTGAGAAACATTTAAATTGTTTCTGCCCAGGAAAGACCCACAAATACAACATGCATTGTAGCCAACCAAGTCATTCCCAGTTAGGGATTATTCTTGCACAAATGTAGATCAGTATACATGCTCAACCATTTTCAGGAGATAATCCCTTAGGATAAATGTTTGGCGGCTTATGTATTGTTTTTATGCGTGTATGTGTGTGTGTGGGTGTGGGGGATGGGGGTTACAACTCGCAAGCCAAATGAAAAGCACATGGTATTTTCAGAAACCCTATGACTGTATAATATGCTTCCTTTGTTTGCCATTGGCAGCTCAAATTGGAGCCAGGTCCCTGTTTTTATAAAGAGGGAACCCACTTCATTGAACTGCTGACTTTGAAAGCCTTAATGCGACACACACACACTCAAAAACCAACAACGTGCATGTACATACACCATAACAAAAGTGTGTTTGTGTGCACAAACATGTGTTTTTACTATCGGACGTGGAAACGGAGACGTGGACTCAGTTTGATGTGGTTTGTCCCGGTTTGTGGCTAATATTGTTCCCTGGGTCGACTCTGGCATTTTAAAATGCCTGCCTCTGTTGTGGTCGCTTTTAAGTCCATTTGTGCCATTTCTCCTTTGCCTGACGGGGACAGTGACCGGTGGAGTTCAGACATGTCAGTCCAGAGCTAAAAGGGGTTTTGAATTCTGCACAGCTGGTGAGCAATAAGTGATGATAAGATAATTGCTGTCATCTTAATCTACCTAAAAATATCTGCGATTCCTGCAAGGGAGTAAAATTCAAGTGCTTGTTGGAGGAAAAATAAAACAATTTGAATTTGGAGGACTCTGTATTTTATTCATTAGTGAAAAAAAAATGTAATTGAAAGAATCTGTCACTACTCATGTCAAAGTCTACCTCTAAACCCAGTTTGACATCCCTTGGTGGATGTCTTGAGTGAAAGGTGTTACGTTTAAAAAAAACAATTCAAAGGAAATGCAATATTCTTCCAGTCCAATTCATAGTCTGCTCCAGAAGTCAATTATGGATGGGTTTAAGAGCACACTTGTATTGAAAATGATTACTAATCATTTTATGTCAAAATTTAGATATTGTCAGCATATGTACAGTTCGGGGAGTTTGTTTCTCCCATTTTTATTAACCCTCTATATACAATATATCCTGAGCCCCTACTGCAGTGTACGTACCATTGGTTGAAATGAATTTGCTCTTTGGCGGCCTCAGTATACTAGTAGGGATGTTCCTTACCAACAAGTACCTGCTGGTTAACCAGGCTTTATGTGACAGTAGTCGACTAGCATGAAAAAGAGAAAATATCTTGAAATCTGTTCAAATGTAGTCCACTACAATATTAGGCCTAACGTGATCCGGACAATCCCCGTTATTATTATGAAAGGAATTTCAAATGCTGAAATCTAGGGTTGGGAATTTGGAGACATCAGCCAGAGTAAGCTAGATTTTGAAAATATCAAACAGAAAAAGAAAATACCAGCCCTCTTCTTTAGTCCTCCTCTAAAACACCCGATAAGCCTGCTATCGTAAGCAATAGGGCTAAAGAAATCTAAATTATCATCCAAAATTAATCCTTGTGTTGTCAATACATGATAACAATGAACGCCAGACCAAAGTTTCTAACTGGGGTGAAATCGTACCTACTCATTCATACTAGTTTGCCTTTCTGTCAATGAAAAACTTCCATGGCCGTTGGAAAGCCTTTGTTTGTCAAACAGCAGTAGGCGGACAATTAGAGAAATTGGTTTTGCGCTAGTGTCTCATTAAATGAGTTGGCGTGCTGAAATCACACAATGTGTTATTCTCTTACATTATTATTTCACTATTCTTCCAGTCTCTTTTGCTGAAATTCTAGCCCCATACTGTGTCTGATGCTCAGCTTTGCATAGATCTGTTTACAATTCAACTCATGTCGCAGATATTTATATGAACGTCTTAGTCTAAGGCATATCCGCTTGGCAGTAAAGCACTACTCAGTGTGATACAACGGAAATTCATAAAATAAAATCGCTTCATTAATAAGCAATTAAAGTCAGTTACAACTCACAATAAACGTGTTTGTGAGTGTGAACCGTTCCTGAGTGCGTGCGTTCAACCGTGCCCTATATATCCATCGTCTGCTGCGCTATTAAACGGTTGGTTGGTCTCTTAAAAGCATTCACTGCTGTGCCGTGATTCCTCTTAGCATATTTATGCCGCTTGTTAATTTGATAGCAGAGAGGTTTCACATTGTATAGCTGCTGCACCGCACTCCGCACCCAGAGTCTTCAGTCTCCCAGAGTCCAATCATCGTCAATTTGGACGGGTTATGGACTATGTCATTTATCGAAAGTAACTGGTGTTAACAGGATGTATCAAGAATCCATACCACTATCTAAATGGGGAAATTGATTGTAGAATGAAGCCCCAGGCATTTGGTTTTATCTGACATTGTCGAATAGAAGCTATAGAATTGAAAGAATGTGCACTATTGTACCTGTCCTGAAAACCTTTGCGTTTTGTAATAACTTTCTTTCTACATGCATATTGCTCTCTCTCTCTCTCTCTCTCTCTCTCTCTCTCTCTCTCTCTCTCTCTCTCTCTCTCTCTCTCTCTCTCTCTCTCTCTCTTTCTTCCTCTTCTTTCTACTTGCATATTTCTTTCTACTTGCAAATCGTTCTCTCTTTCCTTCTTTTTTGGAATGTCTTCTTTAGCCTCCTAGTTAATGGAATCTGCGCTCATTATTCTAAAGCTTACAGTTCCATCAATCACTTGCTTTCTTCGCTTCCTGCCCTCACGACTCTCTCGGGGTCTATAGATAGACACATGTGCACGTATCGCTGCAGAGTTTTGTTCAATAAGAAACCAGTCTCCAAAACAAACTTCTTATCTTTTAAGGCCTACCTTCCTACTTTTCTTTTCTGAGAGTGTTCAGTCATTTGGGGTTTGTACCATGTTACCATAACATTGTGTGCCTTTATTGGCTTTGGCAACATATACTTGGCCCACTGGAAAATCTGTCAAACAGTTCAAGGAGAGTACGCATTATTAGCAAAACCGAAATATCAGTTAATAACAAATATATCAAATACTAAGAGGGAAGATATTAGCTGATGAGAATATTAAACATCACCTTACATTACTTCCTTGGTGTACGTTTCAAATGTAATATGAGTGAATTTTCAAACTGTTCCCTACATAATTCTAAGCACGATAATATATGACTTTAAATTATATATTATATATCTATAATATATCAGTTGGCCCTAACACATAATTTAAAGCTTTGGATAATTGTTCTATTTTGCAGGAATAATATCCGAATAGTTCATAAATAAAATTGGAGCCGGCAGCAACCACTGTGGCAGAGTTGCGTTTGTAGAAACTGATCGATTTCCTTTTTCCGTTCCAACATTTTTTATTTTTACAAAGCAAATAGCAAACCGTTGCTGCATGAACATCCGATGGCCCCGAGTCCTACCGGGTCACTGCAGGGACCCGGTCTGGGGCGGACTGGCTCATGGCGAGCGGGGCGGTGGGATTCCCGCTGGGCCACTGGGTGGGGCCAGTGGCCTGACCAGGGTTGGAACACAACAACCAGCGCGGCTGTTTCCCTGAGAGTGGTGCGGGGGCTGGGCTGCCGGCCCCCCGGCTGCGGCCGCGCGCGTGCGCTGACCGGACCCTTGACCCACCGGACCCCAGGGCCTCTTGTTCATTCACACGCCCTGCCTGTTCTGGGGTCGGCTTGTGGGCATGACCCCTGGCATGTCCTGTGAATCATTGTCAACTTGTTTTCCCAATCACTTAATGCCTCCCACATTGTGAAACAAGCAATGTGGAACGAGCCACCAGCAGGCA
The DNA here is from genome assembly GCF_949987615.1 of Pollachius pollachius. Taxonomy (NCBI): domain Eukaryota; kingdom Metazoa; phylum Chordata; class Actinopteri; order Gadiformes; family Gadidae; genus Pollachius; species Pollachius pollachius. Next base: position 6,516,513 of record NC_136944.1, read on the forward strand.
GTCAATCCTGTCCCTCACTGAATCTTGTGGTCCAAAAAGCAAAGCTGAACAAGTTGGTGAAGTTGCCCATGATTGTTTTTACACAGGTGACTATGTTGACTGATGGACACATTGTACAGGTTATCGTTGTGTTCATTATAACAATCGAATATGAGAAGGCTCATTAGTATAGGTGACCATGACCATTGAAAAATGGTTCTCTAAATTGAATCAGCATGTTGTTATTATGTATGTAGTGGTCTCTGAGCTGTCAGTATATCACCGTGCGTCAGCCTGTACGAACCTTCAGACGGCACAGGTAGAGGGAATGTGCCAAAGAAATGTTGAGGATGCAACACCATGCGAGAGTGAGCTGGTATTCTAGTTAGTTTGGCCTTGTTGACACTTGAATAGCTGCTAAATAAGTGTATTATTAAACCCCCTCCGTGCATGCTGCACACTCTTATTGCTACGGCGGCAACTGATTAGACATCACGGAAAAAAGTTTGATTGTTTGAAAATTCTAGAACGTGCACCTTCAAGCATGGCTGTCCTTTTTTTGTCCTAAAAAAAAGGACTCTGTGCAACATGGGAGATATTTTTGGACGCTTGCAACAGCCTCTGCTAGGCTGTGCACGCCTTGTAGTCTGCAGCTGTACCCTACAGTCTGTACATCGCTGTACAGACTGTACAGCATTGTACACACCCCCCCCCCTACATACAGACTTCTTTAGGTCATGACGGTACATGAGAACCGGCCGCCCGGTTCTCCAACTGTCAGGTCGATTTATCCTCGGTTGTATGCTGTTATTGTTACCATAGCCAGCATATAACCTGGCCATAGATTTAGTCTATTGACACAGTGTGACAGCAGTAGCAAACCCAGGCAGCCTGTATCCCAGTGCGGCGCTGTCAAGTGTATGACCTGCTGTTGTTGTCGTTGTTTTAGGGAGGCCATGCGCCAGAGAAGAACAGAAGCATCTCTGGTGTCTCACGCAGTGCACCTTAGATGACGTTTCGTTTCGAGTCCAGGTGATTTTTTTTCAGGTTCAAGTCTCTGATTCAACTGCATCTGTGCTTTTGGCAAAAAAATTATGAAAGCACATGATGGTTGATGATGGTTTAAAAACGTAAGGGTTAGGGTTAACCAAAAGTAAAATGTTTATTTGCAGAAACATCAAATTTCCTATATGCCCTTAATATTTTGCTCTTTGATAAAGCCGCCTCAGTTCCCTGAGATCCTCGGTGTTTGGCTTGCCTTTACGTACTCTTCAGAAACATAAACCTGTAACACGGGAATTCCTTCTATAGAAAATGTTGTGACTGAAAACATACGAACGCCTTCGGGCCAAAAATCGAGGGCCATTCAAAAGTGTGAGATGTAAGACGGTGCCTCCCTTTGTGTGGGTTTGGTTCAGTTTACGGCCAAACACTTGTCCTTTGTTCCAGCTGACCCAATTCATTCCAGGGCTTGACCAATAAACACCCGGCCAAACATGCAGGCCTCACAACCCAAAACACCCATTTTACACGTTTTAATTAGGTTTGTTTTGCTTTCAGTTACAGCCTGACAGACTTGTTTTCCCAAAATGCATTAAAGACCCGAATACTTCCTCTGGTGTGTGATCGGAATATCCTCGCCGCTCCATAACCGCAGCAGTGAATTCTCCATGCTTGTAAACATGGCATGCGAGCCGTCTCTCTGCACACCGTGCGGTCGTTAGTCTTGCTTGCCAGAGATGGGAAGAGTGCGCGGCTGTGACACGCCCCGACGCGCCACACAATGATTGGACACACACTTAAAAGGAGTGTCAGAAAAGTGTGGTTGTAGCGGCGGGTGTGGATGACTGCACTGCATGCAAAAACTCTGCTGCCAAGCGGTTCCACAGATCAACTGCCAACAGATCGCGGCGCTCTGTTTATTCAACACAGTCAACGGTGTTAAGCAAACACCCACAAGCACGCAAAGATGGCGATTGTACCCTGGCTGTCAGGCTGTTTTGACGCTGATTGATTTGATCGAGGTGGGCTTGGTGTACTTGGTTAATTAGGGCTTGGTGTACTGTTCACATTTGAACCGGTAACTTGGACTCAGAACTGTTACCGGGGAAAAATGTGGGCTCATTCTGGGAGTATATTTTTTTTCAGGAAAAAATCTAGGTGCCCCATTCAACATTAAATTCAACATTAAAAAATTACAGATTAGCACTAAATAAGCAAACAAATCAGCTTCATCACCAAACAAATCCGATACAACGGCACACACAAACACAATATATGTTTATTTGGAACTGGCATTCAAACACAAATAGACAAGTGAACGGAGCCTTTCTACAAACACTGACGGGTTGTAACGTTAGTATAGGAAACCTTTTCAAGAAATGAAACCTGTTGGATGCAATAAACACAATATTCCCCTGTTTGGACCGGCACCAAATATCCGGCTCATCTGATATTCCTGCTGTAGGGAATGAAGCGCACGTGGAGGAAATTCCTTGATGAGAATTGCCGCTCTTTGGTTGATTTGCCTGTGCCCGCGCATGGTGCTGATTCACAACACAGCGCCAAGACATCAGCCTTTTCGCAATGGCAGCAACAAATGACAGAAATCCACAGAGTGAAGAACTGGTTTAAAAGCATAGCCGCCTCGTAATTCTCTGTGCAGTAAAAACCCTGGCTACCCAATGGTACCTTTCTTCACTGCTTTTCTCTCTGTAATAAAAAATATGTAATTTCAGTTGTAAAGCATAAATCGAGGCTTCTCTTTTTCAACATTGTTATTTATCTAGAACATTTAATAAACCACACAATCTAAAAGCCCTCCATACCTCCCAACCCCTACCTCCCTTTCTTGGAGGAAGCACCTGTGCTATACTTCCCAGACTCTAGTAGTCATAGTGGCGAGGGTCTACGGCGGGTCACGACGTCTCCTGAGCCAGGCTGAAGGGTGTCACCTCTGGGGCTTAACCTCACACGACCTGTGGTCCCACGAGGGCGGGCTAAGAGTGTGACTGGCTGACCTATCAATGAAAGCGTCTTAACCATACGGCTGATGAGCTGATAACCGTTGATGGTACTATTAACTACAACAATTAGGCCTGTCACGATAACAAATTTTTCTGGGCGATTAATTGCCCCAGAAATGATTGCGATAAGCTATAATATTGCCGTTTTTCAACTAATATAATGATAATGGCATAATAATGCAAGTACACCCTTTCGAAGATCAATAAACTTTTATTTTTAAAGAACACTGGAACTGGACATCTGGAAGAGATTTAAAATATCCAGAATAAATTAACAAAACAACCAAAAACAATAAATAAAATGGACTCAGTCTATTTTAACAAAAAATGCTTGAGGGAGTTTACTCGTTGTGCCCTGTAATTATGAGCCCGAGCCCGATTTCAACCCGACATTTGTTACTTAGGCCTACTCTGCTAAATATATATATAATATAATATATAAATATATATAATGTATAGAACGCCGGTCATTATCGGGAAAATAAGCCCCGACAGGGCGACTATTTCTTTGCTTATTTAGAAAGAAATAGTCCGCCAAAGACGTTGACGTTGCTTAGCAACCGAAGACGCTGGGGTTGACAAGTTACCGGACTACCATCTATGCAAATGAACGGAGTGTTCCACGGAGTGTTCCATTGAGAAGACCCGTGTAGTAAAGGCCTATAATATTTCCGTTTATGGCATAGATTTCTTCTCAGATTAGGCCAATAAAGCAATGATTTAAAAAAAGAGTGCAAATGGAAATTATTGCAGCTGGCAAAAAATTATCGCTCATTTTAATTTATCGTGCAATTAATTGATTTATTTCTTATCGCGACAGGCCTAACAACAATAGTAATATATTTGTATTTAAAAATAAACCATCAAGTCTATTGAAACTCAAACCTTTTTGTTACCTTATTTCCCACTAAGTATTACGCATTTCAGATACTATTGATTTCAAACTACCGTTTTGAAAATACTAGGGTTGGGAATCTCTTGCCACATCACGATTCGATTTGATTCCGATTCAGAGGTCAACGATTCAATTCTAAAACGATAATTGATGCATCTGGAAGCAATTTTTTTTTAATGTACATTTCCATGCAGGATTTTCAAAAATATATATATGCATCTGAATTTGCTATTGAGAGTTTGCTAATCACTTCCTACTATTGTGATGATCATTAAAGAAATCAACAGATTAATTACCTTATCTAATATTTTATTCGAGAAAAAGCTTTTGTCACAAATATGACTTTCTATGAACAATGCAATAATCAATGCAGCTTGCATTACAACACACTATGGAAGTAGGTGAAAAATAAACAGATTTAATTTTATTTTCTTTCTAATCATTCTTTTCTATGTCGTTAAAGAAAAGTCTGCTCTTAGTCAATTATAAGAATAAGAACTTGTTCGTCGTTCTTGTATCTGGCTGTGAGTTTGCGTGCATACTATGCGTAGGCTGAATTGCAATCGCGTCCAGACAAATCAGATTGGCCAATACACATTGAAGATAAATGAAATAATTTTAAAACTACTCAAATTATCCCTCTCTGTCGAACAGAATGTTGCAGGAGGCAAACAAATATAATAATAAATAATAATAATAAAAAAAAAATATATATATATATATATTTTTTTTTTTATTCCGTTATTAACTCATCTGAATCGACACGGAATCGTTCTACACATGCATCAAAGAATTACCCCTAGAAAATACCCCCCAAAAAAATCTCAACGTATCAAATAAGCTCATTAATTGCCTGAAGATTTAGCTGAAGTTTTCTCTGCCTCAGTTTCGTCCTCCATGGATTGTTTAGCTTCTTTGGCGCTGGCTTCAGGCATGCTAACGTTAGCCGCGGGGCTATTAAACATGGTACATTCCACGGCTTTTAGATATGTGAAAAAGATATGCTTTTTCGGTGAGCGTTGTCTGGTTCTCTTTACCATTAAAATAGTGAACACATTGCTATACATTCAGCTTCTATACATAATGTTATTTGGTCATTATAATGGCCATTAAAAAAATACTAATTCAGAGTATTCCAGTCGACTGGGATCTCTGAACAATGAGTCAACTAGTTTACTTTTGGGTACAGCCCTAATATATATATTTTTTTTTACAATACTACAACTTGTATGGAAACGCTATATATCAGCAGCTAAAGAATCAACATTCCCTTTTATTTGAGTGAACTGATGGTGTGTGTGTGTGTCTTTCTGTCTGTCTGTGCATTATGGTGTCTTCATGATGTGTTAGGATCATCTAGAAGTAACCATTCAGAGACTATTATTTGAATAACTGGTTTGACCAAGACGTACCTAGATAAACAGACATTGGCATGTAGCTGCACGTTTATCTTTGTTTCTATGTGCAGTTCATGCGAGTGAAAGATCCAAGACCAGTTTAAGCAGACGGCAGTTGTGCCTGTGTGTATTGGACACATCCATGTAAATTGTTTTTTTTTTGTGTATGCAAAACACAAAGACTGGATTTTGCATAGAGTGAGTCAGTTTGCTAAGTGTGTGTTTTTCTGCTTGTGCAGCTTCATTTATGCCCATGTAGTGGTCCTATGTTTGCCATTAGCATCTGGACACCCACTGATTTTCATGTTATCTGCATACTAAACAAGTAGTTCCTTTTTTTTTTTAATGAACCTTTATTACACACCAAACAATGTTGTAGGGAATAGCAATTTGGGGTTCTATCGCAGTCCTTGACATGCTTAATACAATTTATTTAGGCGTTAAGGGCCATAGCCACTGAGCTATTTCAGTTTTAAGGTGTGAGTGTGTGGAATGGAAATTTAAATTGCTGTGGATATTCTTTATTGAGTCTAAGACTCTTCATACACTCTATTGACTCTGAGATGGGTCTCAGTTACTGCCATTTATATCTAGACTAACAAGACAGATCAAACAAAACCCATTATTTAAGAACATACAATGTCGGTTAATACATATTTAATCGCTTCAATACTTAATGGCGATTAATAGATGAATGATTAATCATTGCCATCCCTAGTCCGCAGGCATCCAGACTCATTGTAGAATACTCAACTGTTTATGTCATCTAATGCCCCCCCCCCCCCCCCCCCGCCTGAACATGTTTCTTTTTGGGCTAGACCATTAATGCAAGGTACATTCGTCCTTATTAACTAAAGGCAAGGTTTTTCTACGACCACATATTTCAGCTGCATTCACCAATACATTTATGCAATAAAGCATAAGTGGTATTTATCTTCATAGTACACATTACAGGTGGTAATGTCATGTGGTTTGGGCTAAATGCCTATATTGGTTATGTGGATGGAAGCGAATGAATGATACCCTCCAACAGAGGGCGCTGTGTCATAATATCGTATCGCGATATTTATATAAAAAAAAACGGCATACATATCGTATCTGCCCTCGAAAATGGTTGTGAAATCAAATGGTGATGACATTGCAGATTCCTGTCCTTAAACCCACTGTCCCCTAGTTGTGATGCAGACAGAAGATATCCAGTCTCTCCCCCTGGTTACTATAGGGTCATAACAGTCTCATTAATAATGAATGCACAGAGAAGGATTCACAAATGTATTTTGTGATTTATATATAAATTACTCTCTTCTCACAAATACATTTCAATGCACACACAATTAGATATCGGTATGTATAAATGTAAAATAAATCCCTAAACAAAAGAATAAGTTTCACAAACACATTTCTGATCCACACACAAATGTGTCTTGTTTTAAATAAATGTAATATAAATCCATAAATATATGAATTAAAAAAATATTTGCAATTTTCATCAAAAATGTATTTGGATGTTGTTACATTTATATACAAACTGTTAAACTTGAATTAACAAGACGCTTTTCATTTGTGAACTTGTTTGCATTTGTGTGTGAACTGGTCTGTATTTATATGTGGATTTTTGAGACTCCTGACGTGGCTGGATTCACAAATGCATTTTTTTCAACAAGGAACTCTCTGTAGCCAATCAGATGCCTCCCTCGTTTTCAGCCAATCACATGACTGCAGCCCGACCTCTGAAGAAAAAGTCCAGCCTCCGAGCCTCCCTGTTCCCTCGGTCAAATGTCTATGGGAAATAACGGGGCTTTTGAATGATCGTACATAACAATCTTTAGGTGGCGAAGAAGTAAAAGCTGCGTCACGTTTTGATCTACACACTTTTTCCATCTAGTTTCGACTTGGTTTTGGGATTGTCGGTGCCATTAAAGTAGTAAACAATTATTAATGCTACTTTAACAGCACCGACAATCTAAAAACCCAGTCACTGCAGTCATGTGATTGGCTGAAAACGAGGGAGGCATCTGATTAGCTTCAGAGAGTTCCTTGTTGAAAAGTATGCATTTGTGAATCCAGCCGTGTCAGGAGAGACTCAAAAATCCACATATAAATACAGACCAGTTCACACACAAATGCAAACAAGTTCACAACTGAAAAGCGTCTTGTAAATTCAAGTTTAACAGTTTGTATTTAAATGTAAAAACATCCAAATACATTTTTGATGAAAATTGCAAATATTCTTTTAATTCATATATTTATTGATTTATATTACATTTATTTAAAATAAGACACATTTGTGTGTGGATCAGAAATGTGTTTGTGAAACTTATTTTTGTTTATGGATTTATTTTACATTTATGCATACCGATATCCATTTGTGTGTGCATTGAAATGTATTTGTGAGAAGAGAGTAATTTATATATAAATCACAAAATACATTTGCGGATCCTTCTCTGTGCATTCATTATTAATGAGGCTGTTCTGACCCCATAGGTGACCTCTGCCTGTCCCATCCACAACACCACCAGCCCGGGGGTCTTTCCGGTCCCTTCGCGGATAGGTGGTCGTTTCATGTTTTAGTCGATTTAAAGTCGTCACAAACGCCACTGAAAGAACTTCTGCTTCCCTCCTCAACTCTTTACCTTTCACTGCCCCGTTGCAAAATCTGTGATCACGTTCTGACAATTTTCTCCTTGTTGTGCTTCTGTCCCTTCACAGGCAGAGCCAGTGAGGAGGCTCGCCTGTACCATGACAACACACTCGGACCGTGGGCTCGCACTGCAAACCCTGGTCTTTTTCTAACCCGCAGCGCTCTGCCTCTGCCATACCTCTGGGCGCCGGGTCCACACCCCCGTCTGCGTCCGAGCCGGCCGGGAGGAGTCCACAGCCCTGTGCTATCCCCCGGGTTCCTGGCCTCCTTTTCTTTTTTTGTCTGTCGGCTATTCTGGACTACGGTGCATTGTTTGAAATACTTCCCTGTGCATACCTCAGGGATAATCCACCCCACCGCCTTCCTCCTCCTCCTCCTCTGTGGGGCTTCAACAATCTCCTGTTTACTGCACCAACAACAACAACAACAACAACAACAACAACAATAGAAACAACAACCTCACAGCTGTTACCGTGACAACCTCTGTCAAACCTCGATGACATCACCGCACTATAACACCGTCATGATGACCACCAGCAACCAACTCTCGACCTCTTCGGAACACCGGCGCTCCTAGCCCCGCCTTCCAGCATCAGAGACTCCTCTAATTGGACAGGTTACAGCGCTGTTATCATTGTCCTTGGCCGGGAAGGTCCACGGAAGATCCAGCCACTACGCTAACAGTTAACACTATCTCCCTCTCTCTCTCTCTCTCTCTCTCTCTCTCTCTGTTTCTCTGTCTATCTATCTCTGTTCCACCTCTGACTCTTTGTGCCTCTTTCTATCTCTCTCTCTATCTCTCTCTGACTCTTACTCTGTCTGTCTATCTGTCTCTCTCTCTGTGTCTCTCTCTCTCTCTGTCTCAATAACGACCATGCCAGAGGCAGTAGCGTAGCCCAACTTGCAATGCTTCCATGAACCGGTCCCAGCTCTGCAGAGCACGACACACCGTGCACCGTGCTATTTCAGGTTTTTCCTCAGCAGGCCGACCTGGCCGACAGCGCAACCACTAGCTTCCGTTTGCCTTGACACCAGCAATAAACACAGGAGCGATCGGGAGGGCCGGGGCCCGTGGAGGGCTAGTGATGATACAGGGAGAGAGTCCCAGATTCCCCCTCATCATCCCGGAACGACCGCAGTGACACTCGAAGGAGCCCGCTGCTGCAACACTACAAACTGCAGCCTTTAACCACCACACACACACACACACACACACACACACACACGTACGCGTGCACACACACAGACACACACACACACGCAGACGGACACACCTATCCAGAGGGCCCGAGGAGGGGGGGAGACCCACGAGCCGGAGTGGTGCATCCTGGGACATCTTTATCCGCTCTTCCCCCGTTGAAAAATCAAAAACAATGGAAGGTGTTTGGGGAAGTGGCGCCAAATAAACACCAGCGGGGGATTGACTGAAGTTCACCTGTTCACCTTTTATTTTGGGGAAATTTTACGTTTGGAATAAGAAAGAGGGGGAGATAGAAGACCTCCAAACGAGGAACGGAGGAACAACCATCGGGAAATCGGATCAAGCCACAAGACGGGGAAAGAAGCCACACTAAGGTGAGTTTTTCATCTTGCTACCAATATTAAAGTGTGCTGTTGGCTGTCTGATCCCCCCATTCGAAGCTGTACCCTTTAGATGCTGCTGATGGTAGTGGTGGTGGTGGTTGGTAGAGTGGGGGGGAGTAATGGAGTACCTGGGGCCTCACCTTGGATTGGTGCTGTGTTCAAACGGTGATTGTCAGAGAATTGAGTGTCGGCTGTGCGTTTGGTGCCACTCCACCGACTGGCACTGCACTCCCCATCAACCAGCCATCCAGTGCCTTCAACATGCAGGCAGGCGAGCCAGATTCTGTGGTCCTTTGAAGATCTGGAAACACTGTGGTTTTACCTGAATGGGTTTCCAGGGGTGTCCACTGGAGCACACGCCGTGGAGCTGGGCTCAACTGAACCCACTGGCAGAAAATTCCTCATTTAAAGTGAACCCCGACTGCAGTTGGTTTACCGAGATCGGTGTCACTGGTCACCATCACCATTCGTTACGGTTTAATTTTAAAATTGCTGAAAGGCATCCCTCTCTACGCATGAAACCAAAACGTCTTCGGTCACCAGCCACAGAGGGACCTAGAGGGTAGGAAGGAAAGAACACTGACAGGGACTAAGGAAGGAGGGGAGGAGACAAGGAGGAAGCCCAGATGATGAAATGAAGAAACAAAGAGGGGGGAGTGAGCCCGGGAGTTTTCAGTTTAGCCTACTCATTCTCTGGAGAGCGCGCCTGTTATCAGCATCGGCATTCACAGTCCGCTCACGACGCACCACAGCCCGTCATCCTCACGTTACCATGGTAAAAGCAGAACGCCCCCCCCCCCCCCACAACAAGCTACCTAAGGTTTGGATGCGGAGATAGAGCGACGAGGCTGGGAAGTTCACGGCTGTAAAAGATGAATTTGTTGTTGTGAGGGGGGGGGGGTCGATTAGGACAAAAACATGCTTGTGGATGTTGTGTGTGGATATTTAAAAAAAGCACCAAGCCTCGCCTTTATGCATCTCCCCACTTTCGTGCCCTTGAGACGGCGTTGAAAGCACCGGCCTTGAGGGAGAACTCGTACGTATAGCCAACCCCCCGTGATCCTGCACACGCAGAGTCTCTCCAGCTGAATAAAGACTGAATAAAACACTTTGAGCGTTTCGGGACTTTCGGGGACATGAAACACAACGACGGGGGTGTGGTTTCCACAGCAGCACGACAACTAGTGTCCTGCCGTTGGATCGCATTAGGCAAAACCCTTTTAACTTTTTTCTTCCCCCTAAAAATAAAGAGGTTTACGTTTCAACCTTTGCTTCAGAGCGGCCCTGTGGTGTCTGTTTCCGATGTGTCCTGAGCTTCGCTGCTCTCGTCGGCCAGTGGCTGGAAGCAATCGTCTGCAAAATCACTTCACACCCTGTCCTTGTTTCACACATAATAAACCCATTAACGAATGTGGCACAAGGTTACTTGGCATGTTTGAGGAATAGACTAGCGATTTATTATGACCTTCATAAGCTTGCTATTCATAACTTTGCTAAGTAGGCTAGGCTAGACCTATGAGCTGTAATGAGTTATTCATTCAGTGTTATGTCTGGCTATCGGTTTACATTATTTTAGTAATTTTTACAGCTTTTCACAGCGAGATGGAGCGACGTAGCCAGCTAGCTTCAGAAAGACATTTTACTGTATTCATTCATTTGTGCTCATTCAACGTGTTTTTTGAGATCGTTGAGTAGGAAAGAAATTCGCCATAACTTCATTCCTTGATCATAAGGTGATGAATGTAAGGCACATTTTTGGGAGAAGAATATACTGATAATTGAAACAGGCATTCAATCAGGAAGTCACAATGTTCTCCATCTCAAAAGGAAAGGCGCAGACCGTAATCACAACCTCGATCAGTGACAGTGAGAAATTGGGAATCAGTTTGAAGAAAAATAGGCAAGTGCTGATAACGACAGACCTATGATAAGAGAGTGGTAGACACATCAATATCATACGCCGCCATGAAATACCCTACTATCATAACATCCCCCAATCCCACTCATCCACCAGCAGCTGAGTGGTTGTCTGACGTCTCGGGAAATCAGCACTAATAATACTCTGTCCCTTGCATTTGAATATGAACCACATGGCGTTGCTAGCGCAAGGCTCCAGGCTCCGTACTCTGTAGGCATTCGACACAATGACTCTCGTCTCTACCGGGCCCATTCACACAGTCTGATGTCTTCAGACTTGCCGGGGTTGACCCTGCTGGAAGGATTCTTTTGAAGCGGCCCTCCAGTTTGTGCTCATTGTGCAGTGATGTGTGACACTGAAGGTCAGGAATTTCCCCCTCTCCCGCTTTCAGACTTCATATTACCATGTTTGATTTTGAGCCGCTCAAAGAGCATTCAAGTCTTGGTGTCCTTGAGCATAACATCAATACTGTGTATATATATATAATTCTGCACACCTGTATGTTATCCGAATATTATCTTATATATATATATGTATTTTTTTTTACAAAGCTCTCATAGGGAAAGAAAACATAATTCCATCAGGTACAAAAAATAAAGATAAATAGTCGTGCCATAAAGCTTTTTGAATGGAATTAAAACGGCGGCATCAGGTGGTTTTATATATTACTGTGAACTGAAACCCTCCCCTAAGACTACAGGGCCATGAGACAAACACCCCCCCCCCCCGCTCCTTGACCACCTTGCCTAAGACATTTTCTGGGGGAAACACTGTTAGCCTAGTGTGTCATTAGCAAACACTAACACAGTTATTTCTATAACACCTACTTTGTAAGGTGACCTTGGGTGACTTGAAAGGCGCCTCTAAATTAAATTAAGTATTATTATTATTAGGGGTCCGAGCAGCGAAGCTGCTTGGTCCCCTATTGTTTCGGTTACGTTTTTTTACCGTAAGTCGAAAACTCTTGAAATTTTCAGGTATGGTTACCAATAACCCCCACCACCTATAAACCCAAATTTGTGAATTTGCTCGGACCCCGTTAATCACCGCTTGTGGTTATATTTCTTCTTATTATTATTACAATAACATATTGACACAGATGTATATATAAATGCATGAATTATTTTTTGTGGATTCACACATGCAATGTTATTGGATGTAGATGTACTTTGCACAGTCCAACATGAGACAGAAAGCAAAGGCACGGCGGGAGCCCTAAGAATCTCCCGTCTTTGAGATATCCCCTGAAAGGACGGGTCTAGAGTCAGGCTGGGTCTGAAAGGATTGAGAGTCTTTACTCCAAAGAAGTACAAGGCAATTAGCAGGCACCGCGCACGGCCACGCAGACGTACATGCACACACGCACGCACAAAGGTATGCACACACACACACGCACACACACACACACACACACACACACACACACACACACACACACACACACACACGTACACGTACACGCGTACGCACAAGCACGGGCTCACTTTCACGCACACATCAAAAGAACATGCTGTTTCTCTTGTGAACTTATCTTTTACGTTAACCCTCTTAGATTGAGATAAGGCCATCAAGACCAGGATGGGTCTCTGAGTGGATTAGCTGCGTGGAAAACCCACTAGTCCTTAAGAAAGTGAACCTCAAACTGAACAAAGAAGTCTTCAGCCCACCTCTATTGCAACTATTTAATATTCTCCTCTTCCTCCTCTGGATGGGCCATGCAGGCAAAGCTGCTTTGACTGGTGGTGTTTTTACATTGTAGGTTATGCTATCTCAAGTGGCTGGCTAGGCTAATAAGATAGTAGATCAGCCTATTACTATTCACTCAATAGGCCAATCTACGGGTTGCCTTGCACTTATCAATGCACAACACATGCTGAGATGGGCTGTGTTCGACATCTTCATGGGAGTTTTACTTGGAGAACAGAATCTTTAAGTTCCACCTTCACTTTTGCTCTATATGCAGCCTTGCATTGTGCTCACAAGATAAGCATGCAGCGGTGTTACCGTAGTAGCCTTTATTCTAGTCGCGTGACATTTTTATCTATCTGAAATTAACTGGGAATGATAACTGATGCTGGTAACTATTTATAAAAGGGTGTGTGTGTGTATGTGTGTGTGTCTGTGTGTCTGTGTGTGTGTGTGTGTGTGTGTGTGTGTGTGTGTGTGGTCAACCCAAGCCCACCAGTATACAAAGGGGAATTATAAGAGAGCACACACATACATACACACCCGAATTGGAATCCTAACAATCAGGTCTGCGCACACACACAAACACAAACACACACAAATTGAAACATGGACACCTAGAGTGCATCGAATCGGTGTTGCAGCAGTGCACATTCACAGACCCAATTACACTGTCTTTTGTGTGTGCGTGGGTGGGTGTGACTGTGGGTGTGTTTTTGTGTATTCCATCACTTTATTCTGTGGCTGAGTAACATAATATTGAATACAAAATGGATGGAACCCCTATGGTTACTAGATAGGCTTATATAAATGCAATATAATATCAGAATGTAGCAGTTCTGCCCTTCAATCCAGTTCACTGAAAATAAGCAGGTAAGCAGATCTGCATTCTTGCTGCCAAATGCTTGAGGGCAAAAAGAACCGTCTAGTGTTGTAATTCGTGTTTCGCGAGAAACTCGTTCTTTTGTCAATACGGAAGAGGTAACAAAAAAAATATGACAAGAGCGGAAGCAACTGTGTTCGAACCAGTTGATAGAGAGATGTTGCTATTAAATTAACTATTAACTAAACTGTTTTTCAACTTTAATTAATATTGCTTTGACGTCACATCCGCTCGTTGAGTTTTCCCGCCATGGGTCGATGCGGCTCACATCCATTCAGAGAGCCTGATTCCCTCGGGTGGGCGAGTCACAGACTGAGGCCTAATCTTAACTGCACTCTGACAAAAGCAGGAAGATGCATTGAAAAGTCGCATAAAGTCACATTTCTAGGTTTACCACGGCTATCACCGAAAGGCAAACATCTTTCAATACGGACGCAGGTTGGAATCCTTTAATCCGACATTTGGTCAACGCCACGTACTAAGTGAAGATTTCCGATATGGTTGAGCCGGCTGCTGTTTAGGCCCTCTGCGCTGCCCCGTGTCCCAGGCCTGGGTCTCATCGCTGCCATTACACCAGCGCCTGTCTGTCGGTGGCAGTGTGTGTGAGCGTACGATGGGTGGTTCTGCCAGAGCAAGCCCCCAGACAAGTCTCTGGTGTCTATCTTAATTGGATCCAAGCGCTGAGGGCTGGTGTGATACACTTTTTCAATTATCCGACCACAGTGATCTGGGTGACTTTTCTTCTTTTGTCTTGTGCTCTTTGCTGAAGCCCAGGCCCAATCAAAAGGCAGGGAAATAAATTAAAGAGGGACAAAGAGAGTGTGGTTGCAGTTGTGCTACCATATGAGATGATTTGATTACTTTACGCTCACTTGAGTTAGTGTTATCTTGTTTCCTCTATGTGTGTGTGTGTGTGTCTACACTTAACAGCAGTTGTCTTGAGTTAGTGTTATCTTGTATGTGTGTGAGTCTGTGTGTGTGTGTGTGTGTGCGTGTGTGTGTGTGTGTGTGTGTGCGCACGCCCACACTGAATACCGCTTGTCTTGGTTTGGTTTATTTGGTGTTCCGCAATCATCACTTCCCATCTCCCCTGAGGGATCTTCCCACACACGCCGTTCCTCCGCCCATTCCTTACTCATCTATATCCTCCTCTTCTTCCTCTGTTTTTGGTATGCTGTGACGTGTTCAACCTCTCCTTCATACCACCTCCCTGCCTGTTCCTCCGTCCTCAGTCTCCCATCTGCTCCACATCAGCCCTGACTGAACCCGCTTGTGGCGGCTGACTGATTTGATTTATCGTGTGTTGCGTTGCGCCAAATGTTGAATCAGTGAGGATTATCCTCAGGGGACTCAAGGAGAAGTGTTTAAATTCTCTCAAGTCCAAGGATCCTTGATCGAGCCGTTCCGCTAGGCAGTGTTGGGAAAGTTCACTTTCTACGTGAACTAGTTCAACGTTCAGTTCACAAATTTTAAAATGAACTAGTTCAGTTAAACGTTCATAATTCAACATTTTGAACTAAGTTCACAGTTCCAAAAAATAAACTAGTTCATAGTTGTTTTTTTCAATATGTTGCTGTGAGCTATTCGTTTTTTCTGGTATTTTGAACATTGAGCCCCCTTTGTGGTTTGTCTAGGATGAAATAGAGTGGTTGAATACAGTATCGTAGCGAAATACAGTTTCTATCGTGTTTTATTGCACATTTAGCGCATTTTGTTAATCCCATTGATTTCTGTTGGAAGACTCATTGCTCGTTGGCCGGAAACGGAAAAGGGGGGTGTTCACGTTTGGTTGTAGTCTTTTCGCTCGGTTCTAGCCCTACTGATAATACGGAGAACCGAGCGAAAAGACTACAACCAAACGTGAAAAGCCCCCCTTTCCGTTTCCGGCCAACAAGCAATGATTCTATGAGGTATTCTAGTCCGCTGAGCTATGAGCCAGAGAGCTAACATTATGGATGTACATATATAACCGCATTTTCTGATCACAGTTTAACGTAACAGTAAGCTGGCAACACCGCAACTGCAAATTAATCACACGGAGATTACCATGGCAACCGGTCAAACAACACGGCGATCTGCGCGCGCATCCGCCGTGTTGATAAACAAATAACCCCCATATTGAACGAAGTTAAACCAAGTGAGCGTGCCGTTCACAGACACCAGAATGAACAAGTTCACAGTAACGTTCATCAGGCAGTAATACAGTACGTTCAGTTCACGTTCGCCCAAAATATGAACGGTTTCATGAACTATCGTTCAATGAACGCATTCAGGCACAACACTGCCGCTAGGTCAGTAATTTGGACAACTCTCTTTCCCCAAACATGAATTAACGATCATGTAAATGAACACCGCTTGTTTTCTAGCCCAGTGCGTCTGCCAGAGCACTCGTCATGTGGGACTCTTTGCTACTGTGACATGTAGCATGTGGGTGCGAGGTCCTCCATGTAGCCCACATAGCATGCCAATAATAACACACAGCAGCGTTGACACCTGGGTTTAGAGATTGCTTTTGGGTTGGCGTCTTATCAACAGCAGCGCGGCTGAAGCTCACGGCGCATGCTCGCACAACCACAACAGCCTCGCAACGCAACGTAACACAAGCCAAAAGAAGTGGGGTGAAAATGTGGCGGAGGATAAAACGCCAGCGAACAATCGGGCCGAGGGGTGAATCGCTGAAAAGAAATACGCTGTGCCTCCGAGTGAAACGACTTGGCGGCCGCAGTTGCAAACACATGGCGATCACAAACACATGCTCTGCTGTGCTGGGCACTCCTCGTCTGTTTCCCGTGCTAAGTCTCGTGGTATGGCTGAGCCTTTGAGCGGTGTAAGCGGAGCAGTGGCCACATGGTGGTGACAACATGATTTAACGCAACCGTCACAACGCGCTCTCTCTGCCCCTCCCCTGCAACTTGCCTGCGTTGCATGTGCGACTGCAAGGATACATTCCTGCTTGTGTTTCCAAACTGGGAAAGCGGTCTGCTATTCCATTGGCTTCCTAAAATAGCAATGGGTTTAAAACCAGCAAACACATGTGTGCGTGTTTGCTGGTTATATATATATATATATATATATATATATATATATATATATATATATATATATATGGCGCCGGAACCTATGAATCTATGCCAATGGCCACCCCACTTTTCGTGAAAAAAAAAGAAGTATATATATATTTTTAGCCTGTATTGATGAACTATTTTGTTTCTCAGTAATGTTTTGGCCTAATATTGTTACTATACAAATGAACAGAGCTTCGCCTCCCCACGACCTTATATTGATTGAGTCTAAAACGTTCTCAATTATCCAGCCAATGAGAGCAGGTAGCGTTGTCGCGTTGCCATGGCCCAAGGGTAAACAAATGATAAGGCACCGCCACACAAGTTAACTAACGATAGCTGTATGCTTCCATATCATGCAAGCACTTTATGTTTTCTTTTTCTTTTTTTCTACATCACAATTGCATGCTATAATAAACTATTGTTTTTACCTACCATTACGAGTCTCGTTTGATCTAGTAGGGAATTCGCACAATGGCGCTGCTGCTGCTTGCTTATGGCTGGTTCAGACTACACGATTTCAGCCCGATTTTGCCCCAATTCGTTCGTCGCAGACAAATTTGAAATAAATAAATAAGTCGGTTAACATATTGACTGGACAAACGGCAAACTGACAAATTATATTTTTCTATAATTTCTATAATCTCCCTGCTTCTGAAATGTCTGCCCAGTGCTCGTCCGCTGGTTTTCCATAAGGATTCCACTGTGCGATCATCCCTGCTGCATATGCCCTCACACATTGTTGAAATCATATGCTGGATGCTTTACTCTTTCTATGTGACTTTTAGTTAATGATCGGGCTATGATAAGACCACGTTGGCTATGTTCGCTGACAACAGGGGACATTTCATAGTGGTTGGGCATTTTAGCCAGCCGCTTTTTGTCGGGACGCGGAACACGCAACTGAAAATCGGAATGACATTACAGCTCATCCGCGGATCTCTACTAACTAGACTCACTGCACTACGCAGAGGACCGCCATCATAATGCCTAGTATAGGAACTCGGAATCCATTGTTATTTACACTTTGTTGCTGCCTTGATGCTGCGTGAAGCACTGCATTAAACACGACCAAAGTTCTACAGTCAAATCCAAATGCCATCTATAATGATGATTGTGATGATGATGATGATGATGAGGATTATGATGACAATGAAGAAGATTATTATGATGACTCAGTGTGTACTTTGCGGTGACGACACATTATTTGGATCACAACGGTGCTGCAGCGCGCCGCTTCTTATTGGTGCTAGGGGCGGCAATTGACGCGCGTGAAATGCGAACCGCGGCGCATCGGCGCCGGTGTGTGGCCGGCTTTAGGATGATGAGGTGTCACGCGCTGTTCCACACATGCTCGCGCATTCAACAGTGAAATCATTCTGGCGCCACTGTATATATGGTATATCCATATCCATATGGGTATATTTAACTGCTCACGAAGAACTGGTTGTTCAGTTGACATTATTTATAGTAAACGTATGAGTGCTTGTGGATAGTGTCAAATTAGCATTATTATTAGCATAATTACCATTACAAGTCATTCATTATTAGTGGTATCACACTGTCTATAAGCATTCTGTATTAGGATTGAATATTTTTACTGCATTTTAGAATTTCATCTTATTGGCTATGAAAAATGTCCATTTATCACATAAGCTCTGTAATTAAGTCAGAACTGTAACCACATGGTTTAACATTTTTACGCCAACCCAGTCCTCTGTTTTTCCCTTGGTGCTCAAACATATAATCACACAGTGCATTGAACTGTAATGCATTTTATTTAACGTATAGTTGAGTTATAGTTCTGGATGTGTTGATTGTGCAGTGGTTGACATTGCATTCCCGCACCGGAAGGCACAAATCATTTCTCTGCTATATTGCTCTCCTCTCCATCCATAACCAATGTGCTCCTGAGGAGTGTGGGAGGAGTTGTTTCGGTGTTGCCGCAGGCAGCTGGTGCCATGCCAGTCCTTCCCGCTCCGTTTCCAGCGGTGGCCGCGCTGTGCGCGATTGGCGCGTGTCTTTCCGGCAGGCGGCCCAATCATCCAGCCCTCTGTTGACGCTCGGGCCGGCTGCGTGGAACTGGTGAATTAGTCAACTCAGGATTATTTTGCGCTTATAATTCATGTTTTTCTACAACATTTCTCCCACTGCCTTTTTTGTTTTTACTATATCACTGGTTTTTCAAAGCTTATTAAGAAAGCAGGCATTGCCTTAAGAGGACCAGAGATATAAGAGGATAGAGGAACAGAGCTATGGGAGGAGAGCGGACCAGAGATATGAGAGGACAGAGGAACAGAGATATGGGAGGAGAGAGGACCAGAGATATTAGAGGAAGGAGGACCAGAGATATGAGAGGAAAGGGGGCCACAGATATGAGAGGAGAGATGACCAGAGATATGGGAGGAGAGAGGACCAGAGATATGAGAGGAGGGAGGACCAGAGACATGGGAAGAGAGGACCGGAGATATGAGAGGAGAGGACCAGAGACATGGGAGGAGAGAGGACCAGGGACATGGGAGGAGAGAGGACCAGAGACATGGGAGGAGAGGACCAGAGACATGGGAGGAGAGGACCAGAGATATGGGAGGAGAGAGGACCAGAGACATGGGAGGAGAGGACCAGAGACATGGGAGGAGAGAGGACCAGAGACATGAGAGGAGAGAGGACCAGAGACATGGGAGGAGAGGACCAGAGACATGGGAGGAGAGGACCAGAGACATGGGAGGAGAGGACCAGAGACATGGGAGGAGAGGACCAGAGACATGGGAGGAGAGAGGACCAGGGACATGGGAGGAGAGGACCAGAGACATGGGAGGAGAGGACCAGAGACATGGGAGGAGAGAGGACCAGAGACATGGGAGGAGAGGACCAGAGACATGGGAGGAGAGAGGACCAGGGACATGGGAGGAGAGAGGACCAGAGACATGGGAGGAGAGAGGACCAGAGACATGGGAGGAGAGGACCAGAAACATGGGAGGAGAGAGGACCAGAGACATGGGAGGAGAGAGGACCAGAGACATGGGAGGAGAGAGGACCAGGGACATGGGAGGAGAGAGGACCAGAGACATGGGAGGAGAGGACCAGAGACATGGGAGGAGAGGACCAGAGACATGGGAGGAGAGAGGACCAGAGACATGGGAGGAGAGGACCAGAGACATGGGAGGAGAGAGGACCAGAGACATGGGAGGAGAGAGGACCAGAGACATGGGAGGAGAGGACCAGAGACATGGGAGGAGAGAGGACCAGAGACATGGGAGGAGAGAGGACCAGAGACATGGGAGGAGAGGACCAGAGACATGGGAGGAGAGGACCAGAGACATGGGAGGAGAGAGGACCAGAGACATGGGAGGAGAGAGGACCAGGGACATGGGAGGAGAGAGGACCAGAGATATGGGACGAGAAAGGACCAGAGATATGAGAGAAGAAAGGACCAGAGATATGGGATGAGAGAGAACCAGAGATATGGGAAGACTTGGCTCCACCGAGCCCAAACCAAAGGAAGGTGGGGGGGGTCAGCCGAAGCTCTCCTCGAGGAACGCTTTGATGAGGCTTTTAAGGGCCGATACCATCACTAAACTGAAGGAAGAAGGACTCTGAGATCTGCCGATGTCTCTGCTCTGTCTCCCACATAATCCTAAGCTTCTTGTACCAGACACTACTTTGACATTGTGGTTGGTTCTCGTTAAAAGCCCGTCGTGAACCGCGGTCGAACCAAATCTTTTGTTTAATTGATGAGCACAACCGTGGCTACTGTTAGGAGACGATCGTTTTAGTGTGGCCAGCGTGAGTTTTAAAACCCAGAGTGCTCTCTTTCTGTCCGGCAACCACTCTGCCTCTCTCGCTTTAAGGGGAAGGTCTAGACACTGTACTGCCTACTGTAAGCGAGGCTTTATGGACCTCAGCAAGCATCTCAAACCCCCAGCTTTTGCACATATTAAGATGCCATGAGATCTGGGTAACAATTTGCAAAAGCACAAGATGAGGATTTAAGGAGAAATGCATTGGTTCAGTTGCATTAATCCTCGTTAGTAGAGCGCTCTTAACGAACATGAAAAAGAAAAAAAAACATTCCTCATTTTTTCTCATTGTTAGTACAAGTGAGGAAATGTCTGGGGTCCAAAATGCATCACGATGCAAACCTGGGCGATTCTGAGCATTGTTTTTTGCATTGAATCGGGCCGAACGTTTGGCTTTCTTCTGTGTAAGTTGGGAGACATGGCAGAGGGAGGCAGACATCCACCGCAAATGATAAATAATGCACCCAGTATTGTCAAAGTGGATATCTGGGCCAAGTTTTTCAAATTTTATGAACTTACAGGGAAGAATGAACTGGACAAGATGCGCTGTGTTTAGAAGCTCCCCACAAAACTGTAATACTTTTGTAACACGTCAAATTTGAGGCGCTACATTAGCCGTTTTCCCCTGAGCTAACGTCGCTAACCATATAAAATACCGCAAGTCGATCTCCTCGGCCATGAACTGAAGTTTTGCGTTCAACTTTGCCTTTCAGTTCTGAGAAAGCGAAACGGGAAAGCTGCACCCAATCTGGTGCAGCTTTCATAGCAAAGGATCTACTGCTTTATTCAGTCATACACCGGGTTTGGCCACCTGCTAAAATCCCTTGAGCCACAGTTTCAAAAGATCCCTTGGTGACAGAAACGGCTAAACCGGCACTTTAAAGTGAAACCAAAGCACAGGTAATGGAGTCAATGAGTAGAGCTGGATGAGTAACCATTACATGTGATTCTGGACTCGTGTCGCTACTGACTTTTGTGTAACAATAACGGCACATTATACAAGCGAGGAGGACTTGCATCTTTTATCCCATGTGCTGCAAACGAGAGCAGTTAGTCACTTGGGATGTCATCTGGCAGATACTGAATAATGTGGTGGAAGAACGGCGGCTAACCGCTAAGATGTAGTGCTGCTGATGGATAACACATCTTAACACGTTTGTTGCAGCTCAAGTCTGAGAATTTGCTCCTACTAAAATGCTTCGCTCATATGCTGAATTTCACATCACAGCATAGCGCCTAAATTATCCACGTTCTCCAGGCTTCTTTGAGGAACAATCTGACTGATTTCAAGATTCAGCACTATCGCGAACCAGTATCTGCAAGCTCCTTGCAGATGGCCTGCCAAGTCATAAACTAAAAAACGGGCATTCTGCACCAGCTGGAACAGCAAATATAATGTGGTGCACAGGTATTGAGAACAACCTGCGATTTGGGGCACCTTGCTGTCTCGTACAGTTAGCAGGAGAGGGTCCAACCTCTAAACAGTCAAATGCTGAGAAGGCTGTGAAGGCATTTAAAGCCATTGAAGGGTGCCACTACATTGATGTCAGAGGAGAGCTATCCTGCCGTTGGTCTCATTGGTCCACCAAACAAACAACTCCTCCAGAACGTAACAGACACCATTGGAGATGCTCCAATGAGCCAAGCATGCCATCCAAGCAGATCTCCATCATCGGTACAACGGTGAGACAGAGGAGGGCATCCTCGCACAGCCTCTGCCCTGGATCCCCATTTTAAAAGGACTGCTTTCATCACAGCAAAGGGAGAGAGGAGGCCTGCAGAGGGCTGACTACATTACTAGGTAATTTTACCGTGTTTCATGTAAAACGCGTACAATAAAAACACCTTCACATTTTCATTACAATATCGAGCAGCGACAAGGTGTAAAGGTTTTACCCGACTGAGAAGAACTTTTATTGAATTTAATTAAATGGACTGAGAAAGTGCTCATTGTAGATCTAATGCTGTTCTTCGTTCTGTGGCTTGAACACAGCATGAGAGGACATAAGGGGATGAGGCGCTTGTGGGAACAGGTACTCAGGAAGAGGAAGCGCTGCCTGTTGGGGACTGTAGGCCTACATTCCCCCCCCTGCTCCAGAAATAGAGGCCTCATTATACTCTTGAGTTTACCGCGAGATACTTTAACCAAAGGTACAGTACACCCCAAGACCACCGAGGCCATAGTTGTGGAGGAAATGGAGGGATACTGTTAAAGCCCCATCTCTGCCTCTCGCTGAGGATCCTTTAAAACTACCACATTTTCCCTGCAGGCCATTTAAAGCCCCCAGGTATAAGTGTTTCTGTAGAGAGGGCTTTCGCCCTTTGGGGAGATGAGGCCGCCATTCAAAAAGAATTGCTTTGAACCAAGAGCATGTGGATCAGCGGGTGATCTTTGAAAAGATCCTGTCAATTCCTGCTGAGGACTGAGCAATTTATATTTTTAACTTCGACTACAAAGGTGAAAATGTACTTTCATTTATACTGGGATAACCATGAAGAACAAGGACAGGTAGGCTAGGCCTTTAGTTGATCATTTTCTTTTACATTCATTTGAACAAGCGCAACACAAAATGGCACTATCTTCACTATGTACCCCAGACTTTATCATTTGATATGAGGCCATGTAGCCTTCGCTGTCATGTTCTTGTTTTCTGCCTCAGTCAGTGCTTTGTGTTCAGTCATCTTTGTGATGCTAGCCATATTCTGGAGGTGCCACGTTTTAGAGCTGCTATGTAAAAGCTTATTTTTGTAGATGCAGCACATTTGTAACGCACTGCAGAAGGGTTTATGTGCTTTGTTCGTGAAATGTTTATATTCTGAGGTGGGGTGACACAGATAGTGCTATTGAAAGATGCAGTTTTTCATATTATAGACTGTTGTAGTCTGACTTTTGAAAGCATTCCTCTTCTTTTTGAATAAAAAATGTATCTAACTACTTTTTTTTTTATTAATTGATGAAAAGTAGCCAAGTGCAGTTATATATAAAATTGACAATGCAATACATCGGGAATGGAACCGTTGACGGTTTCGAAGGCTCCGGCAATTGGAGGGTGAGGCCAGTGAAGATTCACACCTCTAGTTTGGTTCCTGTTGTGCTTGCGGTCCTTAGTTCTTCTCAAACAATGAACTGCTGGATGTAAATCTCTCTGCCGTCGTTCCCAGCACGTCCACACAGAGCGAGAGGAGTGGGTGGGGCCGTGGCGTTTGAGCGATGGGCTTCTGAACACGGAGCCGGGGCACTTCTGATTATTTCCTCTTCCTCTGAACTGAGGAAAAAGCGATTGCTGAACAGAGATGGCAGATTGAATGCCCTGTCAGCAGGCGGAGGCATCGATCCGGGCTACCCTATACCGCATGGCCCAGCCCAGAGAGAGAGAGAGAGAGAGAGAGAGAGAGAGAGAGAGAGAGAGAGAGAGAGAGAGAGAGAGAGAGAGAGAGAGAGAGAGAGAGAGAGAGAGAGAGAGAGAGAGAGAGAGAGAGAGAGAGAGAGAGAGAGAGAGAGAGAGAGAGAGAGAGAGAGAGAGAGAGAGAGAGATGCTATATTAGTCTCTGCGGCTTTTCTCCAGCACCGCTTCCTCCCTTTCCTCCAAACGAATCGAGCCAATTTAGAGCAGAGGAGGGCGAGAGCCGGCCTCAGAGGCAGACGTGGAGAAACAGGAGAGGAAAAGTGAGCAGAAGTGGGGCTTGGAGATTGCTCAATTTGTGAATTTTTGAAGGTCAATGTGATTTGGGTGTGTGTGTCTGCGTGTTTGCAAGAACCAATGCAATATCCACCACTTAACAGAGCTCGTGTATGGGGTCGGAACAGTCCCATTAATAATGAATGCACAGAGAAGGATTCACAAATGTATTTTGTGATTTATATATTAATTACTCTCTTCTCACAAATACATTTCAATGCACACACAAATGGATATCGGTATGTATAAATGTAAAATCCATAAACAAAAATAAGTTTCACAAATACATTTCTGATCCACACACAAATGTGTCTTGTTTTAAATAAATGTAATATAAATCAATAAATATATGAATTTAAAAAATCTTTGCAATTTTCATCAAAATGTGTTTTGATGTTGTTACATTTATATACAAACTGTTAAATTTGAATTTACAAGACGCTTTTCAGTTGTGAACTTGTTTGCATTTGTGTGTGAACTGTCTGTATTTATATGTGGATTTTTGAGACTCTCCTGACGTGGCTGGATTCACAAATGCATTTTTTTCAACAAGGAACTCTCTGTAGCCAATCAGATGCCTCCCTCGTTTTCAGCCAATCACATGACTGAAGTGACTGGGTTTTTAGATTGTCGGTGCTGTTAAAGTTGCATTAATAATGGTTTACTACTTTAACGGCATTGACAATCCCAAAACCCAGTCGAAACTAGATGGAAAAAGTGTGTAGTTCAAAACGTGACGCAGCTTTTACTTCTTCGCCACCTAGAGATTGTTATGTACGATCATTCAAAAACCCTGTTATTTCCCATAGACATTTGACCGAGGGAACAGGGAGGCTCGGAGGCTGGACTTGTTCTTCAGAGGTCGGGACTGCAGTCATGTGATTGGCTGAAAACGAGGGAGGCATCTGATTGGCTACAGAGAGTTCCTTGTTGAAAAATATGCATTTGTGAATCCAGCCACGTCAGGAGTGTCTCAAAAATCCACATATAAATTCAGACCAGTTCACACACAAATGCAAACAAGAAAACAGTTTGTATATAAATGTAACAACATCCAAATACATTTTTGATGAAAATTGCAAATATATTTTTAATTCATATATTTATGGATTAATATTACATTTAAAGCAAGACATATTTGTGTGTGGATCAGAAATGTGTTTGTGAAACTTAGTTTTGTTTATGGATTTATTTTACATTTATTCATACCGATATCCATTTGCGTGTGTATTGAAATGTATTTGTGAGAAGAGATTAATTCATATATAAATCACAAAATACATTTGTGAATCCTTCTCTGTGCATTCATTATCAATGAGACTGTTCTGACCCCATACTCGTGATTTACGAGACATTGTTTGACGTGAGCAAAACCCAATAGAGTTCTCCTGTGCAATACAGTACAACTCAATTGGGTATTTTTCCATTATGGATAAGAGGGAGACGTTATTCAAAATCACGTCAATATACTGGGAACGTTCAATCTGCGTGTGTGCGTGTGTGTGTGTTTGTGTGTGTGCGCGTGCATCTCTATATCTTTGAATACATTAGCAACTAGCTGTCAATATGAAATACAACAATTGAAACTGGGTAGCGCGCCAAGCGCTTCCAATGCAGCAGATTACTGTTGGCACACGCGACGTGCACACTACGAACAGAGCCCAGCACAGATGATGTACTCTGGAAGAGATCAGGCA
Source organism: Pollachius pollachius (assembly GCF_949987615.1). Lineage (NCBI taxonomy): Eukaryota > Metazoa > Chordata > Actinopteri > Gadiformes > Gadidae > Pollachius > Pollachius pollachius. The sequence goes on from NC_136944.1 coordinate 6,542,761, forward strand.
GCATCACCTCACATCCCATAATTAGGGAGCTTCAGTCGGGAGACTGAATAATACAATGCTGATTGTGGACATTGAAGAGTTTGGGTCGGTTTTTGTTAACTCGTTAAAAATGCGATTTGAGAGATGCTTTGTTTTTGATGTGCCTTTTAAAATGCGTGGGATTCGTTCATCTATGTTTATTAAAAATATCTATTCTGTGTGTGTTACTTTTAAAGGCTTGTAGCGTAAGCCATTACATGTATTTATGTGCAGTTCTTTTTGTATGGACGATTAATAACAGTAACTGTGAAATCCCTCATTGCTCATGAATAATTGAATGTAATTATCATGTATTATTCATGCTCCGGCGATGAGGCAGACTCATTCAGAGGGAAGAGTCTCTGGTGCAGAAAAATAAAAAAGCATAAAGTCTGAACATTTTAATCATGTTGCTATTGACCTTAAGAGAGAACGAGATGTTTTAATTACACACCATCCCAGTTTTTCTCTATTTCTAAATCTTTTTAATTATATCAGAAATGATTTAAATTACAGGTCATTACAGGAATTTTCCTCCCAAACGGGAAGTAGGCTTTGTAGATGTTGAGACTTCAAGATCAATGTTTTGTCAATGCAATATTATATCGTATCCATTTTTCTACATATTGTGGTCGGTTGTGTGATTGTTGTCATTTTTTATTTAATTCCTGACATGTCCTTAATACACAACTTGCAGTCTAAGGTGTGAAGGATTGTTGTGTATAGAGAGAGAGAGAGAGAGAGAGAGAGAGAGAGAGAGAGAGAGAGAGAGAGAGAGGTGGGGGCGAGGGAAACCTGGTTGCTGTGCTTAAAGATTGACGTCCCCGTCAGTCTCATCAGGTGAGAGGCAGTGCCGGGGCTGAGTGCCATTGAGCAAGGCTTCCCCTGACAGCACCATCCTTCTCATGCAAATCCCGGCCAATGATAAAGCCACAAACTAAAAGCCTGCAGTGTTGCGTGGGGATGGAAATCTGTTCCAGCTTTGCGAACACGCCCCCCCCGTCCCCCCCGTCTGAATGTGTGGCTTCATGGCTTTAGAAACTTTGAGAAAGTCTTTTTATTTTTTTTACAAAGTGTTCTTTGGCTTGGTTTGCGATGGCATGAGATGAGGAAGAAAGGAAAAAAAACAGTGTAAGTGATCGGGCTGGAGAGCCTGAGAAAAATGGAAGCCATTATTTGGCTCCAGAAGAGAAAGAAATTAATCATAGCAAGGAGATAAGCTGTGTGTGTGAGTGAGTATAGTGTGTGTGTGTGTGTGTGTGTGTGTGTGTGTGTGTGTGTGTGTGTGTGTGTGTGTGTACGCACACCTACTTCCTCCATATAGACACATCGTTCAGACATTACTATACTCTACTATACTGCTAAACTCGGTGCATTTGAGCTTTTGGATTTTAATAAGGGCAGGAGTCATATGAATTGTGTGCGTTTCAATAATATCATACTCTGACTCACTCTTGTTCTTTCTACACACTACACATTCTCTAGCCTGCACCACCATACACACACACAAACACACACACACACACACACACAGTATGCTGGTAATCTGCTCAGCTAGCAGAAGTCAGACATCTGCAGTAGATGTGGGCGATGTGCATGGAGGAAAATGAGACGAGGATGAAGAACAAGAACAGCTAATGCTGGGTACACACACTGCAGGATATTTAGCCCGATTTTGGGCCTGATTTCCTCCTTCCAACTCAGCAGCAAAGCTGCCCATTTTTGGGCGGATTATACTGTGGTATAAGAGATGTTAAGAGTGTCTTTTTTAGCGATCGGGCCCTCACTGATTTGAATCCACAAATATTAAACGTGTTCAATGTTTACAATATGATACCCTTTAGCGTGGGGGGAACCCCGGGGACAACAGAGTACGGAGGCAATTTATTGTCATGTTAGAAAGATGTTAGCCAATTGGGAGCCAAGCTGACTTAATGTAATTCCAACAGTTCCTCATGTTATCGTAACAGAAGCCACGGCAGCAAAAGCAAAAGTGAGGTGGTCTTCCGGAATGGAGGAACTGCTTGTAGTTGTGGCAAAAACAAATTTTACCTCTATAAATTTCTGACAAAAACTTTTGGAAAACTAGAATAACTACTTTCCCCTGAACAAGAATAGATGGGTGAGATTTCCGGAGTTGGGAATCGGAAGTGGATTGTTTTAGAATGGAGTCGTTTAGTGTGTGTTGGCAAAATTGTTTCCTCCACACACTAAACGACCCAACCGATGAAATGCATCTTAATCTATCGTTAGGTGTATGGTCTCTCGAGTTATCTAAATTTGAAAAATCGTCTAGTGTGTACCCATCATTAATCATGTAAAAGGATGCGTTATAAGGACAGGCAGGACACTGAGCTGAATACAGGGTGTAGTTGAATCACAGCTGAATAGTACTGAATGGTGATCCTCGAATGGTGTTCAATGAGCAAATTATTTGTCAAAAGTAGGGGTGGAAGATAAACCAATTTTAGTATTAATCTCCATAAAATCAGCTGTGATAAAGTTGATACTCAGTGGTACCTTATTAGACAGTAATCTGTACATGTTCCTGTTATTCCTGACCCTTTGATAAATAACATGGCTTTCATGCATGAGTAAATTAGATTTATTTCACTGTATTTTTTTGACAGTCATTAAATGTACTATTTCGATAATATATAAAGTAAATGGTATGTGTCCATTTCAAACAGTCCAGGGAGAGTATTATGCATTCTTAAAAGTATCTATTGTCAACTTGAAATTAAAGGTGTACAATCTGGTGTGTACCCACACCAGAACTGTGAAATCATGGTGGTTGTACTACTTTCACAAAAGCTAACTAGAACTCTGACTAAAATATCCTATTAAGTTTGCCAATGTTTTAGTGAGCAGAAGGGAACAGGAAGTTAAAACAGGAACAAAGCAAAAAACCTAATTGAATGATTGGGTGAATGAAATGATAGAGGATTAAAGGGTTCAATGAAATTATCATTCAGACAGACCTTGTTGTATCTGTAGCTTAGTGCTAGTTATTAAATTGATCATGTTATTAAGGGAACATATGATGTGCAGAAACATTTCATGTGTTCTATGAGAAAGGAACATTTGTGAACAGTGTCTACTACGGACCACAAAGTAGCCATTACGTTTTGACCACAGTTAGAAGTGCCACATGGACGTGTCTCAAGTTAATCGTCTTGCTTTTGTCAAAACCGATTTTCTCATATTACGTTTTTTTTTCTGCATCATGTCTGTGATCTACTTGAAATGCCGTAGACAGATTGGTGACCACTGTTTTATAATGACTTCAAGTAATTCAAGGAAACTTACTGAAGGGTTAGGCTATTGTCGATTTGTCACGGTTATGACGGTGTGGTAAAATGCATGTCATGGCACACCATCACACAGGTGATGATAATGTGGTGTGCCGCCCTACCCTTTAATTAAAGAATTATAATTAATTGCCCTTTCACACATGTAGCACACCAGGCAGCAGTTGTAATTAAGTGTTTTCACAGTCAAAAGAAGTCAAAGACATTGTATATACGATTATGTTAATAGATCAATTGCTATTAATCACAGTGGCTAAAACTTAGGGGATGCCAAAATGTCCTGTATAGCAGGAACGTGGGCTAGCAGGTAGCAGCATGCAGTCTGCTAATCACAGGCTATCAGCATTCAGTCTGCTAGTCACAGGTTAGCAGTATTGAGTCTGATAGTCACAGCTAGCCACCTGCAGTCTGCTAGCCAGGGGCTAGCAGCATTCAGTCTGCTAGTTACTGGCTAATGCCATGACATCTCTATAAACAGGCTAGGCTGATTCTAATGACAGAAGAGTAGATACTCAGAGATAGCCAAAGAGTCCACAAACATAGATAAAACATAGACATTAATATTCTCATTAATTAACTAATTAATATTCAAACCTTTATAGTTAATAAATGAAATAGAAGATCCATGACCCCGGTGTATACATCATCCAAGACTTAGAACTAGCCACTGAGATCCTAACACAATCAAGGAAACCATTATTGTCTTAAAAGAATGAAATCACATGTCTTCCCATTGATTGGTTACTGGTCTGTCTGCTTTCATATACTGCCAACCGTTTTATGTTCAAGGTTCATGAAACAATATCCCACCGCCACCCTCTCACTCCCTCTGCTGGCGAAGCTGTATAACTAGAGCTTATCAGATGCTATATTCTACACACTTTTAGTTTGCTTGTTTTTTTTCCACCTAATTCATAACACTTGAATTTGGTATTTTTCTAAAGATAGTTCTGGTTTGGTATGCTTATTTTGAAGTGATGCACTTGAAATTCCAACATTATTTTCCTTTTATCGCTGAAGGATTTGAGTGCTATACACTCTCAGGGCCAAGCAATAGCACTACTCAGTCTGACAGGAACTCAACTCAAAAAGTTTCTGCTCAATTCTTATTTAAATACATGTTTTAGTTTATTCATCATGTCCAGTGCAGTCACAGAGTACAGGACTACATTATAATCACATAAGACACTTTAGAGTAGACACTTGTGTATCATCTATGCAATCATAAACATGTTTGAATTTGATGTCTATAATGTGTACACTTCCTTTTAGTGTTTACATTGTACTGCCAGATATTAAGTATAAAGATCTATTTCATTTAGTGCATTCAACACATTCAGTAAGTGTAAGTTATATCTGTCCTATACTTTCTGCTGTGACCCTCATTACCCATCTCGGATGAATGAGGCAAAATCAAATATATTTTGAAGATACATGATCGAGGACTAGCTAACTCTTCGTCAAGCTCTATATATATATTCTATAGATAAATATATCTATAGAATGACACAACGATACCTCTTCCTAGTTTGCTTGGTCTGGTGTAATATCACTTCTAGCAATCTAACCATATGAAATAATCAACATGCTTTAAATATGGATATGATATACTTCATTATACAAAGTATGCTAAACCTAAATGTAATGAGCTTATTTCGGAAATAACCCAGGAGCCTTGGCCAAAGTCTTCCAGGCGTGACCATGGATGACCGGGATTTGCAAGGTCAGCTCATGTCATCTCTGGGTTCACGGCTGTTTTGGGGAGCCTTGCGCCCTCCTGTGGCGTGGTCGTGTGCTCACAGGCACCAGCACTGAGACTGTACACTACAACTCCCAGTAGTCACTGCATCTAGCAGCCCAGCATCATTCGCTCCAGAATAGGCCCTCTGCAGAGAGGTGTCGCCGTAGTTGCAACACAGGTTCTGCTCATGACACTAAATAGGGGTATGCTGGTTTTATGAACCATGGTCTGCGTGTGTTATCTCTCACTAGTTTATTGTTTACCCGGCCCCTGTGACATAAAAGGAGCAGACCAACTGAAATAAAAATACATTTTTTTGATTTGTGTGGTTACTGCGGCAGAACGACAGGTGAAAATAGAGATGCCAAGTACCGTTAAAATCAATACAGTAAATAACAAAAATGTTCCAAAGTGTACAGGTTTAGCTATCTAACGTGTCCAAAGTAAGTAAGGAAGAAGTTATGCTGTGTCCGGACGAAGTATGTAAGTCTTTATTTAAAGCGTGTGTATATAAATGAAATCCAGTGTTGGGGAAGGGAGGTAGGGTGGCGGTGTCCCCCAGGGACCAGCCATCGGCTGGGGGTCTCTGGCCTCAGCTGGGGGTCTCTGGTGTTATTGTGCGGCACGGTGACTGTCGGCACAATGGAAGGCCTGAAAAGCACTCTCTCTCATGAGCCCTGCACCTACGGGGGATAATAATCGATGGGAGTGAAATAGCACTTCAATAGACTCACAGACCCTTTTCAGGTGGGGGGGCAGCGGTGGTGAAACAGACAACAGCCAGACCGACCAAACAGAGGTGGACAGGGGGGCTGAGAGAAGGCAGTAGAGAAAAGATGGGTTTTGAGGCTGGATTTGAAACCCTGGAGGGACTCTGAGTCTCTGATGTCTGGGGGGGAGGGGGGGGCTGCAGAGAGAAAGCCGTCTGAGGGGCCAAGAGGGCTGGCAGAGGCGGAGAGGGGGCCAGTGAGATATGGGGGTGCCCGGTCGGTGAAGGGCTTTGTAAGGGAGGATTTTTGAAGTGGATTCGGCGGGGGGACAGGAAGCCAGTGGAGGTCCTTGAGGAGAGGGGTGAGGTGGTGCCAGGAATCTGTGTGTGTTTTAGGAATCAGTCGGATGCGTTCCGAACCCATTGGGGTTTATTATTGATGGAGCCAGCACAGATGCCATAGAGGAGTGAGCTGCAATAGTCAAGCTCGGGAGGAAATGAAGGCTTGGATCATCGTCTCAGCTGCATGTGAGGGGAGGGCCTGTCCTTTGCACTATTGCATAAGGTGGTAGAAAGAGGATTTGACAGCTTGGCAGGTACGAGGGTTCGAGGGAGAGGGCGGGATCCCGGATCAGGCCGTATGCCTGGGGTCAGCTGCACGGGTCGCTGGGTCCGTCTGATGCTGACGACGTCAGGCAACGGCCCTCAGCTGCTGATGACTGTACCGTGTGTCTGGACATGATCTTAACGTTATGAGGGCGTTAAAAAACCAGTGAACACGTTTTTGTTGGATTCGTGAATGGCGCCGGTGGGATTTCTCTCGGGGTGAATAGTGCTGGTCCCGCCAGGTTTGCACTTTGCAGGATGTTGAACGAACCCTTTTTGTGCTCATGCTATGGAGGCAGGCTGTCTGTCCTATTTTTTTAAGGCAACATCGAGGCTCTGCTGCAACCGATTTGGACCCGGAGGAATGTTACATGTGGTTTTGTTTACGAGGTCCATGCTGTTTGTCCACTCCAGTTTGGAAATACGCTTTGTAAGAAAAGGCAATGAGTATCCATTTCCATAGCTGTGTAGATAACAAACAAGCCAAATACACTATCCAAGCACTATTCCCCTCTCTCCCCCCACCCCCCTTTTGCTTTTGAATGTGAGAGCAGTGTGTGGGCACAGTATTACCGACCCATAATTGCACCTGTCTTTGCCCATGCTAATACTACTCTCTGATTAAAGCCTATTAACAAACTCCCGTTGAGTTTCGTATTGAATTCAAATGAACCATTTACATTAAACAATCCTCATAAATATGTGAATAACAGAGTAGCCTTTGAGCTCAAACGCTAGACAAACATGTATGTTTATGTAAATATAACGTTTTTTGGCAACTGCCTAAAATCGGTTCCTAATTCAAACACTGGGGCTAGTAGTGGCTCATAATTAGGGAAGCTTGTATCAGATGAGCAAATGTGGGACAAAATAAATAGATAAATGTGATTCGACCGAGTCAGATGTAGTGGCGCCTGGAGCTTGTGTTCCTACAGTTCAACCGAGGCCCACGTAATCACACAGAGTTCTGCCAAGAGGTTCAGCCTAAGTGCACTTGTCTATTTACGTCCAGGTCTGTCATGTGGCAGTCTGCAGGCTCGCATCCATTCTTCATTAGACACGGGCCCATACACTGCTGTTCGGCGGGGGTGTTGTAGCTGCCTCACCGATGGGCACTCCTCTGTTTGAGTGGCCCGTGTGCGTGAACCGTACTCAGGCACCACTGATGTTAATGAAGACGCTTCAATGCCTGTAATGAATCACTGTGGGGACAACCCTTTCAGAGATTGTCCCCTTCATCAAACACTGTGGATGGACGTTTTAGTAACATTTGAACCTCTTCTATCTTATTTCTTTCAATTTGTTCAATTTGTTTCATTTCCTTTGGCCAAAAGGAAATGAAATGGACTGCATTTATAGAGAGCTTGTCTAACCGGTGACCGCTCAAAGCGCTTTAATAACCGCCCGCCCGCCCCCTCACTGTTCTTGCGGCGCTGTGACATGTCAGACATGCGGGACATGCGTCCAATGACCTTCTGACCCTTGGACGAGGGCCTTGATTACATAATCTCTGGTTAGCACTAGGTCACACTGGCTGGCTTGGGCGTTCCATGCACAGCGGCTCAATGAGAGTTTGGCACTGTTGTCTGCACACGGGCAGGGCAGCCTTTATTTACTGCCGTTGTGTGCGATACATTACCGATGGTTAGTTTTTCCTGTGCTTTACTTCACTACAATACATTCAATTCCCTCTCCTGTCTCACCTCACTGTGCCCCCCCCCCCCCCCCCCCCCTGCATTTCCAAAGGGAAGCGTCTGTCTGCGTGATGCCCATCTTGGGACACACTGGTTTAATTCATGAAATGTGTGGCTGTGGCACTCATAAAAAGGGCAATAACAGCACACATGACTTCTGAGAAGCTCTGAGGAGGCATTGAGGATTTAAGTTAAGACGGTTCCCCTTTGTTGATTGTAGAATCTGTTGCCCCTTGAAACAAATTAAGCAATCCGTGAAGGTTTTGTTTGTTCGTTTTTTTTAATATTTCCTTGATATAAGTCCTATTTGGAAAAAACGCATTATCAGTCAGCGATCTAATAGTGTGAATTACAGTCCAATGTCCATTCCTTACACCAAGACTAATCGGACAAAATCTTTAACATGTGATTTTGTTTTGCAAGAGGATACCGTCAGACTGACATCATCGCTGTTCTTTTAAACCTTCATAACCCTTTTTAATAAGGCGTATTTAGTTATAGGAACGAACGATATAATAAAGAATCAAGCTGTTGGGGACTCCAGCAGCCATACTCTTCATCCAGGGTGATCCATCTCACACACGAGACCATACAGTTTATTATACTTTTATGGGTCTATACTCCCACACTTTGAGACACAGCTACCACTGACGTCAGCGCAGCCCTCTCTGAGGCGGGGTAGGGTCACTCTGGCCCGACCTCGGGGCTGGTCCATCTCGGGTGTGGTACGGTACGGTATGGCCTAGACTGGTCGTGAAAACGCAAATGAACACGCCGCGGTTCGGTACAGCAAAAAGGGCGAATGGCAAAGCTCCATATTTTCCTGTCCGTTGTGGGGGCAGGAAGAGAACGGTTGGATGATAATAAGAATAGTGGCTTTGCTTTTCTTCTGGCACGTCACACTAACATATGTGTCAGTGTTCATCATAACATGGAATCGATCAACACGATTTCTGACATGTCTCTCTCTCTCTCTCTCACTCTCTCTCTCTCTCACTCTCTCACTCTCTCTCTCTCTCTCTCTCTCTCTCTCTCTCTCAGCCAATCATCTGGTCGCTGCGTATGCCTGAGCCCACCGCGTTACTGCCGGCCAATCACTGCCTGACGCCATGGAGATGGCCATCGACTGACGCAGCCGCCTGCGAATGCTAGGCCGGCAGGCGAGGTTGTGGCCCGCCTCGGTATCCTGTGATTGGCCGCTGAATGGGACTGAAGCCGAATGGAGCCAATGTCCAATGAGCAGGACACCAACTCATCAGAGGGAGATGAGAAACGGTGAGAGAGAGAGAGAGAGATAGAGAGAGAGCGAAAGAGAGAGAGAAAGGTGTTATGAAACGTGTGTGGGTTCCTGTGGGTGTGTAGATATATGCATTTGTGTGTGTGTGTGTGTCTGTGTGTGTGTGTGTGTGTGTGTGTGTGAGAGAATTTGACTGTGTGGCAGTGTGTGCGCGTGCGTCTACAAGTGTCCATGTTTGATCTAGACATTAAAGGGGGAGCCGGGATGTAATGGTGGACTCGGCCGAAATTGACAGCTGCAGTCTGCAGGCGAAGGATGGCGGGCATGAGCAGATGGAAAAATGAAAATTAGATGAGGAGGAGCCACGAAAGGCTGAGGAGCGCATGAATGGATGAGTGTGGGGGGTGTTCTTATTAGACGGAGGGAAGATGAGCACATGCATGGAGAGATGGGGGGGGGGGGCGGGGGGGCGGAGAGAGGAGTTGAGCTGCGATGGAGGACGGCCTCACAGGGTTCTTAACGGGCTGAGGTTGCCGTCTAAGCAGAAGAATTTTCAGGCGGCTACGACGGAGAGATGAGCAGGCTTTCTTATGTCAGGCGGGGGGGGGGGGGGGAGGGAGCCAGGAACTCCTCAATAGGGGGGGGCCTCCTCCTAGTGAGAGGGTAGGGGTCCGCTTGTCAGTCCAGGGGCGTAGCGCGTGGGCTGGGGAGTGCGGTTGAACCGTGTCCTGGAAGCAGCACGGGCCTGGGATGTTCGCAGCACTTGAGACGAGGAGCAGTGACTTAATTGGGACTGGAGCAGCCATCGGTAGTCATGAGAGAGAGGGAGGGGGAGAGGGAGATTAGGCAGATGGGGGGTCACAGATAGCAGAGGGACAGCTCAGGACGATTCGATATATGTGACGCAAACTGGGGATTGTGTGTGCTCATGTTACTGAGCAGTGAGCGAGCACGTGTCCCGCCGAACGCCGCCCCACGCCTTCAGCCCCGCCTCCCACTGCCCTCCCTCTCTCCCTCCCTCCCTCCCTCCCTCCCTCCCTCCCTCCCTCCCACTGCCCTCCCTCTCTCCCTCCCTCCCTCCCTCTCTCCCTCCCTCCCTCCCTCCCTCCCTCCCTCCCTCCCTCCCTCCCACTGCTCTCCCTCCCTCCCTCCCTCCCTCCCTCTCTCCCTCCCTCCCTCCCTCTCGCTGATTTCCAAATCACAGAGTACTTGTTGTGATGATACACCGACCCCACACCTGTGTGCGTGTGCGTGTGTGCGTGTGTGTGTGTGTGTGTGTGTGTGTTTGTGTGTTTGTGTGTGTGTGTGTGCGTGCATAGCAATGTGATGCAGGGGCAGAATGTATTCTTTATGAGTACAGGTATACAAGCAGTCAAAGAACAAGCAATCGATAGTGTAACCTTTTCAATACACAGCCCTAGCCCATTTGATAGCATGAACCTAACCCTCAGCTGATAGGGTGCTTACGGCCTGTTGTCTAATGTGCAGCAATGAGACGTGGTATCTCACAGGACAGGCTGATCTACAAGCTGTTGATACGTTTAGTCTGGACTCATAACGTCATAACTGAATTATCTGAATGGACTTGGCACCATTTGCATTAGGATGAGGCAATAGGTGTGTGTGTGTGTGTGTGTGTGTGTGTGTGTGCTTATCAGCCATCCTATTCAACCTAATGACCTATGCCTCTTCTCTCTAGTCAAAACATAATGTCTACATCATGTGTGTTTCAACACACATGATGTAGACATTAGACTAACATGATGTAGACATCCAGGCAGCACTCACAATCCTTAAAGTTAAATTAACAACCACAAAGCGTTCACAGACAAAACAAGTCCTTACACCACACTGGTCTTTACCGTGCTTGCTTGGATGATCCCCTTAAGCCAAGGACTACTGTACAATAAGCCACAATATGGGCGGAACGGTTCACAAAATGCACGCTTTCACGGTTCATAGCACGGTTTTGGGGTCACGGTTTTGATTTTAGTTAGGTATGTTTTCGGAAGAGCAGTCACACAAGTGACTGTAAAAACAAAAGTTTTCCTTTTCTGGCAAAGGACGTGAATTGACTGCATAAGGAACTGAACACTTCTTCATTGTCAAATTGTATTCAAGCAATGGATGAAGTGGCTCAGTTCATTCTGTTTTCATGTTCTTCCGCCCAGAACATGAGTTTGTCCACATTCTAGGCTGGGAGAAAAAAATGTACTTGAAGTAACAACGTTGCTTGCTTTAGAGATAAGTCTCTCTCGGTACAAATGTAACAGTGAAAAGAAAAGTAATATATACACTTAAATATAAGATAGATTTCTCCCCAAACAATGTAATAACGGCTCTGCGCCACATTGTAAAAGAAAATTAAATGAAAGACATGCCGTTTCAGAAACGGTCTCATTGGTTAAAAACAATCCCAATAACATAGTTTAGTGGAATAAGGAATAAAAAGCCAAACTGCAATATCCTGCAAGTGCAGTGTGCTGGAATTCAGTGGCTTTGTAGCCACTCTCAGTCCGAATCTGACTGGGTTACAGCAGAGCTCCGATGTAAAGCGGGTCACCAGACGAGGCGCGGAGTGTCGCGTCTGGCAGCGGCGATGGGGGCTTGTTCTGTGTTTGATATAATGAGGGGTAATGAATGCAGCCGGGATGCGCACCAAGAGTTTGAGCAGTGCTGGAAGTTATAGTGCAGCCAGTGTGAGAGCTCTCATCGGAAAACAAGACCCACTTAAGAGCCAATGAGGACAAACTGCACTGTATGGGGGTACTTCAAATGACCGTAAAACTTAAAAGGTGGTTTGTACGCTGTGCAAAGTTTCATTTAAATTGCTACGCAGCACTAGCGCTATTCAAGGGCATTCGAAAAAATAGATGGATAGATAGACGAATAAAGACAGAAAAGAAAACTAATCTGGTGTATAACTCCAGATTTGCAGTATATAACCTAATTAGCAGCCTGTTCTAATTAGCAGGTAGGGATATTTGATATGGGAGGCGAAGAGCCAAGAGTTGGTTCGTTAGGACAGAGATGTGAAGGCAAAGGATGGGGAGGAGAGGACAAACTATGCAATATATATTTTTACAGCTATATACAGTGAGTGAATCTTTAAAAGGATTGCACACAGACGGATGTTAATTTACAAAGAACATGCAAATTCATGTGACAAAGCGTTAAAAAAAGCGTGAAAAAAGGTGTGCGGGTGGCACCGAATGAAAGAGAGAACATGTTTGTCTTGAGCCCTGCCAAGAAAACAAGGACACCTCATCCGACTGAGAAGTTTCATTGGGTACCGTGTTTACCGCGCAAAACTTTGTTCCCAGCGATAACTTTATTTGAAGGATTTTAAAATCGAGCCATCCCTAAGCCACGGAAAAGAACGAAACATTGAGCTACGGTTTAGCTAAACTCGTAACGACACCAACACAACAACAAAGATGTAGCTTTGACAGCCGCGGCGCTAACGGCTCCAGAAGGCCCCCGGAGCGGGAGACCTGGTTCATATGGTCTTTGCCTTGTCAGCTTACCGATTAAAGACGGCTTGGAAAAACCCAAAAGGATGGATGGGTTTGTTTTCTCCAGAGAGCTTCACAGTTTGAGGTCCTAAACTTTCACCCAGCATTTAGCACAATGACACCTATTATTAGGATTATAAAGCCAGCCCTGTGGCTATCTACCTCGCTCTGATGGGTTCTCTAGGAGCTAGGCCGGTCTGCTCCGTCTTTAGATGGGTTAACCAGGTGGTGCTTGTAGAGGCGTTGGGGGGCCAGTAGGGGCTGCTCCCCCCCCTCTTTTTTGGAGATCCTCAATGCCCCGGGACAGCGAGGACTCTCAGGTCCTGTCGAAAAAGCACCTGCGTGACGCAGGTTTACTCAAGTTTCTCACAGAAGCTTGTCTGGCGAGGAATGGGCCGTGTCAAAAAAGACGCCCCCATGAGGTATCTACTTCATCTGCGCCAGCCGTCTCCCAGCATCTGATCAAAGCACTGAACCAAACACAAACACACACGCGCACGCGCACGCTTTCTAGGAAGTGGTGGATCGGGTTGAAGGAGTCGAACAGTCCGCGGCAGAAGGGGCGAGGCTGGTCTGACTGGTCCCCCGAGCGGCGCGAGGTCGACGCCCCACCCCGCTCAAACCCTTTCTGAGGTCGGTCTGAGTCGACGCCTGAGTCCGCCCCATGGGATCCTGATGGAGCAACGCGCTTTCCACCTGCCATCCGTTATCTAGCCAATGGTTATGGTCGGGCGGTGAGGCCGTGAGTGAAGCTCACGGGTTAAGAACCAACCCGGGCACCAGTAGCCCAGGAGGTAGAGCGGGTTGGCTGGTCACCGCAAGGTTGCTGGTTCGATCCCCGGCTCCTCCTAGCTGAGTGCAGAGGAGTCCCTGAGCGAGGCACCTCCCCCTGACTGCTCCTGATGAGCTGGCTGGCGCCTTGCGTGGCTGTCGGTGTGTGAATGTGTGCATGAATGGGTTAATGTTGGGCAATATTGTAAAGCACTTTGGGTGGCGACGTGTTACAAAAAAGAGCTATATGAATGCAGTCCATTTTCCAATTAACAGCCCCCATCCACCCTCTTCAGAGACCCCCACCCCTTCATCCAAGACCCCCTTCGTCGAACCACACTCTGGGCTTTTAAAAACACTGCGAACGACGGCCCGCAGAAGAAGGAAGGGATGGAGTTGATTAGAGAGGGGTCTGGCTGCTTCCAGTCGGCGTGTCCTCAGAAGACCCGCACATACAGTCACGCATACACAGCCCGCCCTGCTGCATGCTGGGGGAGGGCCGCGCAGACCGGCCGCGTTACGTAACGGCATTAGAGGGGCCGTGTTTAGACGAGGAGGAGGAGGGGCGGAGCGCGGCTGCATTATCCTTCCCTCCTCTGCCTCCCTCTCCCTCCCTCTCCCTCCCTATCTCTCCCTCCCTCTCCCTCTCTCTCTCTTCCTCTCCCTCTCTCTCCTTCCCTCTCCCTCTCCCTCTCTCTCCCTCCCTCTCCCTCCCTCTCTCTCCCTCTCTCTCTCCCTCCCTGTCTCTCTCTTGGGTGCCTGATCTGATGAGGGAAAGACGAGGAAAAAAAGCAAAGTGTGGACTCAGTGTTTGTGTTGTCGGGGGGGAATGAGAGGACCCAAGGAAGCGGTGCACTCGAATAATTGACTGGAGCGTTCGACGACTCGGCTTGCAAAGTGAAACCACTTTCAGCAATTTGGTGAATGAAGATCAAATTGGGTCTTATGGAGTCTCAGTGTAATGTGTTATGAAAGATTGCTGTGGATTTAGAATATCCTGGCGCACACACACACACGTCTCTGGAGAGGATGAGTCATAATTGTGGATTCGCTGCCTTGTCTCCTCAGAAAGGTCATCCTTATGTCTATAATCAAGTCTTGAGGCAAGTGTACTTGATACTTTGCAGGCACTCACCTTAAATTACTTATTATTATATATATATAGAGAGAGAGAGAGAGAGAGAGAGAGAGAGAGAAAACTGAGCAAAAAACAGAGAGAGTGAAACAGAGCGAGAGACAGAAACAGAGAGAGAGAGTGAGAGAGGCAGAAACAGAGAGAGGGGGAGAGAAACAGAGAGAGAGCAAAACAAGAGACAGAGCGCAACGTAGAGGGAGAGAAACAGAGAGGGAGAGAGAGTGAGCGCAACGTGCAGGAGCCGGAGAGAGGGGGCGAGAGGGAGGGAATAAAACAGCGCTCAGAGAGATCGCGTCAGAGCGCCGCCGCCAGCTCACTCTCTCGCTGTCACAACAACTTCTCTCTCCCGCACGCGACACCCAGCGCCGACACAGCACGACGCGTTCGCTACCGGGCTGCACGGTCAGCATCGCAGGGCTGGCACCCTTCGCTCCCGGACGCTTCTTCAAGCTCCGGCAGAGTGGGGGAACCGGGGGTGGGGTGGGGGAACGGAACGGCGGCGGTGTCTTACCACCACCTCGATCCATGCGTCGCGCGATTCCCTCCTCCACGACTGGGAATGTGTTTTGCATGGAGCCGGTCGAGGGTAGGAAGTTAGACTAGCAGTTAAACCGTCGCTGCTGCTACTGCTACTGCTGTTGGGGCTGGGGCTGGAGGAGGAAAACACACAGGCTCTCCGAGAACTCTTTGATGCCTGTTTGAACGGCTGCAGACGACAGCAGACATGCATATCCTACAGCCCTACTGCATCAACAGGTTGGTGTGTGTCCATGTGTATGTGACTGTGTGTGCGCGCGTTTGTGTGTGTGTGTGTGTGTGTGTGTGTGTGCGCACGTGTGTGTGTGTGTGTGTGTGCACGTGTGTGTGTTTTTTCTGGCACTTGGATCCATGTGAAACTATTCTGAACCTTTTTGGGTTTGTGTGTGTGTACATTGTGTGTGTGTGTATGTGTGCGTGTCCACTACCAGGGGCATGAGAGATGAAATGAATGCTGAAATATGAATCATGTCTGCGAGTTCAAATATATATTTATATATATATATGATGTAAATTTCCATTATTACTAGAACTACTGCTGCTTAAATAAACATGCATACACACACATAGTTCTTTAAAGGGGCTCTGAAGTGTGTGTGTGTGTGTGTGTGTGTGTGTGTGTGTGTGTGTGTGTATGTGTGCGTGTCCACTACCAGGGGCATGAGAGATGAAATGAATGCTGAAATATTAATCATGTCTGCGAGTTCAAATATATATGTATATATATTTATATATATATGATGTAAATTGCCATTATTACTAGAACTACTGCTGCCTAAATAAACATGCATACACACACATAGTTCTTTAAAGGGGCTCTGAAGTGTGTGTGTGTGTGTGTGTGTGTGTGTGTGTGTGTGTGTGTGTGTGTGTGGGACATATGATCTGAACTGTGACTCGGCCGGCTCCGTTCCTCTGGGCTTCCCTCGGTCGTGTTGCTGGGGTCTCTGCTCTGAGAACAGATGGTTTGATTTCCCCCGGTGGTGGCAGAGAGCGGGGCGAGGGATGGAGAGACTGAGGAAGAGAGAGAGGGAGAGAGTGTGAGAGGGCGAAAGTGAGGGTGAGAGAGAGAGAGAGAGAGCGCTGTCATGTGAGTCTTGTTATGACCTACACACTTTTACCCTAAATGCCTTCCCCCCCCACCTTGGATGGATGGATGTCTAAACAAGTGTCTGTCAAATTGAATACGAGGAGTTTATGACTGACGTAAGGTGATTTACAAGATATAGGAGGAGTTAGCATTTTGTTGTTGTCTCTCTCTGTTAACCAATCTCCCTCTCTCTCTCTCCCCCTCTCTCTCTCACCTCCTCTCCCTCCCCCTCTCTCTCTCACCTCCTCTCCCTCTGTCCCTCTCTCTTACCCCCTCCCTCTCTCGCCCTGCAGGTGGCCAGATGGACCGAAGAGAAAGAGGAAGAACAGCCAGTGTTCGGTGAAGAGTATGTCAGGTAGGCTCCGAGCTCTCCCGACCCCAGCCGGGGACAGAACAGGGGGTCAGAGCTCCCCCTCTCTGTGCCATTCGGCCCTGTTCCAGGTTTCTCTGAAGAACGTTGTCCGTACCGTAATCCCTTTGGTTTTACTGTAAACCCCACGTTTTAGTATAAACCTCACGTTTTACTGTAAAACGAGTAGGTTTACACTAAAACGAGGCTCCCTCCGTCGTAACACCAAAATAAAATCGTTTTACGTGTTTTTCTCGACTTCGCGGCTCAACAAGTCGACTCTTTTGGGCACGAACGCGGCGGTCGTCGTGTTTGTGGCCGATTGTGTTCGAGGGGTATATCCAACTCTCCCCGGACACCGTAGCAGCATGTGTCTCTGATTAAGAGACTTTTATAGCTCACCCTGTCAGGAGGAGCGGGAGGGAAGCCCGGCCTTAATGAACTGCAGACCTTGATAACTTAAGCAAGATCTGACTTTTTGGCGTTATAGGAAAGTTGATTGATACCGGAGGGGAGATGTTTTATTGATTCGGAGGGTAAGGGGGGGAAGTGTACACACATTTTATTTGTATTTTTTACATTTATGATTTTTGTACATAAAATCACTTTCACAGCAGTTGCACAAATTGCCAATGGGGTGCGGTCGAGCGGGTGGATTATCGTTATGTATACAAACATAAATCACAAGATATTAGAAGATATTTATCAGAAGATCCAGATTAAATACAGTAATGATAATAAAGTGGGAGTGGCCTCTTTGACGGTAGCAAGCGTTCCCTGACCGGGATACTACAGATCATCTCTCTCTCTCTCTCTTTCTCTCTCTCTCTCTCTCTCTCTCTCATATCCCTCCCTCTGTCTACTCCATACGTTATTCCTCTGCTGTCCGTACCCCCTGATAGGCCGGCCTGCTCATCCCGGTCCGGCGTCTACAGGTTGGGTGCGCTTGGAATCGCTTCACGATGACAATTATGTGTGTTGCCGCGGCCTCGGTCGCCTCGGAAGCGGCTCACGCACAAAAGAGTGTAGCATTAATAGCGTTTGTGCGTCGGCCCTCACAAAGGGGCCTTTGTGCGGGCGCGGGGCCCTTGTGACAACACTCCGCCTTCCTCCTTACTTTGCCTCTTCGGTTCCTGTTCCCTATTTCCTCGTCCCAGCCCTTCTCTCTCTCTTGCTCTCGCTCTCTCTCTCTCGCTCTCTCTCTCGCTCTCTCTCTCTCCCCTGCTGAGGCATTCTCCCTTTCTCTCGGCTTGCCGTCTCAGACTCTTCTTCTTTGTCGTTATAATCGTCCTTATCCATCTCCCTCTCTTGAGCCCCTTCCGCCCCCACACACACACACACACACACACACACACACACACACACACACACACACACACACACACACACACACACACACACACACACACACACACACACACATTCTTGTTCTTCCTCATCCTCTTCCTCCCCTTCTGGTCTTACTCTTTCCATCACCCTCCCCACACTTCTGATCCCCCTCCCTCCCGTCTCCTAATGCCTCCCTCCCTCCCTCCCATTTCATAATGTCTCGTTCTTCTCCCTCCCTTCTGATGTCCCTCCCTCCCTTCCTCCCTCCCATCTGCTTCTTCTCCCTCCCTTCTGATCTCCCTCCCTCCCATGTCCTAATGCTTTTCTTCTCCCTCCCTTCTGATCTTCCTCCCTCCCTCCCTTCCTCCCACCGATCTCCTAATGCCACCCTCCCTCTCTCCCATCTCCTAATGCTGTTCTCCTCTCTCCCTCCCTCCGCCCCCCCCCCAGCCCTGAGCGTCTCGGTCCCAGGGTACATCCCCAGCTACCTGGAGAAGGACGAGCCGTGCGTGGTGTGCGGGGACAAGGCCACAGGCTACCACTACCGCTGCATTACCTGCGAGGGATGCAAGGTAAGCCCCGCCCCCTGGGGGGTGGGTACTACTGGAAGGGTACGAACAAAGGGGGTTGGGTGTCATTGCTCGGTGAAACGTGTTGGGTCCTGCCTTGCCTTTGGGTGGGACACACCGTACGCCTTTCTTAGAGAAAGACTCCGACACTGAGGTAGAGGGAAAGGCTGCATGCACGCCCCCATCGTGCACCTAGTATATATACGTGCCTATATGCAGGCATTTAGATGCAAGAAATGTTTTATTATTGTTTGAAGTTGGAAAAGTGTTGCGGGTGTGTACGCAAACATTCCATGTTAAACAAGCTATTGTATGTGGTTCAAAGGTTACCTCTCCATGCCTCAATAATGCTCACAAGCCAGCTAGTTCTAGTTGTGAAACAGAACCTGCTCCCCATAGCAAAGGAGGTGACCTCGGGTTCCCCCAGGGCAACCCAGGGACCAGAACACGCTCTGTAGCGCCGCGTGGAAAGGTACCAGAGCATGTGAGCGGAGCACTGAGAGAACACATGATGTAATGTGAGTGTTTCCAGCGAAAAAAACATTTTGTTCTTCTGTACGAATTGAACATGCGTGGTTTTTACGGAATCTAAATATAGGCGCAGTGTTGCTTTTGCAGGAAGCCACAACGTATGGAATTAAAATGAAGGGTTCCAAGCCCTCAATTTCGTGAGACGCACACTCCCCAAGGTCTTAATCTGCATGTTGTTGGCAGACCGGATGAGCTCAAAGCGCGCCTTAGTTGGACATGTTGATGCTACCGGTTTCTGCACTGGGAGCTTGTCTCAGTCTCTCTGAGGGGTTGGGTGCACCAGCACGAGTAGAAAGCGCTTCCAATTCGTCCAAGTCGCAAAGTCAGAGTCCGACATTGTCGCGGGAGAGAAGTCCCAAAGGTTTCTAGATGGGCAGTCCGCACATGCACGCTCACAGACACACACACAGACCACAACACACACACGGACACACAGACACACACACACACACGCACACGCACACACACACACACACACACACACACACACACACACACACACACCTTATCTAAGTGCTTTGGGTGTCTGAAAAGCACTGAATAAATGCAATCCATTATTATTTTTTGTAGTATTATACTAAGTGTCTGTGTCAGTAATCTGAAAAGATCTCTCAAAAGTATTCCTATACATTTTCCTCAAAACAAATCCTTTAATTTACCACGTTGGCGGTGGTGACTGGCTGGGTTTAGCTGGAAGTGTTGCGTGTGGTTCGAGCGGCGTCGGATGGCGTGCGTTCTCACGGGCGTTGGACCGGCTGGGGGGCTCGGCGCAGTCATGGGCCGCCACGACGGAGACGGCAGGCGAGACGTTATCAGCGGCCATGTGACATGTGATCTGGAACATTTGATGGCTCGGCCGATTGCTAATTAATAACCCTCTGTTTCTCTTTCATCCACAATTGAATCAGGTCCAGAAATTGAATCAGCTGGGGATTGTCGTGGGGGGGAAATGAATGAGATAGAGCCCGCTGACGTTTTTTCCCACCGTCTCTTCTCCCCGTCCGATGGTCTGTCCGTCCGTCCCTCAGGGCTTCTTCCGTCGGACCATCCAGAAGAACCTCCACCCCGCCTACTCCTGCAAGTACGAGGCCTGCTGCATCATCGACAAGATCACCCGCAACCAGTGCCAGCTGTGCCGCTTCAAGAAGTGCATCGCCGTGGGCATGGCCATGGACCGTGAGTCACTGCAGCACCCGGCACCTAGCAACCAACACCCACCACCCAGTAGCAAGCACCCAGCACCCAACACCCAACACCCACCACCCAATAGGTGGATCACTGCAACCGCCACTTGTGTGAGCTAGCCACACGAGTCTTGGCGGCCCTTGGCTAATTCCACAGGCTTTAACCTCACTACCGGGCTAGTAGACCGGGGGTCTGCACTGGAAGAGCACCAGCACAGTGCACAGGGAAACTGGGATCTCGTGCTCCACACAGAGGACGGATAGGTTGTTGACATTGGCAGGTGCAATGCCTGTCATAAGGGGACTGCATGAGCCCAGAAACTATCTTAACACCGATGATAAAGTTTTACACTTGAGGCTTTGTAGCTGACTGCACCTTCTGACCCCCCTTCCTTGAGCAGAATAAGTGTGGAAATAAAGCCTCATGGCCAACTGCAGGGTTTCATTCCCAGCTTCTTAAGTTTTCTGAAGCCAAACCCTGCTTTTTCAAAACATACATTTTGTGTTTTTTTTACCAAAGCACAGATTAGTCACGCATTCTTATAAATCCAAATGTGGTCAAGCATGATCCATATTTATCGCTGCATGGATAATTATACACGCATATGCATGCATGCTTTTCAATTTTAAACGCTTGCTAGCTTGCCCTCTTGTGATGCTAGTCAACATAGCGCTGTGATCCTAAATGAGTAGCATAACACGTCACACTCACGTGTCTCGTAACTTTGTCTCGTAACTTTTCTCGTAACTTTTTCTCCTAACTATAGTCACAAGAATACACAGTACAGCATTTTTTATGGTTTATGATCTATATCCCGGAAGAGCCTTTTCTGGCAGATTTCACTGGTACAGGGCCAAATCACGTGCCAATTTTCATCTTAGTGAGATTTGAAACCCTTTTGTCGGCCACAAACCTTCTCCCACAATACCAAAATAGTTCAATATAATTAATTTGATTGTTCGTACGCAGTCAGGAAGAGGACATCCACGTCCTGTTGCATCTCGTGTCAGCTCATGAGTCTCGAGGCATCAGAAAACTGGTTGCTGTCCCCGGCCCAAATGGCTCCGAGACAACTTTCACCGGTCTTTACTCAGAGCTGTAATTATTAATTAGTGTCTTGAACATCAAACCAGAGCACGCTTTTGTTCCTAGCAAAACACTATCTGGGTAAGATCAACCGGTGGAGCCTCGATGCTCACACAGAGTAGTTTCCACTGCCATTTCCACTTTTAAAGCACTTGTTTTCAACCACATTTTGTGCCGAGTTTCAGTGTTTTTATTTTCATAAGATATATATATATATATTATGCTATATTATAGAGTGAGATAGTTCGGAAGGTATGGGAGATAGAGGGGAGGACATGCAGCAAATGACTGCGAGCAGGAGTCGAACACCCCCCCGCCCCTTATAATCAACCCCGTCCTGCTCTTCCTCCGCCGCCGCCACAGTGGTGCTGGACGACTCGAAGCGCGTGGCCAAGCGGCGGCTGATCGAGGCCAACCGGGAGAAGAGGAAGAAGGAGGAGATGGTGAAGACCCTGCAGAGCCGGCCTGAGCCCAGCGACAGTGAGTGGGACCTGATCCACATGGTGACGGAGGCCCACCGCCACACCAACGCCCAGGGCGCCAGCTGGAAGCAGAAGCGCAAGTTCCTGGTAACCACGGCGCTCCGTCCCTTTCCATGCGTTTTTTTATCTTTACGTTTACATTCAGGCGCTTTTATGCAAAGCGACTTACCAGGGCTCACACACACATCGACCTACCGCCAGCGGGGTCCGCCACGCAGGGCGACAGCCTACTCGTCAGGAGGAGTCAGGGGTGAGGCGTCTCGCTCAGGGACACCGCGACGCTCACAGCTGGGAGGGGCCGGGGATCGAACTAGCAACCGTCCGGTTAAAAGTCGGCCCGCAACTGCATTCTACGAATTGTTATTTCTGAACAGCAACTGGGGTTTGGCTAAGCTCAGGCTTAGCTCAGGAGGATCCCTGCCTCCTCCTAGCTGAGTATCGACTTGTCCCTGACTGCTCCCGACTGTCGCATTGTACGGCCTTGGATTGTGTGTATAATCCGTTGAAAGTCGCTTTGGATTTAAGAGTCTGCTAAATACCCCGAAAGATATATAATAAAATATGAAATCGCAGACCGCTGCTATAAATAACAGGTTGTTGCTATGTGTATTTAGAATCAAACAAACTTTAATTTTTTCGGAAGCAATGCATAAAACAATTAAATGAGTAATTAATTATTATTGATTAATTTAGTAAGGAGCCGTGTAATAAGGGACACAATGTACAGCAAGCCTGTCATTATCGTGTAATAAAGCCCTCACTGTCTCTCACCCAGTGGGGGTTAATCTGGAATGAGCAGCTCCACATTAATGTAATGACACTGGGGAATCAATCGGATCATCTCCCCCATACACCCACGGCATGGGTCAGACCACCATGGGCCGACCACCAAGCCAAGGGGTTTTAGTGATATAATATTCATTTCTAAAATGCGTTCCTCCATTGTCAACACTGCTAAACCCTATTTCCATTACACTTCTTTAAATATACATCTTCAGACATAGAGTTATGGTGCCTTTTCGTTTTGTGTGGAACTCTGTGGCTGATTGGCAGGAGGGAGAACAGATCTCCTTCTCGTTTCACGGGATGAATGAAACTGTCTTAGTTACCACGGACGACTAAACCTTTCGCTGGAGGACACCATGTCGCTATGGCAACCGCCCAGATGCCTTCGCATTCACGTGTAGGAAAGATAAATTGGAAATGTATGTATTTATCAATAGCGGCTTCAGAACGAGAGTTATTCATGATTGCAACATTACAACACTGTCTCCCATCCGAAAGCGTTTCAAAAACGTTCCGGCGACATTAATAATTCACGCGGGGAAGAAGGCCACCGTAATGCTTGGAGGGAAAAGAAACAACAACATGAAAAACCTCTTACAAAACTGTTTTCCCTTTCGACCAATCGCGCGCGGCGCACTAGCCGCACGAGGCGACCCGGTGGCTCCGCCTCCCGGCGACGGCAGTTACCTTGACACAAAGGTCAATGACAGTTGCCTGGCAACCGTTGCTGCACGAAGGCATGTGAATCACATGTTGCTCTTCTCTCAAGACATCCCAGAAACTCGCTGGGCGGGGGGAGGGGGGCTGGTGGTGATGTGGGGGGGGATCTGCAGCCCTGTACATCACCACATCACCTGCAGCGCTTTACTTTGATTGGTTCTGAGCTCTGAGCCCTCGGGCGCTTCAGTCTGCCTTTGAGCTGCAGACATATTGTGGGCTGTGGGTTGTCGGTATGTCCTCAACGTGAGGCGGTTCCTCCGGTTCCATCATTAAAGCGCAGGGCGGCATACCTTTGCCTCCTGCTATCCGTTCCGAGGAGCAGAATCATGGTCTGAGCACACTGAATCAGTGTGTGCTTTTGCACCTGATCTACCTTTTGAAGTACAGTTGTAAGTATGGGATACGCGGATGTTAGTTATGGATAATTTAGCTTATTGGGATTATTGGGATCATTGGGGTTTCACAATGCAGGACCACGAGGCGAAGCTGAGGGTCTTGAATCACCTTGAAGGGGTTTGTTTGGCTCACTGAACATTATCATTCTTATTATCCAGCTCCTTATTAAATACATATAACATTTGACAGAAATATAACTCTTTTAATTGACTTACAAGTCATTTTATTGCTTCCGCCAAAATAATCAGCTAAAATCCGTTGACTGACCTGCGTCCATAGCAACGGTCTGTTATTCATAGCAGCAGTCTGATATTCCGAAATAACATTCCATAGAATGCTCTAATCAACCAATCACAATCAAGCATTCAACAAAGCTGTCTATTAAATCTCTTTAATCCATTCATAAAGTTCAGATAATTTATCGTCATCTCAAATTACTGATTGAAAATATTGAGATGCGTGAACGTATAAGGACAATTCAGCTGGCTCTACTTTTCGCTGGAGGATTAATCGTAGTTGTGTTGATATTGAATAGCAGAAGGATATCAAAGTCATTGCCAACAGCTTTCAACATGAGCATGTGTTCATAGTTGATGAGGTAATGGTGCGAAATCCAACTAATGTTAATGTTATATAACCTAGTCATGGTGTGAATACCTAGTCTGCCCTCATATGGCACCCAGTTTGATGTGTACTGCTTTGATTTATAATGAGTCTGAACTTTATATTTCCATTTTATTATTTATTTTATGGGTTGTCAAAATTTCTTAAAACTTTACTGTTATGGTACTGTACTGGTATCAAAGAATGCTACACCGTGCATTTGATAAATGAAACCCTTTGACGTTTGTGTTTGTCTTTGTTTTTATGTGTGTGCGTGTGTGTGTGTGTGTGTGTGTGTGTGTGTGTGTGTGTGTGTGTGTGTGTGTGTGTGTGTGTGTGTGTGTACTATGTGTATGTGTGTTTGTGCATGTATCTTTGTGTTTGTATGTGAATGTGTGTTCTGTGTCCATGTGTGTGTGTGTGCGTGTGTGTGTGTGTGTGTCCATGTGTGTGTGTGTCCATGTGTGTGTGTGTGTGCGTGCGTCCAGCCGGAGGACATCGGCCAGGGCCCTATGGTTCCCACGCCGGACGGGGACAAGGTGGACCTGGAGGCCTTCAGCGAGTTCACCAAGATCATCACCCCCGCCATCACCCGCGTGGTCGACTTCGCCAAGAAGCTGCCCATGTTCTCCGAGGTAGGCTGTGGAGGGGGGCTCTGTGTTGGTGGGGGACCCCTGTGTTGGTGGGGACGGGGAGGGGGGGTGCTGTGTGTATTTGAGTGCATCTCTGCATGCGTCATCTCAATAAAGCAATTATAATCGTACGCGTTAGCCAAAGCCTTGTCCCTTCTGCCCTCCATGCGTTCAATCACCACGCAGCCTGCGTCATCAATCAGTCCTCTCTTGTGAACGTGTCTCGTGTGTGTTTAGGTGGCTCGTTTTTGCATTGCTTTGCACTATAGCGTGGTATAATTACTCGTGGAGGTCAAGACGTGACCCTCTATCTTTAACTGTGATGTTCATGACCTGTGTGCTAGCGCCCCGGCCCTCTCCTAACCTCCTCCCCCGCCGGAGCCTCCGGAGGTCCGGTGTGAACGCCCCCCGTCCCGGCCCAGGGACCGGGGGGGATGTGTGTGTCAGCGTGTGTGTCAGCGTGTGTGTTAGGGGCGCGTGTGTCAGCGTGTGTGTGGGGCGCGTGTGTGTCGGGAGTGTGTGTCGGGAGCGTGTGTGTCAGCGTGTGTGTCGGGAGCGTGTGTGTCAGCGTGTGTGTCAGGGGCGCGTGTGTCAGTGTGTGTGTGGGGGGCGTGTGTGTCAGCGTGTGTGTTAGGGGCGCGTGTGTCAGCGTGTGTGTGGGGAGCCTGTGCGTGTGGGGGGCGTGTGTGTCAGGAGTGTGTGTCGGGAGCGTGTGTGTCAGTGTGTGTGGTGGGGGGGCGAGTGTGTGTGTGTCAGAGAGTGTGTGTCAGGGTTATTTACATCCCTCTCGTTCCGTCTGTCGTCCGCTCGGCGAGTATGAAATGAAATCTGGAGCGGCCATCCCTGTCACCAGGGGCCCGGGCCCTAAATAGGTGGGGCCCGTGGGGGCAGGGCGGGGCCCAACTCACTCAGACAAGTGTAGGGGCGGTGTGGACTGATGCTGGCGGAGTCCTACGTCAGGCTGAGCGAACCAGCAGGGTGGATGTGGTGGTGTTAGGGGCTGTCCTCCATCAGCATGGCGTGACTAGGAGGGCTGAGGTGGTATCCTACTGCATCAGGGTGTATCAACCAGGATTGACGCGGCGGTGTTAGGTGGTGTACTCATCAGATGGGTGTACTCACTAGGACAGGTGAGCTGGTGTCGGGTGCTGCTCCTCCGTCAGCTTGGTGTATTAACCAGGAGGGATGAGCTGGTGTCAGGTGGTGCCCCTCCGTCAGCGTGTTGCCAAGTGTCCTCCCTGGAACTCCAGGGCTTCCATTGTGCTCCACTAACGAGGCTCGTGAGTGGGACTGCAGAGCGGCTGATTGGACGGGCTCTCCAACTTCTCCCGCTCTCTTTAGTTGTTGCCCCAGCCGAGGGACGAGTTGCTAATGAGCGCAGGAAGCTTGGCTCATCACCACCTCCTCCCGGCTGCTGATTAGCCGCTGAGGAGTGAGAGCCAGAGGCAACTACAGAGAAAGAGCATGTCTGCTTAGAGGAGGATTTTAATGGAGTGGAGTGTGTGTGTGTGTCTCTGTGTCTGCGTGTGTGTTTGTGGAGGGGTGTTTGTCTTTGGTTGTGTGTTTGTGTGTCGTGTCCGGGTGTGTATTCTGTGTCTGTATCTCTCTGTGTCTCTGTGTGTTCTGTGTGCGGGTGTGTGTGTGTGTGCGTGCATGCGTATGTGTGTGTGTGTGTGCAGACATGACGGTGTGGGTAGACTATAGCTGAGAGCAGTGATCATGCATATTGCAGGAGGTGTCTGGTTACGTAACCGATGGCACGGAATAAACCCTCAAAAAACAATCATCCTTTCCCAACCATCTGAAAACATTCTAGTTGGTACAGAAAACTTGTTATACTTATGGATGAATTATCTTCAATAAATGAACAATCGAATCCCTCTTTCTCAGAATAGGTATGTTTTTTAAAGTCCTGAAAATGTAATGTGTCACTGTTCCTCTGAATACACATGAATTCTTAATGAACTGCCTGGGATTATGACCAATTCTTAAGGGAACTTCTTATTCCTGTGTTTCTCCCTTCGGCGTTATTCATAACGGATAAACAGCATAAAAGATACGTTTCTATTTAGGGCTTTGGGTAGGAGGGACCTTTCATCAAAAAAAGGGTCAAGTCTGTAACGCACTGCTCAAACACACAACGGTTCAAACACACATTCACGGCGGAGTCAACCATACAAGGCGATCTCCAGCTCGTAGGGAGAAGTTAGGGCGAGGTGCGTCGCTCAGGGACACATTGACACTCAGCTAGGAGGAGCCGGGGATCGAACCAGCAACCTTCCGGTTAAAAGCGAACTCGCTCTACCTCCTGAGCTAAACCGACCGCTGCACTGCCCTGTTTGCTTAAAACTAAAACAAAACAGGCTGTTGGAGCTCGTCTTCTGATGGGCGGGGCTACCTTGTTGTTTAGGCTCCCCCCCCCCCCCCGCTACGACACGATTCGGGGGGCGTTGTGGTCAGAAGAGTTGATTGGCGTTGCTTGGCTTACCAAAACTGGCTGTTGTAACCATCCATGCATGCAAGAGCCCTTTAAGTCCATAATGACATGTTATCCTTTGTTTCTGCAAAACACTCAAAGCATCCCAGCGCCTCGCAGCGAAGGCCATATCCATCACCAGCGCTTTATTCCTATTGGTTCTGAGCCCTGGGGTGCTTTTGTCTGCGTCTGAGTGGCAGACGTATTCAGAGCTTTTGAGTATTCGGTGTAATTAATGTAAGGCGGTTTCTCCAGTGTCATCGTTATGTGGGGAGGGTGGGTCAAACTTGCTCTGCCTACTAATGGGATGAGTGAAACAATCATTATCTGTACAACCTCGGTTGTTACCTCATACTCAGTTTGAACACCATGAAATTGGGATCCAAGGTTAATAAACGTCTTTAATCCGATCTTTTCCAGTGAACATTTGACGCACATGTGTTTGACATAGACATTTATTTTTGGATCATTATGGATTTATGTTGAGATTTGGACGAGAATCAATCCATAAAACTGCAGTGTTATCTATCCACTATATTTTACTTTACACTTTTCATTTAAAATCTCCCTCGCCCTAATGAAACCATACTTCCTCATGGTGACCTGATGCTAAGCCTTGTGCTAAACTCCTCAGGGCTACCACATTTTAAGCATTATGCTAACCTCTTCATGCTAAGCGTTGTGCTAACCTCCTCATGCTAAGCGTTGTGCTAACGTCCTAATGCTAAGCGTTGTGCTAACCTCCTCATGCTAAGTGTTGTGCTAACCTCCTCATGCTACCTCATGCTAAGCGTTGTGCTAACATCGACATGCTAGCTGAAGCTAATAGTGTGCTCCCCTCCCCAGCTGCCCTGTGAGGACCAGATCATCCTGCTGAAGGCTTAATGAAGCCATGCTAACCTCCTCATGCTACCTGATGCTAACAGTGTACTCCCCTCCTCATGCTACCTTAAGCTAACAGTGTGCTAACCTCCTCATGCTAGCTGAAGCTAAGCGTTGTGATCCCCTCCCCAGATGCCCTGTGAGGACCAGATCATCCTGCTGAAAAGCTAAGCATGATGCTAAGCGGTGTGCTAACGTGCTAAAGTAATGCTTAGCATTGTGCTTACCTCCTCATGCTAGCTGATGCTAACAGTGTGCTCCCCTCCCCAGCTGCCCTGTGAGGAGCAGATCATCCCGCTGAAGGGCTATGCGTTGTGCTAACGTGCTAACGTAATGCTTTGTTCTAACCACCTGATGCTAAGCGTTGTGCTAACCCATGCTACCTGATGCTAAGCATTGTGCTAACCTCCTGATTCCACCTGATGCTAAGCATTGTGCTAACCTCCTAATTTTAGCTGAAGCTAAGCGTTGTGCTAACCTCCTGATGCTAGCTGAAGCTAAGCGTTGTGCTAACCTCCTCATGCTAGCTGAAGCTAAGCGTTGTGCTCCCCTCCCCAGCTGCCCTGCGAGGACCAGATCATCCTGCTGAAGGGCTGCTGCATGGAGATCATGTCGCTGCGCGCCGCCGTGCGCTACGACCCCGAGAGCGAGACGCTGACGCTCAGCGGCGAGATGGCGGTGAAGCGCGAGCAGCTCAAGAACGGCGGCCTGGGCGTGGTGTCGGACGCCATCTTCGACCTGGGCAAGAGCCTGGCGCAGTTCAACCTGGACGACACGGAGGTGGCGCTGATGCAGGCCGTGCTGCTCATGAGCTCCGGTGAGGGG
This sequence comes from Pollachius pollachius, assembly GCF_949987615.1. NCBI lineage: Eukaryota > Metazoa > Chordata > Actinopteri > Gadiformes > Gadidae > Pollachius > Pollachius pollachius. The sequence continues at coordinate 6,571,976 of NC_136944.1, forward strand.
GAACGCGCACGTGAACGCAGGCGCCTGGAAGCACGCACACACACACGCACACACACACACACACACACACACACACACACACACAGGGAGAGACACGTCTGTGTTTGTGCTACTATAATGCATACTGTGTGCATGTCTGTGTAGGTCATACACAGACACACCCAGACGCACGCACACACACACACACACACACACACACACACACACACACACACACACACACACACACACAGGGAGAGACACGTCTGTGTTTGTGGTGGGGATTTTCATAGTGGGACAACTCCTTTATTATTTTATTTTTCTGTTATTCCTTAACTGCGAAGCATGCATTATGTAAACATTATGTAACAACATATTAATATAACGTGGATTAGTACTATCACTTAGTCTATATAATTGTAATGAGGCTTAATAGGGACTCTATCAAAATAAGTGACGTCAAATTCGAGCCCAACCTAGTGCAACAAAGTGAACATAGTGAAGAAAATAACTAATAACTACATCCGCTACAAGCGGCTCAGGCAGCTCAAGCAGTGCTTCCATAGCCCATGAGCAATGCTCCAACAGGTAGGACGAGCGTTTGTATAGCAGTCGTCGGATGCGAGAGACGCAGGCCTACAGTCAGTCAACTTGTCAACGTATTGTTATCATGTTTTATTATTCTCTGTCCGACCAATGTTGACAACGGTGTTCCCCACACATCCCAGCCCCCCCCTCCCCACATCCTCTCCCTGTGGGAGGTGTGTGTGGGCCCCTGAGCCGACTTGGTGGAGACCGAGTCCACAGTGGGAAAAACAAGGCTGTGTGTACAGGGATGGTTTGCATGTTAAACGAGGCGTGAAATGGGCCCGTGGTTGAACACAAACAATAGGGCTTCTTTGAACATAAAGGTCTTGTCTCTTCCTGAACAAATACCGGAGTGGAACAGTATCGGTGCATCTAAAAGTTTACACCACATCCGCAAAGCCTGTTAATCCGTACTCCACCTCTGTTGATCCTAACAACAGCAGGGGATCAACCGACAGTTGGTAAAAAAAAAGTTGGCCTACTTCGTATACAATAAATAAATACCGATTTTATTTGTGACTGACTGTCTAAGAGTCAGTCAACCCAAAACAGGTTTTATGTTGTTGTTCTCAACATGGTGATTTCGTCTTATATTACCATCATCATAGTAATCTATGCGGTTTTATCACTGTTACTGAAATAAGTCCCCAATTTAGAAAAGAAAAGGGGTAAAATCCTACGTTTTTGATGGGGATGTGTGGAGCTCTGTCTGGGCAGCGGTGGACTGCGCTGTCCGAGAAAAAGTTTAGCTTTTCGGACCCTTAACGTGTAACGCCTAGTATAGATCTGATAGTGTTTGAGTTCCAGCTGAAACAGCGGGTTCACTGGCTCTTTAACTAGAATTGTGCAGTTATTAACATGAGCATATTTGATGAGGCCGGTAAACATCAGTTGGTGTTTAAGAGAACATGACCCGACTGACCGTATATGATGTCGGTGTCCCAATGTAATCTATCGCTAATCTTGAATTAGCCTCCAGTCCCTTCTTTCCTCAAACATAGCCTTTCTGTGCTAAAAGTATCTGCCTGCTAGACCCTTAAATGGAGTGTGTTTGTACACGGCAGGGGTCAAAACATAAAGCCACTTGGAGGGAAAACGAAAGGAGGCAGAGTGCAGGAATAGCTGTGACCGAAGAAAAAAGAAAAACAACTCAAAAAGTGATAAAAATACTAAAAACGGGGGTGCCCTGGTGTTTCACCGGGCAGAGTGTACCCTTAAGGCTTAAGGGCTGATTATGGGTCCACATTTACGCAAAGCGAGGGGGTTTACGGACCCCTTATGTCCTTGCGTACCCTCATTGAGGCCAACGCAAGGGCCTGACGTGCGCCTCCCAAAAATGTAACCTTGCGTTGAGGCGACGCAGCGGCAAGGGCTGTGATTGGTCCGTTCCCTTAAACCCGCCACCGAACCAAAACGACGGTTCACGACTGCATCGGAGCTTCTGCGTGGTCATTGCGTTGCGTCAACGTGGAACCACAATCAGCACTTTAGTCCTGACCACACTGACCCGCGTTCGATTCCTACCCGTGGTCCTTTGCTGCATGTTTTCCCCTCTCTCTCCCATACCTTCCTGTCTCTACAACAAAACGGATGAAGCCTTCAAAATAAATTCTTTAATTAGAAAAAATTATAATTATAATGAGCACAAACACACACACAGTTACATACACAGAACACCTCCCCCGCCTACCTCCCACTCATTCCTGTCTCTACAATAAAAATGATAAAACCTTCAAACAAAAGCATTTTTTTTAAAATGTTTTACTAAAACCAACTTCTCTCTCCTCCTCCCCTCACGCCCCCCCCCCGCCTCCCTCCAGACCGCTCGGGCCTGACCAGCGTGGAGAAGATCGAGCAATGCCAGGAGACCTACCTGCTGGCCTTCGAGCACTACATCAACAGCCGCAAGCACAGCATCCCCCACTTCTGGCCCAAGCTGCTGATGAAGGTCACGGACCTGCGCATGATCGGCGCCTGCCACGCGAGCCGCTTCCTGCACATGAAGGTGGAATGCCCCAACGAGCTCTTCCCGCCGCTCTTCCTGGAGGTGTTCGAGGACCAGGAGGTGTGACGGCGGCGGCGGGCGAACCACGATGGAGGACCCCCCTCCGCCCCATCGCCAAGCCGACCGCCCCCCCGCCCGTCCTCCCGTACCCGACACCCCCCGTCTCCCTCTCCCACCGCGAGCCGGCCTCCTCCCTCGGGGGGTCGGAGCGCCACCGCTCCGAGGAGAGGAGGCCGGACTCGGAGGAGAGGAGAGGGAGACGGGGGGGCTGTTTTTTGGTCGGGGGCTGGATTTTAAAAGAAACCATGTGTTTGTCTCTGGGGGGGTTGCACAATAAGCCGTGCCCCCCCGCCCCCACGCTCTCTCCGAGGCCCTCAGATGTAATCACCAGACACACACACTCACACTGTCCCACCAGAGACACACTGACAATCTTGCTTGTGAGATTTCTTTCTTTTGGTCGTTTTTATTTGTTGGTGATTTCTTTTGTAAATACGTGTTACAGTGTCCGCGCGTCTGTCCGCAGCGGGGAACTCTCTCCCCTCTGTTTCCATTGTGTTCACTGCTGGTCCTGGTTGACACTGTGAAAACCGTTCCATGTCGAGATGTGTGTGTGCAGGGGCGTAGGAATGAGTTTAACATTGGGGGGGACACATATCGGAAACCTGACAGATCCGGTATAATTTTTAGGTGGGACAAATGCGCCTGTCTCCGATATTGGAGGGGACACGTCCCCTCTGTCCCCCCCGGTTCCTACGCCCTTGTGTGTGTGGGTGTGTGCGTGTGCGTGTGGTGTGTGCTACACAGTATTGTATGGGGTCAGAACAGTCTCATTTATAACGAATGCACAGAGAAGGATTCACAAATGCATTTTGTGATTTATATATAAATGACTCTCTTCTCACAAATACATTTCAATGCACACACAAATGGATGTGATTTATTTTACATTTATACATACCGATATCCATTTGTGTGTGCATTGAAATGTATTTGTGAGAAGAGAGTAATTTATATATAAATCACAAAATACATTTGTGAATCCTTCTCTGTGCATTCATTATAAATGAGACTGTTCTGACCCTATAGTATTGAGGCTGAAACATGTATTTTTACGGAAGGGCAGCATTCAGAGCAACAAACACGCACACTCGCATTTGTACACACACACACATACACACACACACACACACACACAGAACCACAAGTAAACTAGAAGAACATACTCACACTGCACTGTACATAGAGTTTTATGCAGAGAAGTCATTACATAAAAGATAACCACCAACGGAGCTCTTTCAAGCAGTTTGACATCCCTCCTCCGCACACACACACCCACACACACACACACACACACACACACACACACACACACACAGTGTCACACACACAACACCTCCCACTCATTGGAACATGCCGAACTACACAGACTAATACCTCACAACTGGTTAAGGCCGTTTCCGTCTTTCAAAGTATTTTTTTAATGAGTACTTTCGGTGCTTTCGGATTGTTTTTGTTGTGCAAGCGCCTGGGGGTGACAACAAAAAAATGAAGAAGAAGAAGATAGTGGCGTTCGACGGAGGCCGTGCTACTGGGCTCCGCACGGACGTGCACCCCACAGTACCGTTTACCTGAGTATACACAGTATGTATTTATAAAGTATACCTCTCCTGTCAGACATACCTCTTTTTTTTTCTTTACCTCACAAATACACATACGTACATATTCAAACAATCCATACTCTGATACGTTTGGGCGTACTCCATCGGCGGTTCTTGTTTTTTTATGGTTTTATTTTTTTATTTTTAAGTTACCTCTACTTTTGTGTATTTTTTTTCTTTATTTTTGTTCACCGGATGCCTGTGTCGTCCTCATTGGCCACCCTGACTTGTCCGTCACACAGTGATTCCGCCCATGTACCTCTGTGGGCTTTCCCCATTGGCTGCATTGTGTTTCCATATCCCACCTCGAACCAACATATTCTACCTCACCTCTCAACTCAGTGCAGCTGTCCCCAATGTATATGATGCATGCATGCACACACACACCCACACACACACACACACACACACACACACACACACACACCACAGTACACACACAATACACACACAGTTCACTCAGAAACAACCAACCAACCTTGCAGAGCAGATAAGTGAGGTGCTTCTCAATCCAGTGTAAATACGGTCGTGTGTCAAACCGCTCAACAACTACACAGTCGCTGTACCACACACCTCTCAGTCTGTGTTTTATCGTTTCTACGACAGGGACAGAGTGTTTCATAGGCGCACACCTCTCCGTGTCTGTGTTGTATTGCTTCTACCATGAGGAACGATGTGTTTGATAACCACACCTCACTGGACCAAGAGTCACTTTGGAATCCCTTTTCAGCTCTGGTTCAGTTCTGATGATGACGGGGAACAGGACAAGAACCCCGGGGTGTTGTGCCAGCAGGGCGATGGATCCGAAGGGGGAACGATAAGGGGGGATTTTTGTGAAAAGACGGCCTTGGACCGGACACCGTTTGTGGCTCAGTGGGCAGGGCCAAAGAACCTCCAAGAGGAGGAGGAAGGACTGACTCTGGGAAGCAGCGAAGAGACACAGAGATGGAGCACGGTGACAAAGACAAAGAACTCACTCAAAGTGTTGAACTGTTGATGGATTCTATTGGAGATCCCTTTTTATTATTTTTGTTTGGCTGTGGAAGGCCGCAGCTCCGGGAGGTGCTCTGATCTCCGATCTCTCTCGGTCAGACCCGACCCGGTCTGGGTCCCCTCTGGGGCCGGTCTGGGGCCACTCGCCGGGTGTTTGTTCTGTTGCACTAAAAGGAAACCACAATGTCTGTATCCTTGTTGCACCCTCCCACCCCCCCCCTTGCCCCTTTACCCCCCCCCCAACACTACTGTTAACACTCTACTTCCCAGGCTCAATCCGAGTCCAGGACTCCAAACCTCTCCGTCTGTCCTTTGCTTTGCTAAAAGATGCACACACACGCACACACATGTGCACAGGCACACACATAGATACACACACACACACACACATTCATAGAGACACACACACACACACACACACACACACCTTTTTTGCGTCTCTAATCTCTGGAGACCCACCGGGACGGCGGCGACCCCACCACCACAGTGTGTCATGCAGGGTATGAGGATCGATTCCGTCAAACACTATGCAGGGAAACATACACACACATGCACACATTCACCCACACACACTGTGTATTTAGCTACTGCAGGTCTGTACCCCAGCCAACCCCCACCCCACCCCCCCTGCCTTTTCTCCTGGCCGGCTATTAACCTCGACCTACCTACCTTGTTTTGTTGTTCCTCTCTCTCTCTCACGATCACTGTGACTACAAGCTGTGCTGTAATGACCAGGGTGGGCTCCAACACAGAGACACAATTTGCTCAGTATGGTTTCATTGTGTGCCTCACAAAGGGTTTGCGTGCCCGGGTATACAACATACACACTGCGCCGCCCAGCTTCGATCTGATTGGCTGTTCCGTTTTTTTTTTGAGAATATGGTCGTGGAGCTCTTGGGGTTAGGGTCAGCCTCGAAGCTCACGCATCAAAGCTATTCGTAAATCAATCCATAATCCGTCTCATTTGGTTTGACTCCTGCAAGGTACTTTTTATGTTTGTTAAAAGTATAAAAAACGTCGCCGAAAATCAACGACACGGTTAAGCCAAATCGACATTGAGGATTCTAGTTAACCTTTCTTACACCAACCGAGTTTTATACGAAAAAACATTTTCTATTACCTCCTCTTTCGGTTGTCTTTTTTTATTGTCCTTTTTTCCAGTACATTTCGGGTTCCCTTCCAGAAGAGGAGATCAGATCGGGGCGGGCAGCGCAGCTCCTCCGGGTGTCTCTCTCTCACAGACAAACACAGCCACTTATTGACTCCTTCTCCTTCTTATTCTACTTCTACTGAGACTAGTATAACCGCACCAGCACCACCGAGCACACTGCCTTCAAAGCCATGATCAGACGCACCAGCAAAAACGAGGGACAGACGAATCTCAGTGGCCATCCGCACGCAGAAGCCATTAAATCAAGTCGTCGCGGGCTGGTGGTTGGTGGTAGACAACACAACGGAGAAAAAAATAACAATAATCGTGGGATCACACAACCCAAAATCAGTTTGTAATGCTCCTTATTGTTTTTGCTACAGGGGAGAATTAAAACAGGAGCAGTGTGACACATCACACATGTATTGCGCTCGCAGCCCATTCACAACTATCATGGACACCCCCCCCCCCACTCCTTCATATGTGGTTCCAGATCCGACACCACATGTGATCTCTGGCCAATGCCTCTGCAATGTAAACAGTCCAGGCGATAGATCGGATCTTTTGCACACGTAAATGTCAGATATTAATGTGCAGATCTGTAATGTGAACGCTTCGTGTTCAGAGGCCGGCCTCGCAAGATCCGGCCTCTACCTCTTTTGCCAAAACAACAACTACACACACACACACAGGCACACACACACTCTCTCCATACACACACACACACGCACACACACAGCAGGCAGAACCACACACAGCTTCTTATGCAAACTTGCGTTTGCCAAAACAAACCAAACCCGAGTCACTGACGCCACTTTCCCAGGGAATGCACTTGTCTTTCTTCGTTTCCACGACTCTCTTGTACTGCTGTCCATCCTCCTCATCCTCCCCCCCCCCCCACATCCCCACCCACCCCCTAGGTGTTTGTGATTCGTCTTGTGGTTTAGTAGCCAGAACCCCCCCCTCCCACATCCCACCTCTTCCTGACCCCGCCCCCCCCATCTCCATGAACGCCGTACCCCCATATTGATCCAGGCCCCCAGACACACCAGTCACTCGACAGTCACTCTGCCCCAGGCCCATCCTAGCACTTAGGCGTGGTGGAGAAATCAAGAGGAGACAGATCCCAGAGGGGTCTGTCCACATGAGGAATGTAAAAAAAATATATATAAATATGTTTGCATACATATATATATATATATATATATATATATATATATATATATATATATATATATATATATATATATATAATAAATTGTATAATTAAAGAAACATCGTGAAGTCCAAGATCCATAACGTGGTCGGGTTTTGTTTTGTTAATTATTTTTGGGGTTGTTTGTTTTTTACATGTCGATGTTTTGAATTTAGTTTTTTGTTACCCTTTTATCAAAAGCGCGGATGATGTTTTTTCAAATGGACGTTGGGACTTTACAGCCATACGGAGAAAACTAAACAGAAAAAAAGTGGGGTTGTGTCGTTGAAAGGTGGAAACAGAAGTCAAGCTTTTTTATTTTTATTATCGTCATTTTCTAAAAATGTAGCCTCACTTTATTGGAGAAAAAAACCCAATGTCTTTGTAAATGACAAAACGGCTGTGTATGCACTTTCAGGTCACCCTCGGTGCATCGTTGGCTACCCCCCCCCCCCCCCCCCCCCGACGCCCTCGTTGGCTCGCATCGCAACTATTCAAACGTTCATCATCTCTTTGGTGTTCACTGTTGATTATATTTAGTGATATGCAAATGACACTCTGTTACTGAAATGACGATGGGGGGGATATAGTGAATGGCTGAAATGACGACGCAAAGGCAATGCATAGGAATACGTCACTGCAATTCGACCATGTCAAGTCAAATGCGACCAAACCCAGAGTTGTCTGAATAAAATCAATGTCAATCCTGCTTTTTTTTCACGGATCCTCCAATTGTGTTGAAAACTGCGTATGTGTTTGTGTTGGCCCGCCTGTGCAGATTACAATAGGCTATCGTTGTTCGACTTTAAGCTCACCAAAGACAGCGCCATCTCTGAAAAAGGAACGGTTTTGTGTTTGATTGGCTAGAACTGGCTGGCTGCAAAGCCCGCTGGATAAAGTGTAGTGTTGGGTTACTCTTTAAGAAACAAACACTTCTGTGTATGGAGTTATTGTCGCTTTCGGCTATTTATTGTTCGCCCTACTTTGTTTAAGTTGCAATGTTTGTATTGAGTCTCCGTTACATCCGGATCTACATAAATAGTCAAGGAAATGCATGAGAGCCATGAGACTCAATCAAAACAAAACAAAGTGGGCCAAGCAAGGATAGATTACTGCAGCTTTAAGCACATTTGAAAAAAATATTCTAACAAAGATACAAGAAAATCTGTAATGGAATAAACCTTATTATTCTGCTCCTAATTGACACTACTAATTATGATTTGCATGTGCTAACCAGGCTCGGTGAGGGAAATAACTGAAGCTTTGAAGCTGAAACCTGAGTTAAAGGGTTCAGTTCAGGCTAGTCTTCCAGTGGAAGGAGAAACAGGTGGTTCCAGGTCTGGGGTTTTTGTGGCCGGGGCGACTGGATTCCTTTCTGCGGGAGATAAGACATACGTGAGGGAGTTTACTGGCAGAGCGCTAGCGTGCTGCTGACTGGAAGTGGGGTGAGCTGCTGCTTCTTGTGAGGAGGGGCGTGATGGTTAAGGATAAGTGTGGGACGACCGATGGGTTTAGTTTTTGGTTTTCCGGGACACTTGGATTCAACTCTGGGAATAGTAGAGCATGAGTCTCCACTCATACTCTGAGTGAATTTTTGTTATGAAAATGAATTTTGATAACAAACTAATTTTCATATAAAACACACTATCTTTGTTATTAATCCTTCTCCTTCTGCCTATAATGTCATTAATGTGTTAACATTCAGGGCATTTAGCAGACACGTCTATGCAAAGTGACTTTACAACGGTTCATGCACACATTCACACACTGAAGGCGGAGTCAACCACGCAGGGCGACAGCCAGCTGGTCGGGAGCAGTTAGGGTGAGGTGTCTCGCTCAGGGACACCTCACCGCTAGGATGAGCCGGGGATCGAACTAGCAAACAACGGGTTAAAAGTTAACCTGGGGCCTCTTTGAGTTCTCTTTTTCGCATAGGAAATTTCCTTTCCTAACGAGATGACCCGGCCGGAAGTACTAGGAGGAAAGGTGGTTCGAATTCTAAAAATGCTAATGAAAGGAGCCTCGATGCATCCTTTAACCCTCATTTTGCATATGTTACTCCTGACCAACCTTTACGAAAGGAAAGGAGATAATGGTATCACATAAACCTTTACAGCGGCAAGATTTAAAGCAACATGGCACAGAGATGGGCTGTGTCTCAATTCAGGGGACGCATCCTTCGAAGGGTGCATTCGAAGGGCGATTGCGTCACTGCGACGCGTCAAGGCTGTCCCATTTCGAAGGCTCCTTCAAATGCGGCCGACAAATGCAGCCTTCTTTTCCCGGATTTGAAGGATACACTGGATGGATCCTTCACGGCCCAATGGATCCCAAGATTCATTGCGCGTTGGATTTATTCAGAAATGGCATCAGGGAGAGCGGAAGCGGCAGTTGCAGCAAATTACATAGTCAATGAAAGAACTATGTAAAAACATTTTTTTATATTCAAATAAAGTTGGGACTATTTTAAATGTGTCACTTTATTGTCAAAGTTAAATTTCTTTAACACGAGCCATATAACGTTAAACTAATTAACTTTATATTTTATATAATTATTATATAAGCGAATCAGAATCAGAAAACTTTATTGATCCCGGGGGCAAATTGTTTTGTTCCAGGTGCTCCGTACAAATAGAAATTACAAGCATAGAAGATACGATTATAAAAAATAGAAAATTATAAATAAAATACAATAAAATGAAAGTCAGAATAAAGTAAGAAGTGGACATCGAAGTGAAAGTGGACATCTCTTAGTGGGTTATATAAAACGGCTCCATATTTCTCCTCCGCCGTCCGGTTTCTATAATATGTCCATGGTTTGAACCGCAGCTGTCAGGGTTGCTAGGTGACAGGAGCGGTTGTTACGCAACCTTGAAATACTCTGTATGTTAGACCGTCTCATTTAAAAGCTTTCGTTCGGCCTTCGGTCCGGTCTCCACGGTCTACGAAGGCCACACCTTCATAGGCCGCGTCCTTCGAAGGATGCGTCCCCTGAATTGAGACACAGCCAAAGTTTACCGACTCTACGCGAAGACGCTTGAGAGACGCGGTTAAGCAAAACAACAGAAGAGAAGAAAATACAATTGATAATTGTCTATATAAAAATACTGATTATTAGGAATGGAAATCATTTTAGGCCCCTATTTCATCACCAGGATGCTGACTTGCCATTTCCCGATCGATGGAAGTATAATCACCCACCTGTGCAGTAGACCCCCCTGCCTGCCTACCAAATGGACCGTGCCAACTGGAGGGCTGATCTTGTCCAACATATGGGGGTCCATGTGTGATGTCACTACGGGGTTCATTATGAAATGGCTAATCAACTCATCACACCTGGAGGTAAAGTAGGGTCGCTTAAAAAGTCGGAGGTCATTCTGCAAAGTAGTGGAGATCCCAGAAAATCCACCCAAACATCTCACCGATCACAAAGAACCCAGGAGATAGACCTGAGGAAGGATTTAGCAGAACACACTTGGTTTTGCAAAATCCAATGAAGATAAAAGTCGTTTGCCTATTATTAAGGCCTTTACTTATACAAAGGGAGCGGGCCATCTAACGGGTTGGTTGCAATCTGCAAACTTACCGCTAGATGTCACTACTTTAACCTATAGATTATACTAGATTGCATGCTATTTCATAACATTTGAGTTTTTGATGAAAAGCATGCTGTCTTCTTGTTTTTCTGCGGGGTTAGCCACAAATAAACGGTTGCTAAGCAAACTACGGAATATTTTATGTGGGCGCCATTGTTCAGCAAGCCTGGATGTAGTTGTTTTTTGCATTTAAATTGTTTTAGTTGTTGGGTAGGAGATGATGTAACAAGCAGGTTTGCTCTCCACCAATCAAAATCCTCTCCAAGCCCCCCCACCCACCCCACCCATCCAGTTCAGTTCATGAAAACAGATGTTTAATGCAGATCTCAATGACACACACACACACACACACACACACACACACACACACACACACACACACACACACACACACACACACACACACACACACACACACAGACAGACAGACAGACAGACAGACAGACAGACTGGAAACATGCTGCAGATGTCAAGAGTGCATGAGCATATTCGAGGAACTTGCGTGCGTGTGCTACGTGGACGGGGTGACAGTCAAAACCGATTGACAGACAGAGAGCCGCATTCGAGACGTTACTGCTCAACTAAAGGGGAAAGGGGGCTTCCAGCGGAGGGCTTTAAATAGCCCAGCGCCGCCACTGGACGCTAACTCCGTGTGACAGCGGGTTCATTCACGCCTTGTGTCAGACTTTCTGTTAAAGCAGTATAGAAGATTCATGGCCTTACTGATGAGGACCGTGTGATCACCGAGTTATTATAGGAGTTACTATTATTATAGGAAATCTGGCCCAAAACACGTATCTTCATCTCTGACAACAAAAACAACAAAAAAAACAACGGACATAGGCAGTACCATATGTGTCCTGAATGCCCTGCAACACGGATGCCTATTCACCGTTCGAGGTCGATCCACTAGGATGACACGGCCCGCCACTTAATCCGCTCGGTAATTACACGTGACATACAATCCTCGCTCGCTACTCATTCTTTATTACCTGCACGCACACTGGATCATCCACTCCACATGACTCACACACACACACACACACACACACACACACACACACACACACACACACACACACACACACACACACACACACACACGTATTAAACCGCCAGGGGATGCATGCATGCATTCATTCCCCCTCCTCCCCCGCCTCGGTCAAAGACGATTGTTATGCAAGCGTCATGTGTCCTCAGCTAAACCGCTCCAGTCAGGCGGGGACAGGGAGGCTGTGGGGCCCGGGTGAAGGGGTCCACTGCGGGCTGGCGAGAGGACATGAGGAGGGGGACGAACAGGTTTAAGGTTTACAGAATGGGAGATGGGCGGGGCGAGGGGGCGTGTCATAGAAGAGAGTAGAGGATATAACGGGTGGAAAAGAAGCCGAGCAGAATGAGTTTGCCCTTGTGTACAGTGTGTGTGTGTGTGTGTGTGTGTGTGTGTGTGTGTGTGTGTGTGTGTGTGTGTGTGTGTGTCTGTGTGCGTGTGTGTCTGTGTGTGTGTCCAGCACAAGCCTTACCGTTTGCCTCCATAATAGCTCTAATTTACTTTGTTTTTGAAATATAGTACCCAAAAACACAGATGTTGTGCATTACATTTTTTATCAATGAATAGACTGAATAAAAAAGTTACATTGCAAAGACATTGAAGAACACCTGTCATAATGGATCAATGCTCTAGGAAGGGATAGTTATAGGATAGCACGGTTGTGGTTGACGTTGCCCAACCACTCTACAACACACATCCACAAATTCCATAAATTAATCTGCAATAAGTGACAACCATGAAATAGCCATCAAAGGTTTGACCAATCTATAGGTTATGATGAATTATATCATTTTTTGAACTGCATAATTTAAGCTTTGCTGCAGTTTCATAGTTCTGACTTGTATTGATCGACACTTTAGATGAGTAAGCCTAGGAACAGTATAGTAAATAGCAGTATCAAAATAAATGAGGACTTATGATTACTTGTCAGCGTCCATAGTCCACTAGCTAAAACTGGCATGGCTGCGCCATCTGCAGGACAAACATTGTACTTACAGTTGAACTGAAAATAGGACTAGGTATTGCTTTAAACGTGTACAACTCAAAAGTGCCATCACAGCCCAGTTGGCACAAATTAATCAACATGTCACATTTTGCAGTGTTGGTTCAATCCATTTTATTTAGCATTCATGGCCAACATGTTTGTTCTTATAATGTATACTCTAAGTATATAGGTCGCTTGACAATGCGATCTACTACCCCAGACGCTGCCCAAGTCTTGACAGCAGGGCAGAGCCAATAGCAACAGGGGGTGCATGCAATTAAACATCCCTTAACTCTGCACATTGCAGTAATCTGGCTGAATTTGTGTTTGATTCATCCAAGCACTGCCTCATTTGATCTTCTGGCTGGTGTTTTGCGATGCTATTGTAGTCGCAGACGACCTGTGCAATCTTTTAAAATACTGTTTCTTTTCGCTTCACGTGAATGAGTGGGCCGTAAACAATCAGGAGTCGAGGGTCGTTAATAACAAAGTGCTTCATCGGTATTTGTTTTCCTGGCAACACGTTGTGAATATGGGCCAAGAATTCAGTAACACTTTCTGGATGCAGGATGAGTAAGTGTTGAAACTGATATCCACTTTCTTTAGACCAAAGGGAGAAGGCCAACATTTTATCTCCAGGGAGGTTGGAAGCTATAAAAGGTATAAATTATGATAATCCAATATAAACACGAGTAGAATGCACATGATACAGCCATGTGAAATTTAGTAAGGAGCTAAGAGTAACAAATAAGTTGTATTCATCAAAAATAGTGTTTGAAGTGTACAAGAAATTAACACATTTATCATAATCTATGGCCTGAGTGTCCGTCAGGGCCAGTGAAGGTATGCAGATAGGAAGGGAACCTTCAGAAATGTGTTGATTCTGGTCTACTTTTAATGTAACATTTTAAGTTATTTATTAATTGTACATAAACAAGGCTTGCTGCTTGTTATCTTTCACCAATATTTGATGTAATTGATTCTAAGCATACGAAGAAATTAAAACTTGACAGTAAATTGTATTTCTTATATGATCGTTTATTGCCGCGTGGGGCTGTTTATCATATGTGTTTGAAAAGATCACCAAGTCTGAATAAAAGCCGTTATAAAAAGTGATCTATCTATCTAGGACAGCTGGGCACTCTCGGTCGTTGTAGCTCCAACATGTCTTCTCCTCTCCATCAGGTGAATCCTGACGCAGGAGAAGCCTTGCCAGCCTTCAAACTTCAGTGCGGAACTGTAGCGTGGTATTCTTCATCTTCTTCTTGTAGTCTTCGTCAAACTGTTCGTTCTGGGTCATAGTGAAGTGGTTTTTCCAGTCACCAACCTTCCCTGTTAAATAAGAGGATGAGTCAAGAGTAAGGACAAAATGAACGTTTATCTTTAAATATATATATTATAATATATATAATATTATTACCTTTTCTCATGAAGGGAGAGACCTTGAAGTCCATCACCGGCACTGTTGAGTAGTTGGCCATGTCATCTTTCTTCATAGTATCAAACTGCACCAGCTCTCTGATCTGTTGCTTCTCTTCGGCTGTCGAACCCAAACCCAGAAAGGAGCACAACTTCTCTATCTCTCGTCCAGTGTCCTGTTGAACCGCACACACACACACACACACACACACACACACACACACACACACACACACACACACACACACACACACACACACACACACACACTTCGATCAAATTGGAAATCAATCAGCAAGGATCAATAGATGCTGACATTTGCCCTATTGGTCAAGCCAGGGAGACCCAACCAAGGGTCAGTTAAATAAATACAATAACATACATTTTTCATATGGGTGCACACACACACACACACACACACACACACACACACACACACACACGTGAATGCTTTACCTTCTATGTACTACTGATTTAGAAGTGCTGCTCTCACACAAACACTGCTTACCTCGACCATATCTTCGAAGAACATGTAGTGGATTTCAGGATGAGACTGCTTCCTCTCCCACCAGCCGGTCACATGGTCGTACCACGATCCAAACACCACTAAAAAACCGACAGGAATCCATCAAACAACTTCTAGTGAAGGTGAAGCAGAGGACAATGTAGCCCATTTATATTCGGTTGTGTGTGTAGACTTCGCTTTGATATGTTTTCCACTGACTCTTTCCATCCATGAATCTCTTGAGGTAGCTGTTCCAGTCTCCTGGCTCTGGGTGGGCAAAGTTCATGCGGTCGAAGTGGAAATAAGACACGGCGTTGTCTTTAGCGTTACGGGCCACATACACCACCTGTAGAGAGAAGTCCCATTAGGGTTTCTGCATTTAGTTTGCCATCATGAAACAATATGTGTTGGATCTTTATTGGCAAAGGTATCTTTTGTAAATAAATACACAGATGAATCAATGCACACATAAAAAAAAAGCTACTATTACAGTAAGAATGTTTCTTTAATCACAATAAAGCTGAAGTTTTTACTTGATTGACTCAATATATTGCTAAGATATAGTCAATTTAATGAGGTACAATTTAGTTAACAGTTACTTAATACCTTTGTCAAATGGTGTAGCACCATGAACTCAGTGCTTCAGATTTCAGTATAAAGTATATTGTGCCATGTGCGCCCTTTGAGATTACAAATTAAACACTGTACCCTGCACTTCTGTTCCCAAAAGGACTTTGGAACCAACTGGACAGGCAGGTGTGTTTTGATGAGACGAGGAGTAGTGGCCAGATTGTCTGCAAAATCGGTTCCTACGTGGAGAGATGAAAACTCAACTGCTCTTTAACTATTTACAGTAATCATGGTTGATGCTACTGTAAATTACATTACACTATTGCAAGACATTGAACAACAAAAGGAATAATCTGCGTCTGAATATTTTAAGATTTTTTATCAGAGCCACACACGCACGTTTTTAGAAGTTTCCCCTTAATTAATGTGAGTTATCAAAACATAAATACAGAAAAGGTATAAATACAATCTAGTTTTTAGTAAAATTACTAATCCTCAAAATAATCACAATCTCACCGGTCATAAAGTTTGGTATTTGCATCTCCAGGAAAGGTACTCTCTCATAAATAGGAGCGGATGTCATTCGATCGGGCAGTCTCAGAGAAAAATACAAAAGGTCAAGAATGTAGGAGGCCCATGTAGTTCCTGAAGAAAACACAGAGGGAGAGACGGCGTCAATGAGTTTACGGTGGCATTGTAATGAATAAAGGGGACAAGAATTAGGTCAAGGAACTGAACCATGGAGGCCTAATGACCCAACTCATTACGTCCTCGGATTTATTTTACACAAACCTGCTTTTGGGTATGTTGCGATGAGGATATCATCTGGTCTGGCCTTAAAGTTTTGAATCTTCTCCCAGTTGTCCGTGAAGTAATGGACCATTGCGACTCCATGGAAATCCGATAGAATCGGCCGAGGAGGCTTCGAGGTCTGAGGTAAAGATGACCAAGTAAATAAATGGATAAATAAATATTAAGGACGCCAGAGTGATATTTTTTTCTCATTTGAAAAGCCAAAAAATATTTGACGTAGTCTATTTGTTGTTTGCCTCCCGTTATTGACAGAGTTGAACATGCTGGTTTGACAGGTCAGTGACAGTGGTAGCCTACTTGGACGCTGACATGAAGTCCAACTCTAAACTAACTCCACTAAACTAAACTAAAACTACTCCGATCTAGAAGATCCACGTTAACTATTAGAGAACATGCAACTTTTGTGAAAGCAACTTTTTTTGGGAGAGCACAGAACATTTCAGTATCCTATCATTCATTAATTCATTTATCAAACAACAAAACCATCTCAAGTTACCGTTTCTGCGGACATATTCTGCCTAGTGCTGCGGCTCCGGAGTCTGTTGCGGAGCGTCCTCTCCTGAGTTTGTTGTGCAGCGTTCTCTTACGAGTCTGTTTTGCAGCGTTTTTCCCCCAGGTTCCTTGTTTCCTCGACTCCCCGTCCTAAGGGGTTCGCTGCTGAAATCCCTTTCCTGCCTCTCCTCTCCTCGGGTTACGCAACCACCAGACCAGTATGTAGCTTCACCACGCCATCAATGTTTACCTCTTTATTAGAGCAACAACTTCATGCACATAATTTCACGACTTTAGCGTCTCCCGTCTCGTTCTATGATTAGGAGTTTAATATTACTCTGATGTTAATGTCTACAGCATAGACCCGGGGATCAGTCTACTGTCAAGAAGTTCCAAACCGCGGATGTTTTGAGCAGGGAAGGAACGCGCGTAGTGATTTGTTAAGTTTAGTTTTTGAGAGCCGCACACTAATCAAATCAATACGCGCGGTGTGTTTTTGTTGGAGTTATGTGGGGTTGAAGCCGGATCCTTTTTTCACAGTTATTGAAGTTATCTTAAAATCTCAGAATTATGACAAGAACAACTGTTTTCGTACGGGTGTCTTTGCACTTATCTTATAATTGATAAATCATTTGGGCCACTTATTTTAGTCTCTGACATCTGTTTTGTGATAATATAGCCTTTTTTGGGTGAAGTTCTCAGTTCTGGGCTCTACAATTCATATTCTTTAGCCTACTTGTTTTCAATGCCTATGTTTAAATTCCCCTTTCTTTGTATTTGTCTTCGCCTTTCTACAGTAAATGACCACACGCCCTGTTCTCAGGGGAGGAGACTGAGAGGAGTTGTGCGGCCTTTGAAGATCCTTACTCAGTTACTTTCAGCACTGAGAATTATGACAAGAACAACTGAGAGACACAATAACCTTATCTAACCGCGTTGGGGTTTTATTCACCTTGACCACACTACCGCCTTTTTCGAAGTCAATACTTTTTCAAATGCACACGTTTTACGGTTATGATTTGGGCTTTTCCCATATTGAACAACTTCATAGCGGCCTATAATGGGTGGATTAAGGTGGGTCCACCAACATGCAAGCTTGTCCACGGAGATAACACCGTATGCTGATGACCGGTAACATTTTCAGCCCATTTTCATAAAAAAAAGGGGTGAATAACGCTCAGCTGGATTATATAAATCCACAGAGATATGCAGTCTTCAGTGAATTTAATCTAGCCTTGATCGATCTGGATGTAATTTCTAAATACAGCTCAAAGCCCAGGATTCAGGACTTTGTCAAATGAGCATGTATTCAGTCAGGATCTTTGTTTTTGCCATCTTTATCGACTTGCATGGGTCAGGAGGTTTTGGTGTTATCTTCATTACACCTGCTCTGAGCACCACGTCTCATTTACACTTCTCTCTATCCGTCCAATAAAATAACTAAATCAAATTGGTAAGGTTCTACACGCACCTCCCTGACTGGGGAGCAATATCACGAGTTACCACCAGATGGTGCTACTATGCCTTGCTCCTATGCCTGACCTCCATGATGGCCAGCAATTTGGCCACCATTCTCTTCTCAGCCACGTTCTGGTCACTGAGTCAACAACAGACCAGTGGACCATGTAGGCTACTGCATTGTCCAGCATGCATTGAAGGGCCCAAGCCTCCTTAGGAAACACAGTCTTCTTGTATGCTGCCTCAATGTTCCAAGACCAGTCCAGGGTATTTTAAATGCAACAGCACCGCATCCACCTACTGGACGGACACACGGGTCACGAGACTCACTTGTTCAGAGTTCACCTTGACTCTGCATAGCTTCCCCCCTTACCCGACACACCCATCTTACGCACTTATTGTATGTTGTCCGTCCTGGAATTCAATGTACACACTTATTGTATGTTGTACTTCCTTGCACTTAAAAATAGTACTTAGCATGGTGTAGCATATTATCCTAGCTATATGTGTTGTGTACGGGGAATGGGTTAACCTAGCTATTGTTAGCGCTTGGCACTTGGTTCTATGAACATCCTTACTGTACCAACAGCGATGTATTGTGGTTCCTTTTTCTTCGGACAAAAAACCTTGTGTCTGACGGCTTGTTTCCCGGCCAAACGCTGCATGTGTTTATTTGGCTGACACAATGCAATCCCACCAACCAACAGTACCTCCTGGTTCCTCATTCAGAAATTATTTGGGGCCCTTGGGTGTTTACGGCACCCAGGGGACTTCCGCCTGACCTCGGATGCCCTTCTGTCACCTGATCACCGCAATCAGTCAGCCGTCATCACCAGTGTGATTAAACCAGTAATGAGTCGTCGAGAAGGGCAGGTGTGTGTTCTCATCAGCCCAAACAGGCAACATTTGAGTCTTTTTCGATTGCTGAGTTGAGGAAATATGTTAAAAAAAATAAACATTGATAAGAAGTACAGTATAAAAAAATAAAACTAATTAAAAATGTTATTGTAAAATGGCTTTTGTGTACTGAGCATAGATTGTTTATTGTATCCATATTATTAATTTTATTTTCTATAAGAATCGTTTTTAAAGAGTAGTTTTCATCAAGATAGGAGAAATATATATATTTTCTTTAAAGATGGGATATTTTCCTTAGAACACTAAATTTCTAGAAACTCACAACTAGAGGGCGATGTATATCCACAGTATTCATGTAATGTTTGTTCTAAAGTGTTTGGTCGTTTCATTTTTCTGCCATGTTTAGATGGGTGTATTTAGAATATAGTCTAATCTTCTGCTTTATGTTAAGCAAAGACAAAAATAAATAAAGGAAGAGAAAGATTAAAGGGTAGCGTGTGTGTGTGTGTGTGTGTGTGTGTGTGTGTGTGCGTGTGTGTGTGTGTGTGTGTGTGCACCGACATGAAAAAAATGATGATGTTATTGCATTTATTTAACTGACCCTGGGTTGGGTCCCCCCGGCTTGACCAGTAGGTCAAAGATCAACATCTATTGATCCTGGCTGATTGATTTCCAATTTGACCACGATTGCCCTGATGAGTTGTTGATTTGAATGAATCTACTGACTGTTTTAGACCCAGCTAAATGTCAGCATTTTGTAGCTTTCTTTCACAGTGCATTATCTAACCCATACCTTTCAAGCTCATTGACCAATTTCATTTACCAAATTGGTGAATTGGCATTAATGTGTTATAAACAAATGCAAATGAGTGTTGTTCGGAGTGAGACTTTCATTATACACCAAGTTACTATATTTTCATCCATAGGCCTATAGAATGAAAAATTTCCTCAAGATATTATTTCAAGAATTTTCAGTTGTATTGCATCATGGTTCTGTTCAACTGTGGCAACAGAAATCAAACATGTAAATTTTTTACTGTAGACTGCATCGACAACGCACCAATGCTGTTGAGACACACAGGAAACATGACGCTCAGAAGGGAAAAATGATATTAGTGTTCAAAATCATGTTTACATCATCAAACAAAGCGTCATTCATAATTGTGAGTGCTTCCCTAGGATCAGCTGAGCTCTCTGGTAACTGTAGGACTCCCTGTTCGAGAGTGGCTGGCGACCTTTGAACCCGGCCATGCCCTCACTGGCTTCCCGCGGAGTTGGTCAATGAATGTGTGTTTGATTTGCTGTCACTAGTTTACAGCAACTCAATGCATCCTCTGAGCCAATCAAAAAAATACAGCTTTAAAGAGCGAAACCCCTCTCATCTATCATTAATGCAATCTGCTCCCGCTACTGATTTATTACTCAGACAGTTTAGCCATATAGATCGTCTCGAGCCATTGAAACCACAGCTGGGCCCCACATGGATGACATCATCCTTAACGACGCCTGGCATCGACGTAAACATAGCCGTTGGTCAAACTTTGGGATGCTCTGTTGAACATATCTTTTAGAATGCATTTCATTCTTGAGTTCTTGACTCATTGTTAAATAATTCTTTGATACGTTTTGAGTCAGTTTATTATGTATAGGAAAAACCACACCCACCCACAGACACACACAGATACACACACACACACACACACACACACACACACCACACATAGACGTGCACACATGGCCTCATCTCACAGCCCCCCCCCCCCCCCCCCCCAGGCATGAGATCATGGGGGTCCCTGGGGGGCCTCCTCTTCATCCTCCCTCAACTCATCACTCCCTCTCTGCCTTCTTCCTTCTCACACGCACACACACACACACACACACACACACACACACACACACACACACACACACACACACACACACACACGCACACACACACATACAGAGGCACACATATCACAGACATATTTACAGACTTAATCCATACGAACACATTTTCTAATAACTTCAGTTCTAATTGTTGACCAGCTATTTATTTATGTTTAACCTTTCATTTTCCCATTGTGGTACCCACCGACCAACGTGG
>NC_136944.1:6598376-6618376 GCF_949987615.1 Pollachius pollachius
GCAGTATTTGAGGTTGTCGATGTTACTTGGCCAGACTTGAAGTCAACGTAAGTGTTGATGTAATGCAGCTTTTGTAGAGTAGAGTCACTAACGGTTGAGTCCGATAGCAAGGCTGCAGCCATGCTACAAATACTGAACAAAGACGAAATTCAAGGTCAAAATGGAACTTCTAGTAGTTTATCATTCCTGGCAGGGTACAACCTTTTATGCTGAATGAGAGAAAAGCATTTCATAATTAATAATAGTGTAGTCAGTGTTGCCATCCGCAAGCAGCAGCAGGAGCAGGAAATACAATCTGCAAACAATGGCTAGTGTTCACCATTTAAACCTTAAGGTCTCAGATTCAGGTTTTTTCCCCATTAGGGTAATTGGGGGCGGTGGAGGGAAACAGCTGAAGTATTTTGTCTTGGTGTACACCTTCCTGCCTCGGTGGTATCCACCCTTGGATTGGACGATACAGGTAGATGGGAGTGGCTTTCTCCCCGCCTGTGGCCTCTGAAGCCACTGGATGCTGGGTGGAACACATACACATCGCCACAGGATCACATTCTGATGCTGTAGCGGATCGCTGGGGTCAAAACGTTGATGTTCTCTTCAACAACTGTCCAATGTCGTATCAGAAGCTTTAAATGACGCTGTCGCTCAAGCATATATCCTTTTTTTTATTTTATTTATGTCCATGTAGGGACCCATGTGTCCCCTTAAAAGTGTGCTGATACTTTGTTGATGCAAAATAACCACTTAAGCCACTTTTTGTAGTTAAATCCATGGTGTCTTATCTCCATGGTTTGGGTTCAGAAATACAAACATGGCCGTCGCCCTTCCAAAGACACAGCCATGTAGAAGTCCATCAAACGCAATAAGTGGGCTCAAATGTTTGTTTCGAAGCATATCAACAAAGTATCAGTGTGATTTTAAGAGACCTAAATGGACATACACATTTTGATGCAACATTAAAGTTTTGTCCGTAGCAGTCAGCGATAATCTTTTATTCAATATGCTTTTAAGAGCCCATCCTGCCAAGGGATTCAAGATGTGACAAACTGTTTTGTAGTGAGGGGAAATATCTCAGCAGTATCAGAAGTAGCCCAAAGAGTGCAAAATAATTGTTAGGTTGAAACGTGGAAAGATTTGCAAAATGTGTCAAGGAAGAGGTCAGATAAAGACCATGGTTGTACAAATAGCACACCTGTTTCTGATGTAGATGATTATGTTGCAGAGGCTAACAGCTGCTAATGCTTTGGTGTTGAGTGGTTGCAGGTCCACTATATAAAGAGATAGCAGAGGACCAGTGTAACAGTGCTTTAGGTCTGGTGTGGCCTCAACCAACCAACCAACCAACCAACCAATCTGTCTGGGAAATACTTTGAATAGAGTGTTCTGCTTCTACTGTACTAGCCATGGCTGTTGGGTGCATTCTCAGGTAGAGTTGACATTGTGACTTTAGGCTTTTCTTTTAAGTTGTGTAAATGAATATTTATTTTTTCTTGTATTGCAGAGTGTCTTGGATTTGTTTGTTGCTGTTTGGTGGCTGTCTTCCTTTCCCATCACTGAAGGGTAAAATTACATTTTTAACATTGTCTTTTAATTGTTTGATTCTCACTTTCACTTATGTAGTATGGATTTTGTCTTCTTTCGTCTTAGGGTACATGTATAGATCCAAGACTGACCAACCGAACATTTGGGGTGCTAAAGAGGGCAAGCCAGAAACTTTTCCAACTGGAATGTCGGATGCATATGGCCGACTAAAAGGATATTTAGACCAAAGCAACAAAGTCCCACTCGCTGCAGCTCCAATGACCAGAGAAGATGAGCCGGTTTCCAACAGTAATTCGGGTTACTTGGCACAGGCTGCTCCTGTTGAAACCCCGGCCTATCCCAGCGACGTGGCTGATTTGACCATGGACTCTACTTCAAGTAAAGATGCTGCACAACCAGTTCTCCAGCCACTGATGGTTCCTGTTGAGCAGCCCAGTGCTCAGAGGCCACAGGAGGTGAGCGAACCGCTCGCATCGACCTACATTGTCCAATCCAATGGTGGATATGGCCGAGGCAGCCAGGTGTTCTCCAGGAAGAAATACTTCAGAGGTTACCCTCCACCGCCCTCATACGTCCTTTCGGCGATGAGACCTGAATCCGAAACAGGAGGAGGTGACTGATAACCACTTGGCCATCAAGCGTAGTTTCTTTATGTTCCTGCGGTTGCTTGTGGATGGCTACACTGACTACCATCAATCATTCAGAAATGCTTTTCCTCAAAAGGTTGTACCCTGAAAATAATAAACTACAAAAAGTTAACTTTTGTTCATGTTCAGTATTTATAGCATGGCTGCAGGCCTTGCTATTTGACAACTGTCAGTGACTCTATTCTACAAAAGCTGCATTGCATCAAAATGCACACTTGGGTTTTCTTTGTAAAACTTTTCTAGTCATAGTAATAATTGATCATGATGGCAAAAGAGCTAGCACTAAATAAATGGATAATAAAATGTTAACTGCATGGTTAGCCTTGTACTTGCATGAAAGGCAACAATGGACCAACTAAGGACAGGGGCACTATTTTTCAGCCTAGACCCTGTTTTACCTTAAACTAAATCGTTGCTTGATCCTGCCATTGCTCATATATGCATCTAGCTTATGTCTGCAATAATTGTTCAATCTTCCAGGATGAGCAATCAATGATGGAAGTAAAATCGACAAATTGTTGGGTCCCATTTGGGGACCCAATGCCTTCATGCCTTCATTTGTAATAAATGTACTTCTGTAATTCAATTTGTGCTTTGTAGATGGATCTTTGGGTGGATAAGTCTTTTACATCATTCATCTAAATTCCTTACATCGTTGAATAAAGACTTAAATGCAGTTCAACCTTCAGTTTTATCCCCATGATGTTTTACAAACAATACAATAATCGTATTATGCGAATAAATTGAGTAAGTTAAAACACGTATAATATAAAATATGCTCATGGCAATATACAATATATATGAACTATGGCTAGTTACAGCACTGCATAGATCAAGTTAGCCCCACATTGCACCATGCGCTCCATATGAATACACATCGCCACAGGGTCACATTCTGAGGCCATGGCGGATCACTGGGATCAAAAGGTCTTTTCAACAACCAACTGTCCAATGTCTTATCCAAAACTTTAGATTACCCATGTGTTCACGCATATGTCACGAGGGAAAACGCTAATGCGCTGCAAACAAACTCAAACCACTTTTTGTGCTCGATTCTGGTTTAATACATGGTTCGTTATGTCCATAGTTTGGAGAAATACAAACATGGCTGTCGCCCTCCCCAAGACACAGTCATGAATAAGACCACCAAACACAAAAAGTAGATTCAAATGTTTGTTTCACTGCATATCAACAAAGTATCAGTGATTTTTAGAGGACACATAGGTGCCTACATGGACATACACATCTGATACAATATTGGAGTTTTGTCCATAGCAGTCAGTGATAATCTTAATATTTTATCCATTATGCTTTAAGAGCCCGCCCTTCCAAGAGATTCAAAATATGACGAACTGTATTGTAGTGTAGTGAGGGGAAGTATCTGAGCATTATCAAACGTATCCCCAAATGGGGCAAAATAATTGTTATGTGGAAACATTGAGAGATTTGTAACGTATGTCAATGAGGAAGACCGATAAAGAACATGGTTTGCAAATAGCACACCTGTTTCTGATGTGGATGATTATGTTGCAGAGGCTAACAGCTGCTAATGCTTGGGTGTTGAGTGGTTGCAGGGCCACTATATAAAGAGATAGCAGAGGACCAGTGCAAATGTCTTTTAGGTCTGGTTTGGGCTAAACCAACCAACCAACCAACCTGTCTGGAAAATACTTTGAAAAGAGTGTGCTGCTTCGACTGTAATAGCCATGGCTGTTGGGTGCATTCTCAGGTAGAGTTGGCGTTGTAGCTTTTGGCTATTCTATTTTCTCTTGTTATGTGTAGCTGAATACATTATTTTTCTTGCATTGCAGAGTGTCTTGGATTTGTTTGTTGCTGTTGGGTGGCAGTCTTCCTTTCCCATCAATGAAGGGTACATCTGATGCCACATTTACACATTTAACACTGTTTTTACTTGTTCAATTCTCACTTTCACTTAGAATATTTTTGTGTTTTTCCTCTTAGGGTACAAATATACCTCCACTGACCATCCTGAAGCTATGGCTGAGGATAACAAGCTAGCAAATTATCCAACTGGGATGTTGGATTTATATAGCCTAGTAAAAGGATATTCAGACCGAAGCGACAAAGTCCCACTAGCTGGAGCTCCAAAGCAGGCACTGTTGAACCCAAAGGAAGGGGCTAGGATCCAGGGAGGCGGAGCTGTGGCGCTTGGACAGGAAAATGCCAAGATTGAAGACTGGAAACATGTCCTGCCACAGAC
Source organism: Pollachius pollachius (assembly GCF_949987615.1). Lineage (NCBI taxonomy): Eukaryota > Metazoa > Chordata > Actinopteri > Gadiformes > Gadidae > Pollachius > Pollachius pollachius. The sequence continues at coordinate 6,602,784 of NC_136944.1, forward strand.
ATTCCCTCTAAGACCTCCCTACCAGCATGATTACTCTTTTGAGGAGCAGTGGGGAAGCAGAAAGCCTATGTTCCCATCAGCTTATGAGCCCTCTACAAAACCATCATCAGAACTGGCAGGCTCTGACCTTATCCCACCTACTCCAAATCTGTTTTATGATTCATTCAGTAATGATCCTACTTTGGAGTCTAAACAAGTGTCTACAAGTGGCGGGTACTTTAATCCTACACAGAACCTCAACTTCCAGGCTGGTGAACGAGAGGGTTCACAAGTCTATGCAGACCAGCCAAGCACTTGGTCCTCTGCTTCCTACATGACCGGAGGAGAGGAGCCAGTATTCTCCAGTAATTCAGGTCACTGGGCCCAGGCAGCTCCGACCATTGGTGCACAGACTCTGTGGGCTGATGCAGTATCTAGTAGTGACACTAATGGGGATTACTCTAGCTCTAAATTGCAGCTCGATGTCCAGGCTGGTTCACAAAGCTATTCCCCTAATCTGGTCTTTGCGGATGTTTTTCAATACCCAGATGCTAAAACTGCCCAGCTTCCTTCAGAACAGAAATACCTCTCCAACTATAACTCTGTGAATGTGGTCCATCCAAGCACTTGGTCTTCTGCTCCCTACAAGACCAGAGAAGAGGAGCCGGTTTACTTCAGTAATTCAGGTGACTGGGCCCAGGCAGCGCCGACCATTAGCGAACAGACTCTGGATGCTAAAGCCGTATCTAGTACTGACACGGAAGGGGGTTACTCTAGCTCGTCACTGAACCACAACGTCCAGGCTGGTGTACAAGAAGGTTCACAAAGCTATTCTCCTAACCTTTATCAATACCCAGCTGCTGAAACTGCACAGCTTCCTTCAAAAGAGGGTGACCACTATGACTCTGCATATGCGGGCCAGCCAAGCACTTGGTCCTCTGTTCACTACATGAGTGGAGGCGCAGAGCCGGTATTCTCCAGTCATATAGGTCACTGGGCCCAGGCTGCATCTGTTGAAACCCCTATCTATCCAAGCGATGTGGCTCCTTTGGGCTTGAACTCTGCTTCAAGTAAAACTGCTGCACAACCAGTCTTCTTCAAGCCACTGAAGAAGGCTCCTCAGCTGCCCAGCTCCAAGTGGCTTCAGAGGCCAAAGAAGGTGATGGACCAGACTGCATCTACCTACCTTGTCCAATCCAAGGGTGGATACAGCCGAGGCCGTCAGGTGTTTTCCACGAAGAAATACTTCAGTGGTTTCCCTCCACCGCCCCCATTCGTCCGTATGGCGATGAAGCCTAAATCTGAGACCATGAGAGGTAAATGGTGACCACTTGGCCATCAATTGTAGTGTTGTTCATGCTCCTGCTGTTGCATGTGGATGGCTTCACTGACCATCAGTAATTGGCTTTCCTTTTTCAGCACAAAAGTTTGTAACCTGAAAAGAATAAACTAAATGTTAGTTTTTAAACTTGACTTTCGTATTCATTATTTGTAGCATGGCTGCAGCCTTCAGACCTTTTTGACTGGACTGTCATTGACACTATTCTGAAAAAGCTGAACTATGAAAATTCACACCTTTAACAGACATTTAACTTTGTCTTAAAAATTCTCATGAAGATGGCTTATGACGGCAGAGCTCCTGTAGCACTAAATTATGGGTTTAATGAAATGCCAACTATCGATAGCCTTGTACATCTATCAACACGTCACAATGTACCAATCAAAGATGGTACTGTTTTTGGCCAAATCTGTTCATTCTTGACCGTAATTTCTAGGTTGTCAGAAATTGTTTCAATAATGGCAAATGACTGTTCAAAGTTGCTCTTTGTGTCACATTTGGAATGGTCATCTCGTAATGTGACTGTTCCCATGTCAACGATATGGTAGACCAGAGAAATGCTTGCCGTGTGGATCTGCCTGCCACCCAAAGAGGGTGCACATGGTTGCTATGTCAATCCAAACATTTTATTCTCGTCAAACAAGCAATTTTCGAATGTGTTCAGCTCAAATGCAGTGAATATGCTTTTGCCTTCGTAGCCCGACTTTAAAAAAATGTCACCTATTTCCTTGTAATATTCAGGGAAATACCTTGTCTAGGCCCAGTTGTAAATCTCAGGACACAGGATATATGTGGATATACACTCATGCCAGCTTTTCCAGTTTTGCAGATTTTCTACTGTTTTCCTAAACAATCGTAAAATATGTACTATTTAATATGTATATTTAGCTTTTCCCTGTTTTTTCAGACTGTTCCTAACTAAACTTTATGTATTATACTACCACTTAAATGGTTGAATAAAAATATACTTTTTTCATAATTCCAGTTCATGCCCTTTTTTATAGATATATACAACTTCGACAATATACCATGGCAATTTAAAATGAACAAATCTATGAATGCTATCTAAACTAATTTATATCGAATTATATTAGATGTAAGAGGGTAATATTCAGGTATACCTGTTAATAGTACTGTTTGCTTTTACTTTATTTTTACTTGTCACTTTTTCATTACAATGTATAATACTATGCATGTGACACATAAATCTCTTGAATCATGAAATCTTGAATTTGACTGACTGTCCCTGCCAAAAAGACTTGGACTCGAACAGGTAGGGCTGAATTGAAGCTGTTGACACCGGCAGTGTGTCATTGGGGGTGAATTTGCAGACAAGTGCAAACTGTTTGACCAATTGCCCAGAGTGGGCGTGCTGACCATCATTTCGCTTAAGTCCCCCTCCGTGCTGGGGGTCAGCACGCCCACCCCCAGCACGGAGGGGGACTTAAGCGAAATGATTCAAAACAGTGTTTTTGAAAGATTCTGAAATTGTTTTTTGAGAAATTACAAACATGACCACCCTCCCAAAGACTCAGCCATGTATAAGACCATAAAACGGAGTAAGTGGATTCAAATGTTGGCTTCACAGCATATCAAAGTATCAGCAGGTTTTTAAGAGGTCACATAGGTCAAATGACATACACATGATACAACATTGGAGTTTCGTCCGCTGCAGCGATAATCTTTTATTCACTATGCTTTTAAGAGCTTTTTTGACTAAATACACTACATTTAGTCAAAATGTGACTAAATGTAGTGTAGTGGGGGTAAGTATCTGAGCAGTATCAGAAGTAAAAAATTGCAACAAGTGGCTGCTTCTTCTTCTCCTTCTCTTAACTTTACGGCAGACTGTAGGCCTTTACGGCAGACTGTAGGCCTTTACGGCAGACTGTAGGCCTTTACGGCAGACTGTAGGCCTTTACGGCACAATGCTGTCACCCACAGGACAAAAATAAAAATGAAAAATATTCCACAAACCCCTCAGTTGGCCAATCCTATTTCCATAGGAACAAACCAGAGGCCGTTACTGCAACAAGTGGCAACGAAGAAGGCAGATAAAGAACATGGTTGTGCAAATAGCACACCTGTTTCTGATGTGGATGATTATGTTGCAGAGGCTAACAGCTGCTAATGCTTGGGTGTTGAGTGGCTACAGGGCCACTATATAAAGCGATAGCAGAGGACCAATGCAACAGTGCTTTAGGTCTGGTTTGACCTCAACCAATCCGTCTGGGAAATACTTTGAATATAGTGTGCCATGGCTGTTGGGTGCATTCTCAGGTAGAGTTGGCGTTGTAGGCTTTAGGCTTTTCTCTTAAGTTATCTGTGTAGCTGAATAACACTTTTTCTTGTATTGCAGAGTGTCTTGGATTTGTTTGGTGCTGTTTGGTGGCAGTCTTCCTTTTCCCTCAATTAAGGGTAACATTGCACATTGAATTGTTTTTACTTGTTCAACTATTGACCATTCCAAGTGACCATTCCAATGGTCACTTAGTATGGTTTTTGTATTTTATTTTAGGCTACAGCTATACCTCCAAGACTGACTATCCTGAAATTGGGGGTGATAAAGATGACCAGCTACAAACTTCTCAAACTCTAAGGTTTGATGCATATAGCCTAACAAAAGGATATTCAGACCAAAGCAAAAAAGTCCCACTAGCCACAGCTCCAAAGCAGGCACTGTTGAACCCAGAGGAAGGGGCTAGGGTCCAGGGAGGCGGAGCTGTGGAGTTTGGACAGAAAAATGCTGAGATTGAAGACCAGAAACTTGTCAAGCCAGTGACATTCCCTCTAAACTCTCCCTACCAGCGTGATTACTCTTTTGAGGAGCAGTGGGGCAGCACAAAGCCTCAGTTCCCACCAGCATATAAGCCTTCCACCAAACCATATTCAGAACTGGCAGGCTCTGACCTTATCCCGCCTACTTCAAATCTGTTGATGGACAATGGTGCATTCAGTAGTGGTCCTACTTTGGAGTCTAAACAAGTGTTTAAAAGTGGCAGGTACTTTAATCCTACCCAGAACCTCAACTTCCAGGCTGGTGAACGAGAGGGTTCACAAATCTATGCGGACCAGTCCTATGCTACCTACAGGACTGGAAGAGAGGAGCCAGTATTCTCCATTAATTCAGGTAGCATGGCCCAGGCAGCGCCGACCATTAGTGCACAGACTCTGCAGGCTGACGCAGTATCTAGTGACACTAAAGGGGGTTACTCTAGCTCTGCACTGCATCTCGATGTCCATGCTGGTTCACAGAGCTATTCCCCTAACCTTGTCTATGAGGACTTTTCTCAATACCTAGCTGCTGAAACTGCACAGATTCCTTCAAAAGAGGATGACCCCTACACCTATGACTCTGTGAATGCGGTCCAGCCAAGCAGTTGGTCCTCTGATCGCTACATTACCAGAGAAGAGCCGGTATTCTCCAGTAATGCAGGTAACACGGCCCAGGCAGCTCCGACCATTAGCAGACAGTCTCTGCAGATTGATGCAGTATCTAGAACTGACACTAAAGGGGGTTACTCTAGCTCTGCACTGCACCTTGACCTCCCAGCTGGTGTACAAGAAGGTGCACAAAGCTATTCCCCTAACCTTGTCTATGAGGATGTTTTTCAGTACCCTGCTGCTGAAACTGCACAGCTTCCTTCAGAAGAGAGTGACCTCTCCAACTACAACTCTGTGAATGTGGTCCAGCCAAGCACTTGGTCTTCTGCTCCCTACATGACGAGAGAGGAGCCGATATTAAGTAATTGGGCCCAGGCAGCGCCGAACATTAGCGCACAGACTCTGGATGCTGAAGCAGTACCTAGTACTGACACTAAAGGGGGTTACTCTAGCTCTTCACTTAACCTCAACTTCCAGGCTGGTCCACAAGAAGGTTCACAAAGCTTTTCCCCTAACCTTGTCGATGAGGCTGTTTATCAATACCCAGCTGCTGAAACTGAACAGCTTCATTTAGAAGAGGTTGACGACTCCAACCATGACTCTATGAATGCAGTCCAGCCAAGCATTTGGTCCTCGGCTTCCTACATGACCAGAGAAGAGGAGCCGGTATTCTCGAGTCATACAGGTCACTGGGCCCATGTTGCTCCTGTTGAAACCCCTGCCTATCCAAGCTATGTTGCTGATTTGGGCTTGGACTCTGCTTCAAGTAAAGCCGCTGCACAACCAGTCCTCTTCAAGCCACTGAAGAAGGCTCCTCAGCTGCCCAAGAAGCTTCAGAGGCCAAAGGTGAGGGACCAGACTGCATCTACCTACATTGTCCAATCCAAGGGTTCATACCGTCGAAGCCGCCAGATGTTCTCCAAGAAGAAATACTTCAGCGGTTTCCCTCCACCGCCCCCATACGCCCTTGCGGCTCTGAGACCATAAGGGGTAAATGGTGACCACTTGGCCATCAATCAATTGTGTATTTTTCCCACTTGCTTATGGATTTCTACACTGACTATACCTTCACTAATGCTTAACACTTTCAGCATAAAAGCTTGTTCCCTGAAAAGAATAAACAAAATGTTACTATTCTAACTTGACTTTTGTCTTTGTTCAGCACTTCAATTTGACTCAACTATCAATGACTCGATTCTACAAAGCTGCATTACAGCAAATTACACGACTTGTCTTTTATTTTAAAAGCCATTTAACCTGTTCTTTATAAAACTCATGAAGATGGATCATGACAGCAAAAGAGCTCCTCTAGCATTCAATTATGATGGGTTAATAATGAAACGCTAACTGTATGTTTGGCCTTGTACGTCTATAAAACACAATGGAACAACCATCGAGGCACTGTTGGGCCTATACTATTTTGTGTTTATATTTGACCTGAAGGAGTAATGCCTGAACTGAGAAGCTAAAGGTTTAGCTTGTCTAGCATCCTGATAAGTTGGAGGGTGATTGCAGCTGATTATTGTGATTACCTTTAGGGAAATTACTTATTCTTTAGTTACAAAAAAAGACTTGCAATGATGGTTAGGGCAAGGGTAACCAGATGCCCCATTTGGCCTTTAAAGCAAGGTTCAGTTGGAGTTTTGAGGTGCTGAATGATTTTGCATGTTATACATTGAGGATAACTTTTTATATATTTCATTTTTGAATGTGCACATCGAAAGTAATGTAGGTAAACATTGTATTGTTTATGGACACTGGCTCTGGATATAGAACTTAATGACAATTGATTTTTCTTTATTACCTTTAAGGACCTATTTCAATATAGGTTAAATTTATTTAATAAAATGCATCTAATGAAGTTAATCACTACTTGAGTAGTATTTTTAGAAGATACTGCACAAGTTCATCAAGTACATACTGTTATTTTGAGAAGTAGTTTTACTAAAGTATTTATCAAGAAAAATACTTTAACTTTAGTACTGTTTGTGTTATTCTTCCCACCACTGTAGTACTCCCCAGTCCTAAAATGTAATTGTTTTGATATAAAACATTAGACTTGAATGAAAGATCTCATCTGCGCTTGATTTTCTATCCTGTGATCAAATATAAAAATGTATCCCGCGGTGGGGAAGAACGGACAGATTAATTTGAATTTGTCCTTATGGCTCAATGAAGGATTAAGTATGTCATTGTAGAGAAAGTCACCCATATACCTCAAATGCCTGTATATGCTCTGAAATGTTGTACCTATGAAATAAGCAATATGTATAACCAATTAATGTAATCTAAACGTAGTTTGGCTTCAAGTGTTATTTGTGAAAATAGTTAAGACATCCCACACATTAGGTAGATAAGATCCTTCTTGCAGAAGATACTCCATTGAAACTGGTCAACACCATTGACCCTCCCCAGCTAAAGCAAATGGAGTATCCCGAGACAGCAGCTGAATCATCCAGATCCAGACATTTACCACAGCAACGTGGTAACAATGACGCCTCATCCCACTGTGGTCAATTAATCAGAACATTTTGGCTAGCACAATACAATGCAACTCAAGCATTTAAAAGTTAAGTGAATAAATCATTCATAAAGCATTGTTCCTACATATTCATTACCAAGAAAAATAAATTAAGATGGTTTATAAAGCATAAATTAAGTTTACCAACTATTTACAATGTCAGACAGTTAAGACAGAATAAGCCAGCCTTTACAATGACTTTAAAAGGCCTCATGCACCAAGTATTTAGTAAGATATTCACTTTAGATTTAACAGACACTTTCTACTCTAACAAATCAAGAAGTGCAGTAGTGTTTATAAATCTACTTCATGAATGATCTTAATACCAGTTCATGTCACAAGGCATGCACTTCTTACTCTGCAACATTGAATTGCTTGACATTAAAACATTTTAAACACTAAAAATACATTCTTAGGAGTCAGTAAGTTCCTCTGAATAAGAAATACCAAGCAAAGAAAAAATGAATTCATTTTAATTTTAGTTTATTGAAACCAAATCATAAAAATACTAATGCTGAATTTAATATTAGCTTTAGTGCATCAACAAGCAACGATAACACATGATCGTTGGATCAGAGTTTCCATCTTCGTTGTCTCTTAAGGCCAAACGAGGCAGGTGGAGAGCCCTTCTTGTAGTATCTGGTCTTGCGGTTCACATTCCTTCCTCGTCCGTAGCGACCTTTGGATTGAACAATGTAGGTAGATGGGAACGGCATGCTCACCTCCTTTGGCATCGCAAGCTGATGGCTGCTGGGCAGCTGAGGCGTAACCGTACGGAAGCGGCCTGGTTGTGCAGCCCCTTTACTTGACATGGAGTCCAAGACAAAATTGGTCCCATCGCTGGGAAAGGCAGGGGTTTCAATCGGAGCAGCCTGGGCCCAGTAAGCCGAATCACTGGAGAATACCGGCACCTCTTTGCTCTCAAGGGGTAGAGACGGCCAACTGCTTGGCTGGAGAGCACTGACTGAGTTATAGTTGGAGGGGCCAATCTCTTTGGAAGGAAGCTGTGCATTTTCAGAAGAAGGGTACTGGGCCTCAAAGTTAGGGGAATAGCCTTGGGTCTCGCCTGCGCTGTCAAACTGGAGGCTGAGGTGCTGAGGCAGGCCGTATCTACCGCTGCTAGATGCTGGGTCAGCCTCAGCTGTCGGAATGATGGGCGTAACCTCCGAGTTGGTTAACTGATGGAGGACAGGGTCAAAGGAGGGTACAGAACTGGGAAAACCAAAGCTCCCTGGCTTTGAAGATTGGGTGGAATGCTGGGTAGAAGGCTCAGCATAATGGTCAACAAGTACTCCGCCATGCGCATCATTAGACCTTCTGACAGTCTTGTAGGTGGGGTTTAAAGGGAATGTGATTGGCTCATGAGGCATGAACAAGTCCCAGTTTATCTTTAGTGCTATCGGGGCTCTGTAGCTTCTGTCTGCGTAGCCTGTTGCTTGGCCATAGGAACTCAATACTTCTGATGGAGAAAACACCAGCTGCTCAACTGGAAAAACCCCAAGTCTACGGCTGGCATCGGTGTAGGGATTGTTGTACCCTAAGGGGGAAAACATATGCCTTGAGAAAGCCACACTATACAAGTAATATCATTGTTCAAAATTAAATGAGTAAATTAAGTTACCCTTCATTGACACAGCAAGACTGCCACCACAGAGCAACAAGCAGACCCAAGACAATCTGCAAGACAAGGTGGCATTAGAACAACATGACAGTTAAACAGGCCTTATGAGCAAAGACAACGGCTAAATTTCAAAATCGAACCTCAGAATGCAACCAACACCCATAGCAACTAGGTTAGAAGAAGCCCACAACGGTAACTGCTTTTCTCAAAAATAGATACCTGTCCATTGTTGTCCTGAAATCTCTTTATATTGTGGCCATGCAAGCACTCACCACCCAATAGCTGTGGAACATAATCAGCTAAATAAGAAACAGGTGTGTCCTTTGGACCAAGTTATTTATCTGCTTTCTGCATTGAGTTGTTGAGAAAAATAATACTAGCTAATTTAAGTCATAGATCAATGTCATGGTGTTTCAAGTTAATATACAATTATTTGGAATGTTGCTCCCTCTCCATCCTCCCTCTCTCTCTCTCTCTCTCTCTCTCTCTCTCTCTCTCTCTCTCTCTCTCTCTCTCTCTCTCTCTCTCTATACCTCTCTATCTCTCTATCTATCTAACTTTTCTTATAGTGACCCAGGTTTGATTTATACCTGCAGTTTGATGCTGCATTAATTTTCCTCTTCCTTCTACCAACAGACTTCCCTGTCTCACTTCACTCTCCTGTCCAAACTCCAAAGTCCAAGTTTTGTTGAAATTGCATGGCAAATAAAAGAAAGGAATGAACTAACTGTAACAGAGATATCAGTGCGTCAAGACTAGAATCAGCCCAGACGTAACTTAAAGATCAGGGCTAGGAATCCCTACAAAGTGATGTTAGTGTAAAGCGATCACAACATCGAGGCCCATGGGGCCTGCATGATACACACAAGGCTGGACTGGAAGTAATAACTTTAAGTGCTAAAGCAAATGCTCTACTGTTAACTACAAGTGGTGTTGAATAATTGATATATCTACTGAAATGGAGAGTTGTGGCTAGAGTTGTAAATGATTCTTACACACAGACACACACACTTGTTTTTTCATACATGGCGACGTTCTTCCCTTATAATTGACAGTCGCATGCGCACATACACACACACTATATGTTGATTATATGTATGTGTGTATGTTTAAATAAATATGTATATGTGTATGTTCATGGTTATTGTTTATTGTTTAAAATGATCCCCATTAGCTGTCACCAAAGTGGGACGAGCTAGTCTTCCTGGGGTCCACACAGAAAGACATAAAACATAACAATACACAAGATACAAATCATAATTAAGGTAACAATGATAATCTAAAAGCAGTAAATCATTGTAAATATCATCAGAAACTATTCAGAAAAAATTATTACATTCATGGGTTTTACAATCATTATTGCATTCATACAGTAGGTATGTCCATTCGCTACTCACAGATTTAAATAGTGCATTCTCAAATGGTACTTGAAAGATACTTTGCTATTCAATTTGCGTATATTTAGTGGGCAATTATTCCAATGATTGATGGCATGATAAATAACTGTTCTCTTTAAAGAATTTGATCTGGCCATCATCGGCTGACTAGTAAAATGAGAATGAACCTGACTACATCTAACAATTTGGATACAGAAGAAATGGGTTGAGAAGAGAAGACAGTGTTCCTGAAAAATGTAGACGTATTGAAAACCATCCTGCTCCCTACCGTTAACCATGATAGTTGACGGTGCATACTGATTGTGTTTGTTTTTATGGGAAAATGTAATACTAACCTGGCAGCTCTGTTCTGGGCAGTTTGTAATTGCTTTAGTTGACCTTTAGATGCAGAAGACCATACTGGTGCACAATAATCCAGGTGACATAAAATTAAAGACTTAGACATCTGTCCAACAATATGTGTAGGGACATAAGAAAGACATCACCATGGAGATACCACAACCCATCCTCTTCACTATGGTATCAATGTGTTCTGCCCATGACAGCTGAGTATGTGTATATTTATATATATATATGATAATATAATTATATTCCTGAATATTATAGCCAGGGAGCTTAACTGCAATGCGGAGAGGAGGAAGAGGAGGAGGAGGAAGATGAGGAAGGAGAGGAAGAGGTAGAGGATGAGGAAGAGGAGGAGGAGGAAGAGGAGGAGGAGGAGGAATAAGTGGGATGTGTTTGTATTATGAGGGGATGGTTGTGTTACAAGATACTGCAAGACACCAAACACAATGTCCCTCAGCCAACGCCTTGGTGGAAGGATTTGAATGGCATACAGTTTCTTGACAGTAGCTCATGGCTGACACTCTCTGAGTAATGTAGCTGTGATGGACGAGTGGATAAGGCGTTGGACTTGGTTTGACCCCTGCTTGCCTCTGCTTGCAGTGGAAGGATAATCCTTGAGGGCTGATCCTATTTTTAGGATGCGGTAGCAAAAACAGACAATCTTTTCAGTTTACTTAAATGAGATCCGTATAATGTTTCAAATCATGGCATTCCTCAGACAACTACGGAGAATTAAGGTTGATCAAAATGCTTACTTCTGTTTCACCTTGATACTGTTTAATGGCCATACACAAACACACGCATGGACGCGCACACACACACACACACACACACGCACACACACGCACACACACACACCCACACACACACACACACACACACACACACACACACACACACACACACACACACACACGCACACACAAAAAGCAACAGGATTTTCACCTCCACTAGTTTCCTATGTGAAATATATGTTTGGTAAACATTGGCAAAACCATCATTAAACATGTTTCCTTACGACCAGTAGAGGGCGCTGCTGAATGCCGGGTGCAGGTAATCCTGCTGACATACCTGCAAACTGACTTGCCTTTTTGCCCTAAATAGCCCCCTAAATAGATCTGTCTATGCATGTGTGTGAGAGGGAGAGAGAGAGGGAGGGGAAGAGAAAGAGAGAGACCTCTGAGAGAGTGTGTAGGAAGCGATGTGTGCTATCAACTGTGTGGGATGCATGGGAGAATAGATGGGTCACTTCATTACCTACCGCGCAGCGTGCCGACGATCGACTGTTCTTCCTTTTCCCTACACACACACGCGAATACACGCACGCACGCAGTAACAAGCAAAAACAAACACACATTAATACCGCTTTACAGATTATCACTGGATAGCAAAGATACATTTATGTTTTTTTAGTTTCACGCAAACCTGGAAACTCAAAGTAATTAGCAATAAATTATAGACTTTTATGTTCCAAACACATGTGGTCAGTTTCATGAGTGTTCATTTAGTGATTGATTAATCTATAATAACCCAATTGATCATCAAATGTGGCCCTTCATATACAATCTTAATATAGAGCAAAGAAAGACGGCGAAGTTGAGTTACAATCGTACATCCTTGGTGTGAGGCATAGCGAGATCTAAACAGTGTGTGCAAGAGTGACCTGTGTCAATATCAAACAAAAGTCTTGTTGGCCCATTTACCATGGACCTACAGTGGGTCAAGAAATAACATCATCCCATCTAAAGGAGAGGTGAGGTGTGACCCAGTCATCTCTACTACACATCTTCTCTGCAACACATTCCAGGTTGTAGTATCTGGGTTTTGCCGCAATAATCTGTTTGCATGACAACACACCTTGATTTTTGAGGCTTAGGAAGACTCAAGCTAGTGTCTTGTGAGGTACTATATGGTTTCCTTGCGAAGCTACTGAACCAGAGTTTCTTGTTTGCATGTGCGTCATGTGAGCACACTGTGTAACAAATACAGAGGAATGAAGACTTCAAGGCAGTGAGTCCCTTCCAATGTATCGTCCACAGTACAGGGAACATTCCTGCCATCCACTGACCGACACACTGACGGTGTAAACAGGGCTTATCTGCGACTTACTGCACACGGATCACAACGTTAGGAACCCAGGACCCAGTCTACTCTGATTGTTGTTTTCAATCAGAAAGAGCGATTCCTCTAGCTGTCCAGATCATTGACTTAGTCCTCACTTTGGCACACACAGCCCATTGCAGTGCATGACCGGCTCTTTGAATACACTCATTTAATAGTTACACATACAAAAACGCACACATTGTTCTGTCGGCAACATGGTGTTTCCTCTAAAGAGGTGACTCAAGAACAACATGCCATCAGTGTGTTTTGTTTGCACGTTGGACATGTGCTCACAAACACGATAAAGCACGTTCTGTGTGTTCCCAGTGCCCACACAAGGTCTTCCCAGTTCACTGTGAGAAGTGGCTCACACCTACTCATCTCCTCCATTCCATTCCATGTGTTTTTGCTGGTGGTTCCTCCTGTTCAGGATCAGCACTAGAACAGCTTCTTCCTGTTCAGGATCAACACTAGAACAGCTTCTTCCTGTTCAGGATCGGCACTAGAACCACTTCTTCTTGTTCAGGATCGGCTCCAGAACAGATTCTTCCTTTTCAGGATCGGCTCTATAACAGCTTCTTCCTGTTTCAGGATCAGCACTAGAACAGGTTCTTCCTGTTTCAGGATCAGCACTAGAACAGCTTCTTTCGGTTCAGGATCAGCTCTAGAACAGTTTCTTCCTGTTTCAGGATCAGCACTAGAACAGCCTCTTCCTGCTCAGGATCAGGACTAGAACAGCTTCTTCCTGTTCAGGATCAGCCCTAGAACAGCTTCTTCCTGTTCAGGATCATCACTAGAACAGCTTCCTACTACTGGAGACAACACCCTGGAAGTGGCCCATCTTGTTGGGCCGATATGAGGTATCCCTATAAGAATGTGTAGCAGTGTGGTGTCGGTGAAGGGAGCAAACCAGCATGACCTGATGCATAGCATAGCATCAGCATCTCTCTGCGTCAGCATCTTTAGGATCGTAACTGCTTTGGTATTATAATGTTCTTATTTGCTAGTACGATAGCTTTATCTTTATTTTTTACTTTGTTGTTATACTTGAGAGGAGGTGCAGGAGTTGCATGTTTTGGCCTACTGACACAAAATAACATAAAGATTTATATTGCTTCCAAGTGATGCTTCACTTAATGAGTTTTTTTCCATTTTACTTTTTACTTTATAGCTCATTCGAGATATTACAAAATAAAGATGTTACATAGGTCTTTATGAAGAACTATAGAATCTACGACTTATTCAGCCAACAACACTGATACAATTTCTACATGACATATTTCTGTAATATCATTTTCTATGTTTCCATTTGTGGTTGACGCCACACATGACAAACTTGACCTTAGAGCGCCTCGGCTATTTCTAGCTTCCGATAACAGCTCAGTATGTGTCACTATGATAAAAGAGCAGCATGACATTATAATGGTTAAATCAACCCGGGCTCTATGACAGTGCCCTGGTGAGTCTCCATAATAATTAGCACAGGGAGTATAACCATCGTTGCTCCCCTCTCAAGGCTCCAGCTGTTACAGTGTGTTTCATATGCGGGGGCAGTTTGTAACACACAAACACACAAACCCATGCACTCGTGTGTTTGTGTGTTTGTGTGTCGGGCGCACATGCAGTGCAGCATGAATTTCACACCGATGACTCACGTGGTACATGGAGCGGATATGCAGACCGAAACATTCCGGCTATACAGGAACAGGGATAGGACAGGGACGTAGTGGGAGGCTGTGGTGACTAATACTAGTGAAATCTGTGAAACAGGCCCTTGGGGAACAATGAAAGTACACTCTCGAGGTGTGCTTTTGTGTTTGTGCCCTCGTCTTCAGCCAGGAATGTAAATAAACTATGTGCGGTAACAATACAACACTCTTGAGTGTCAACTGGCGGTCGAGGTCAGAATGTAGCACACACACGCGATTAGGTGAAAGGTCGCGGTATGTGACAGGACACACAGTGACAGGACACACAGTGGTTTTACGGGGCTATAGGGTTGTCTGATTGCCCATTGTGTAGGCTGAGTTATGAGTGTGACCGCACTGCTATGAAAGTCCATTTCTGTGGACTGGTAGTCTAGTCTAAGGCCTTATTTGGACGACTGAAATGGACGTTTCACTATAAGTGACTATTCACTATGAGTGAACAGTTTTGTACAAGTCTGAAATAATCGATAAGGATTAAAGCCAGTTTCTGGCTTTAACTGTTAATTGAATCCTGTTAGATTGTAAATCCTGTTAGAATACAATCCTGTTAGATTGTTAATTGCTGTTGATATTGAAGAGCACATCTTCCAACACTGATGCTGTGTATTTCATATGCAAAGCATGTTTGAAATATTCTACAGACCAAAACATATTCCTTAGTGTTTGGCCCTACTCTCATTGGGGTTTTGGGAAGGTGGTTTTCTTTGCCTGCTTCTTCTTGCCAGGGTTTAGGAAAGCCATCAAAATGTTGATCTTAAAGTGGGCTTGTGAATCCTTTTGAGGCTTGACGTTAACTAAGTCTACTGAACATAAACTTGACTTGAACACAATGAACACAATGTGTTCTTCATTGATGTCGGTGACAGGAGCCCATTGTTAACAGATTGAGGCTTAATAAATCAAATGCCAGCCAGGCATGTTTCAATATGTTCTGTGGAGTGTGGTTGACAAAGATTGGTTGGTCTATAGTTTCCCATAAGTTATTCTAACATTCATGTTAGAGCCTTATGATGGACAACAGGTGGTGTTTGGGTGCATTTGAAACAAAGCACTTCTCTGTTCCCAGACTCTGGTGGTTTAATGGTTTCTCTTTCTGTCTGGGCCACAAAAGAGGACCATCTAAAAATTGACTTCCTCACCTCAAGACTTTGTGGAGTTCTGCCTTCGCATGATTTTGAGCTATGTGGCGATCTGT
>NC_136944.1:6628376-6633376 GCF_949987615.1 Pollachius pollachius
ATCTGTTGTGCTCTCACAGAGTCATGATGTGTGAAGGGGAGCCTGCATCATCTCCCCCCCTCCCTCCCCCTCCCTCCCCCACTCTCCCCCCTCCCCACTCTTCCCCCGGGGTCTTTGCTGTGTCACAACATCTCTGCTGACAAAAAACGTTTAATCTTTGCTGGATTGGTAGTTGTTTGTGTCTTTGCAGTTTGTTTCTTTACGGATTATAGGGTGTTGTCTTGTTTTGTTTTTCTGTTGATTCGTTAATTGATCATTTCACTTAATTGTGTAATGATGAAATGAACCCTTTGGTTTGATGCAGGGCCGCCATTGGTCAGAATTCTATAGGTCTTTGGTGTCTGTGGGAACGGAATCAGAACAGTTTGAAGAGCAAGGAAATATATCATGATTAATTACGGGAAAATCTTGAAAGAGAACCAGATGAAAGGAGTTGACACTGAAACCGGATTGAAGTGATAGGCCGGGACAGATCAAAGGTGATGCGAGTAGAAAAAAGAAAAGAGAATATGAGGCTCAAAACACTAAAGATTAAAAGAATAGTTTAGCGGAGGGGCCTCAGGTGCAGTAACAGCCGCTACACACATGACCGCTCTATGATGCTACATATGAAAGTCACAGCCTCACAGCAGAACGTGCAATAGGGCTGCCTCGAGGACAGCAGAGGAGCTTATTCTGAATCCACGGTTGTCTTTTCTTTCCGTTGCGGTTGTTATTGAGTTTGGTAGGAGATGAGAAGTTGGTTGACCCAACACATGCACAGACACACACACACGCACACGCACACACATGTGTGTACGTGCGTGTGCAGGTCCATGTGTGTCCACACACACTCTCAGCGCATTGTGTGTGAGTGAGCTGCTCTCTCACACACAATGCTTCACTACAACGCCTCAACCAACAAGTTTGGCTGAAGCCCTCACAATGTGAAACCTTCAGTTGTTCAAACACAGTCGACCACTTCTCTCTCTCTCTCTCTCTCTCTCTCTCTCTCTCTCTCTCTCTCTCTCTCTCTCTCTCTCTCTCTCTTCTCTCTCACACACACACAAACACATAGTTCATGGTTGTATATAGATAATACAGTGAGGGGACAGTTTGACAGCACATGTCCATCCAACAACATCCATTTCATTCATTTAAACAAGCTACTATTAAATAGCTGTGTGTTTTTAGTGTTTGTATCCATAGTATGTCCACTGGCGCCAGAGTGTGCGTGCTGTGAGTTAAAGCGATGACCATGTGCTTTACCGCTCGGTCAACGGTCGCATGATTCCTAGACGCTTTTTCCACCGTGTCGTTAGGGAGCAGTCACTGCTGCTCTTCAAACAGATGGAGCTGAAGCACGTCATCTCTCTCTTTTAATGTCGGACATGTGCAGATAGCCCGAGCCATATGGTCTCCTTCCTCTGATAGGACGTGTACCTCCCCCCTGACCTCGGTGCTGGTCTGAGGCGGACCGGTCTGTTATGGATGTCGGTTCCCAGCTGGGTCCGTCGGCCGGGCCGCTCGCCCCATCAGCCGAGTGGAAACCCAGCCTGAGTCATCCGGTCTAGACGTCTGCACTGGAGAGGAGGACATGCAACCCTGATTTATCCAGCATGAGGACACCGGGAGCAGCTAGCAAGTGGAGGGAGGAATCGCTCTCACACACACGCACACACACACACACACTCACACACACACACACACACACAGATCGCCCACACATGCAAGCACACACAAGCACACACACGATTCTTCTATCCTTCTCTCTCACACCTGCTTTCTATCTCTGACGCACACACATACATGCACACACACATACATGCACACACACACACGCACACGCGCACACACACACACACACACACATCTCACACATACACACACACACACACACACGCACACACACACACACACACACAGATATACTCTCACACACATACACACACCCACACGCAAACCCACACACACACTCTCACACAAACACACACGCAAACATACTCGACACCTGGCCAGGGGTGTTTGTCATCAGATATTCAATACCGTTGCATTTCCCGCATGAGCTGAGGCAACACTCAGGGTACTTTAAGAACAAACAAGGCCACTTCCCCCTGCAGCGGTCTGTAGGGC
Source organism: Pollachius pollachius (assembly GCF_949987615.1). Classification (NCBI taxonomy): domain Eukaryota; kingdom Metazoa; phylum Chordata; class Actinopteri; order Gadiformes; family Gadidae; genus Pollachius; species Pollachius pollachius. The sequence goes on from NC_136944.1 coordinate 6,630,489, forward strand.
GCCAGAGAGCAGGATCAGGTGACAGGAGGTACCCTGATGCTGGAGATACGCTCTCACACACATTGCCTCACCCAACACGTTGGGCTGAAGCCCTCGCAATGCAAACCCTTCAGTTGTTCAAACTCTGTCAAACACTTGCTCATAGATTCCCACGCTTTTGTGTGGCTGCATGCCTTTGTGTGTGTTTGTGTGTGTGTGTGTGTGTGTGTGTGTGTGTGTGTGTGTGTGTGTGCGTGACAGTGATCTTGAGGCAAAGGTCTTCAAGCGAGCTCTAACAGGCTCCATGAACACATGTAAAGACAATGAAGCTTATCTTCCATCTAATCACCTCTCACCGTCATAGATGACACGCTTTTACCATAATCTGTCTAAGTACTGTAATGTTTCAGGTGTGTAAACTGTTTACACATGCAGAGAGGAAGGCCGAAATGAGGTCTGAGAAGTAGCATAGGATGTTAAAGGTTTTTCCCAGCTCTCACCGGCAGAGACTTGTGTCAAGAGATGAGGAAACTATTTCTTCACCATGTTCAATTCAACACCAAATAGTTTGCTCTCCTATACCGAACGATATCAAAGACTTCTTAATATCTCTGTTGCACAACCAACGTAACTCAAGCATGAAAGACTGAAATGTCACTGCAGTTAATTTTGTGTAGAGCTTCAATACCAATATTTTCTATTTCTCTGTCGCTCTCTCTCTTCCTGTTTCTCTCTCTCCCTTACTCTCTTCTTCTGTCTCTCCATCTCGATCTGTCTTTCTCTCTGTCTCTATTTGTCTGTCTGTCTGTCTGTCTGTCTGTCTGTCTGTCTGTCTGTCTGTCTGTCTCTCTCTCTCTCTCTCTTTCTCTCTCTCTCTCTTTCGCTCTCTCTCCACACAAGGATAGAAGACAATAGAAGTAGAAGAATAGAAGACCTCGTGCAGCAATATCAATTCCAGTATGTTTTATGTCACAGGTGTGTGTGTGTTTGCCCACGTGCATGTGTCTGTTCATGTCTGTGTGTCCTCGTGTGTATAATTGGATAGTGGAATCTGATTATTGCATCAGGCTTGACGCAGTAATGGAATACCTGTAAGCATCGCTGACTTACCATCTCTAAAAAAAGTTTCGACCTTTGGCAGAAACCAGCACGTCTGATTATCTCAACAGGAAGGGTTAAAGGTTAAAGGTTACTAGTAGATTGTGTCTTCTTAAAGGGGTCATTTCATACTTTGGTTTTTACCTTTGCTGTAGTGTGTTGTATACCGTTTTACCCATTTTAAACTTAGCAAAACTAAGATAAACCTAAGAAAAATCTAAAAATCTAGGAAAAGGTCAGAGCTGGTGGGAGTTATCGGCACCCAGAACGCCCCTCATTCCCCTCCTGAAACATCTTGTTTGCAGAGTATCATTTACTGCCATTATAACTCTGACATCAATCCCAGGTATGTTGGAAGCCCAGCGGAAATGTATGACTTGTGATACCTACAATCTAGGATTGCAGAAGATGAATGCTTGGCATCCGACCTACAACGTAACTTCAGCTCAGGTCTTCTTCCGCTTTATACCTCTGGAGTGTTGGGTTATTTGTTTGTGAATTGTTCAGTCACAAGGCGATCATCTGTCAGATTTTGTCCAAACGGCCGCGCATGTCTTTGATGCTGATTAAGCAATTGGTCACATGCCATCCAGAGTTGGTAAGCCGCCCTCCTACAGCGATATGACACCAATCATACTACAATGGCTGTTTTGTGATGGCTGAGAGACTCCTTCGCAACGTCCTGATACTCTTTACTGTGGGCAAGGGAGAGAGAGAGAGTGAGAGATAGAGGGAGAGAGAGAGAGGGAGAGAGAGAGAGAGAGAGAGAGAGAGAGAGCGAGAGAGAGAGAGAGAGAGAGAGAGAGAGAGAGAGAGAGAGAGAGAGAGAGAGAGAGAGTCACAGACTCTCACAGAGACGGGTTTTCAGCTCAATTACAATTATTTGTGTTTAAAGTACAACTTGGTAAACGTTTAAGTAAGCGTGCGTGTGTGTGTGTGTGTGTGTGTAGGCGTGTGTGTGTGTGTGTGTGTGTGTGTATGTGTGTGTGTGTGTTTGTGTGTGTGCGTGTGTGCATATGTGTGTGTCTGCGTGCGTGTTTTTGTGTGTGTGTGTGTGTGTGTGTGTTTGTGCGTGTGCGTTTGTGTCCCTTTCCTCCTTGTGTATTTGTTCACCTTCCTTATTAATGAGTGTGCTCCTTCACTTGTTGTCCTCTCTCAAGCCCAAACTATCCTATTGGGTTGTTTGCGTCTTGGGCTTTAGCACAGTTGGCCCTCGTATATCTGGTGTTTCTGTTCCCCAGTCAAGGTCTGTCAGCTGGTGTGTTTGGTCTTCACCCCGCCTTGTTTTCGGACATTTCTGCAGCTGTTATTCTGATAGCAAACACTAAGTAAATACATAGACCCGGGGGGGGGCTGGAAAGCCGCCATGGAACCACACAATAGAGATCATACACATGAACAGTCTGTCCCATAGCAGACAACTAACACGTGCCTGGAGCATCGGCCGACACTCAGTTGATACTTAAGGCCTTTGCTTCCTGTTATACAATATGAACCTTCTGAAACTCCAGGCTTTGACATTAGACATGTCTTTGTATCTTCTGCAAGACATACCTGGAAGCGAATTAAATGTTGTTTTAAAATGATGAAGGACACACACATACACCACGCATACACATGCAAACACACTAACACACACACACACACAAGCAAACACACACACACACACACGCACACACACACACGCACACACAACACACACACACACATGTCCTTCTCCCTTACATCCTCATCCGCAGAGAGTCAATGACTCTCACCCTCGTCTCTTAACCTTTAACCCTTCCTGTGGAGATAATTAGATGTCTTGGTTT
>NC_136944.1:6638376-6787323 GCF_949987615.1 Pollachius pollachius
GAAAAAGATTATTACCCAACAGTTGAGCACTAGAGCAGAGCTAACTGCTACTGCTTTCACCCAGAGAATAAGCCACGGTTGGGTGAGTCAACAGTGGCACAGGCTTAGGGCTTGCCCATGCACGGTTTGCGTGTCATTCTGCGAGACACTGACTCTTGGATCAAGAGATATCGTGAGCTGTCTGAAGTATGAAGCCAGAGAACAAACGTTTGTGTCTCATGTGCAACGAAGCTCAACAAAAGGACAACCCCACACATAAACATACAGATCTGTATTGACCATACACACTCGTATGCACACATACATACACACACATGAATACATAAACATACAGTCACAAATAAACAGACACACAAACACACAGACACACACATATACATAAACATACTCTCACAAATATGCATGCACGCACATGCACGAATACACACACACACACACACACACACACACAAACACACACACACACACACACACACACACACACACACACGTACAAACTCACATCAAACACAGCTGCACTTCAAATATTCTTTATCAGCGTTATATCTTGTATGTATTACAACTTTTATGTATAACTTCTATAGGGAGTGATCATGTTGTGTATTCACTGCCCTCAGCTCTCCCCTGGTAACAATAACACCTGAATAACACACCATGCCTTCCCTTACTGCTACACATCAGAGAAGAAACACAGACACAAGCTAAAAAACAAATGGTTTTCTATCATATAAATATATACATGTTCTATTACAACTACAACATGCTATCATAAGAAACGCAGGTATGCATGAGATGTGTTGACTGTACTAAAACAATATTTGCGTTCACATTCTCACTTTGCAGTTGCAGTTTGTTTTTCTTACTACTGGTATGTCTACCAATATCGTTCTGAAATTTTGTGATTCTTTGGAGATTCTTAGTTTTCATTTCAGTAACTCCTTTTCTTTACTTGACTGTCCTTTAATTCTGCTGCCCAGACAGACAAATAAGGGTTGATCTTACCTCCTAACTTTGCACTGCACCACTTCCATCACGTGTAGCAGTGTTAACAGCGTGGGGCGGATGTGTTTGGGAGGAGTTGCTGGGGCCTCGAAGGGCATTCCAGCCCAGCCGGTTCCAGCCCAGCAGGCTGTGTTCTCCTCCCGGCCCCGTGACAGTGCCCCGGGCGTGGACCCAGAGGCCCTGCAGGGGAGGGTTGGGTTAGGAGTGCCCTGGACGTCAGCTCCTCGCGGAGGAGTGCCGGCCTTGGGCCACGGGGGAGAGATGAGTCATGGTGAGAGGTGGAGGGAAACACAATGAAGAAAAAAATAGATAATAACATAATAACATGGATATTGGTAGATAGAACCAAGGTTTTGATCTGTGCTTGCCATGCAAGCGGCGGAGGAAGAAAAAAAGAAAACTAAAACTAACCTAAATACATTCATCTAACGGTATTTTGCTCATTAGCACAATGCATGGGATATTAAAGTGATATAATAGTCAAATATAAAGGTTCATATTGAGATCAGGAACTGGAACCAACATGCAATGATAACAAACATTAACATTGTGTATAAAAGGAAGGATTTAGGACAAAGGTTAGTCGTTGGAGCCAAATTGTGCACTTGAATCATTTTCCAAAATGCTTTTACAGCAGTAAATTTCATGGGATAGGTTAAGACTGTGACACATGATTGACATGCACCATGGAACTTGCTTTGCCATGTGCCTCGGGTGACAAGAAGTGACATTTAGAAACAAGGACCAAACATTGAGTTGTTGAGGCCTACATGTTCATCTCAGGCTGTTGTCCTTCACTTTATTCTGTAAATGTTTCTTTTTTACTACTGTACTATTGTTGCATCCAATCATATTCAATGTTTATTGTGTAAAAACATTAAGACATGGATGCATGTCATTTATATGTATAATGCTCTAAGAGTATGCACATCAACATAGTCATGCATGAATTCTCTCTTATAGAATTATATGACCTGAAGACAAACAATCTGATGATCAGTAAGATGCGAGAGACTTTAAGTATTAAACTGTGTCTTGTTCCTCAGCTTTGACCTTGGACTTTCTATGTAACATTGTACATTCTTGTTTAACCTAAGATACAAAGAAAAACAAGTCATTCATTTGCTTATCTCACTACGCTGAACTATGCAAAGCAGCACCTAGAATGACTCAGAATCCTATACCAGACAACACATATCTGGTAAAACGATCCATATCTCACATAAGCATAACATGTATTTTATCATCTGATTATTCATGGCTTCCTTGCTTCGAAGATCATCTCTTAGAAAGTTCTGAATACAGGATGTCAAACTTTTAAAGGTTTTGCTAGTTTTTTTAAGCAATCTGCCAAACTGAGCATTAAACCATTTGCTATCCAAAAGTCCTTCATTTTCCTTAACAGAATACTTTCACCTTCATATTCATAAAATATCAACACTAAAAGCCCTGTGATCCCATTGGTAACTCAAAAAAGCTCCATCAGCAAAACTGGAGGTAATTCCCCTTCACAGAAGCCTCTGTGAAGGGGCCCGGTTCTATTCTTGGATGGCCGTTCTGATGTGAAATGGTGTGTGAGACCGGGAGCCTCCCCCCGGACCGTCTGTGAACCCGGGACCCACCATCCGGACCGGGCGGGGGGACCCAGGGCCAGCCCTGACAGACGTCCAATCTGGCAACCCTGAATGGAGCACGTTGCAGCCAGGGTTGCCAAATTTGGGGGGAAATCTGGCCCAATCTGGCAACACTGACCTCCGATACGCAACGCAAACTACACAGCGCTCACCCGGCGCAATTACAGCCCGGCTCTGGTTGAATGGCAAACGTAGCGTGGAGAGAAATGGGCGGGACGGGGAAAGCAGAAAGAGAGTAGAGTTACATGGAGAAAGATATACAGAGAAACACAAACAGCGTTCAATCGCTTTTCCTTCTCTGGATTTCCTTCCAAGCACACATTTTTGGTTTTGTGTGATTGAATGGCACTCAACAACACTGCAGCAACCCACATGAGCAACTTCACTAGGGGAAATTAGGTCAAATAGGAGTCCACAATACTTATAGATGAAGAAGCATGGCACTTTTATTTGGGCATTTTAGGAACCATCGTTCTTCAGTTATTGTCTTTAAAGTGGCTGGAAGTTACTACAGAATCAGCTCCTATCCAAACAGAAGACAATGGATAATCGAGAACAGACCGGAGCCTTTACAGAGAAGGGAACGAGAGATGAGGCCAAGGGTTATAACGAGGAAGGAGGAGGAAGAAATCCAGAGTCAGGGAAAGATGAGAAAACAGACCTTGAGATGGTCGAGGGGGAAAAAGTGGAGGGGTTTGTCTAATCCTCTGTGGGGAGGCCAGGAGCTTTGCTGTATAGTAGTCTCTAACCACTGGGTTAATATGACACAGCCTGCCACAGTCCGAGAGAGAGAGAGTGAGAGAGAGAGAGAGAGAGAGAGAGAGAGAGAGAGAGAGAGAGAGAGAGAGAGAGAGAGAGAGAGAGAGGGAGAAAGAGAGAGTGGGGGGATGGGGGAGACAGACATATTGATGGGCCGTCTGAGGACAAAAACAAACAGTGAAAGTTGAGATGGAAAGTGAAGTGAAAGCTAGATGGATTGATTAACATGAAAGGCCGGAAACTGGCCCACAAACTGATAGAGATAGACAGCCAGACAGACAGGCAGACAGCCAGAAGAACATGCAGACAGACAGGCAGGCAGACCTACGGAAAGCATGCCAGGCGGCAAGATCAACGGGCAGACAAACAGACAGACAGACAGACAGACAGTCAGGCAGGCAGACCAATAGACAGACAGACAGACAGACAAACAGGAAGGCAGACAGGCTGACAGGCAGACCGACAGAGAGACAGGCAGGCAGACAGAGATACAGACAGTCAGGCAGACAGAAAGACAGGCAGTCAGGCAGGAAGACAGACAGGCAGGCAGGCAGAAAAATAGACAGATAAATCAGGGAGGCAGCCAGACAGACAGGCAGACTCGGCTGTTAGCTGTTAAAGTGGTAACGCAGTCAGACGGACTGACAGACCACTCAATACAGAGCATGTTAGGCCGTCTACCAAAAATCCCTGGGTGTGTCATTGGTCTCAGTGTTGCTGTTAATGGGGGTGGGGGGTTGATGTTGATAATTAATGGGGGGGGGGGGGGGTTAAAATGCATAATCTGCATAGAACTACCTTGAACAATCCCCAAGATTGTTGCTCCCTATAATAGGGACAAACAACCCCTCCTTACTTACTCCTTACTCATAAACCCTCATAACAGCTACCAGGGACAGCTGTAGTAGCTTGAGGGGGATCAGTGACTGGAGCCCAGCCAGGATAAGGCAGTGTGCTGAGACACTCTGAAGACACTGGCTCTGACCCAATCTCCACACCAGCCGGCTCTGTAGCAGGAGGGAGTAGGATGGCTCCCAAATCCAAGGCCCACGCAGTACGTAAGAAACAGTGTACTGTCCCCGGATGGCACACACAAGCCTAATATACATATAAACCAAACGCAAATCTAGGATAATCAAGTAGAAGTAGGATCGCATTCACAGACAACTTGCGACCAAATAGGAGCGAAGTTAGTAATAAACTGATTCTTCAGTGAGACTTCTTATTCCTTATTGTAACTAACTACGTTACTTATAATTGAAAAGGACTGCATAAAGGACTGCATTGTCCAAAGTACTTTGGACAATGCAGTCCTTTGGATAAACCCTAATGCATTTGGACAAGACCGTCTTAACAGAACCAGTTAAATGTTATTAAGAACCACTACAACACTAACCAGCAACCCCAATAATATCTACAACTACTAATATACAAAATACACATTTATAATACGTAACAGCAATTTTTAATTATTAATAAAGCACTCAGCACTCTTATTATAGTCTGATGTCCAGTTCCTCTTGTGACCCTTCCTTCTACAACAGAGCCTGGAGGAAGACGCTAATATTTTGGGAAGACCAATTGGAGGCTGGTTTCTGCGGATGTAGGCTACTTACTGAGTGAGATGACAAGGAAGTCTCTAAGTAGCAGCCATGAAAAGAGCCGGTCGAGTTATTTAAATAATGAAATGTGCTTCAGTGCCTTCCTTATCTCCTTCAGCACGTGGTCCACTGGACCATCCTTTACAAAACTAAGGAGAAAATGCTGTCCTACAATCCCTTGCGGCAACAGCATTTAAAGTGACGCAATATTCAATGAAAACAGATATAAGATGGAAGAGTAGGAAAAGAAGTGAGGAAAAGACATTGGACATCATTTGTTAGATTTTTGACCGGAAAACTGAGTGGGATGTAATGTGTCAGCATCAACTACAGCCATGATGTTGAATACTGCGACTCCAAAGTATGTTACAAACATATTTTTACTTTTGGCTTGCATACGATGCAGTATGTTGTACTTGGGTTGGCATGCTGTTTTATTGTGTTGTGTCTCTACTTCCTTTCAATACTGCTGACTAATTCCTCCTGCTGCTGCTGAGCTCCTGACAGCCCAACTCCAATCAGGATAATCGGATTGAGCGTCACGGGCGGGGCATGGCAAATTATCATGATAGTGATTAAGATAGCATTGGTGTTGTTGTCTCTCTCTTTCTCTTTCTCTTTATCTCTCTCTCTCTCTCTCTCTCTCTCTCTCTCTCACTCTCTCACATGGGCACTGGCTATAGCCTATTTGTATTTGACTGCTGGTGGGTGAAGGTGTTTATGAGGCAGAAATCGCTAAACTAGTGAGTAGTGGGATGAAAACTCTAAAGCAATCCATCATGCTGTCAGGCCCAGGATTTTGGTGTCTAGTAATTGGGCCGTTGAATTGGGAGTTTGTGCTTAAACATATGGCTCGCTGCGTCATATTCAGGAGGGGATAAGTAAGCAGGATTAGACTTATGCAGACAGGTTTAGGACAGCGCTAGCTAGTTTGGGGGCGGGGCTAACCTTTTAATAGGTCTCAGCTGAGGTACGTGAATAGATTAAAAATGGCAGTAGAACAACCTGGCATTTAATGTTAACCAAAGAATAATTGTGTGTGTGTGTTTATGTGTGTGTGTGTGTGTGTGTGTGTGTGTGTGTGTGTGCGTGTGTGTGTGTGTGTGTGTGTGTGTGTGTGTGTGTGTGTGTGTGTTTGACGTTGATAACGGAGACTAGTCTGGGTCCTACGGGACCGTGTTTTTACACAACACTAATTGGCTATTTCTGTGGCTCTGGCTTTATGAACTAAATTCCAATTACAGCGTTTTAGCCCAGGGGCAAGGCTTTGTAATTATAACTTAGTTCATATAATTATGTTTTTTTAAGGAAGAAAATAACTTAGGAGTAAAACTTCTTAGAAAAGGTATAATGATGTTAACATCTAATCAAATCAAAGACTTCTCAAGGCCGGTTTTGGGTGCGTGTTAAGGCTAGCCTTTTGTTTCTGGTTTTCTGCTCGTTTGGCTGTATGTTTTTGTCTGTCAAACCCCCCCTGAAAATGCCTTGACTTGTTATCTAATGTTCCAAACATGGGCTTACATTGTTTTAAAATGCCAACCAATAGGATTAAAAGACTTGGTAACACCCTTTCTCTCTTTGCTCTTGTCAAATCCGGTCGGAGGTAAAGCAAAATCATCACTCGTTTTCCCTGCAAATTTCTGTTTCTACCTCTATTTCTGATGAAACAGTTTGATTTCTCTGTCTATCGCCACACTTTTCTTAGGCACGGCCATTGTTTTTAATTAGTTTGAAGACACGGTCCATGCTTCGGCATGAACAGAAACCCCATTTCCCCTAGGGCTCATGGGTAGACCCGCAGAGAGAAACAGAACGTTTCTTATCTTATCTGCGAGCCCCAGAATCAGGCACATTCCTCCGAAACATTGAAGGAATTTGACGAGTAAGCTTGAGAGTCCTGCTTGCAGATGACTACACAAACCAACATCCCATTTCCTATAAAGGCCCTGACACACCAAACAGACTGATGTTCTCTGAAGCGTGTTCTCATCCTGTGGACGGAAGAGAACAGAGGTCTGACATCATCCCAGTGGGTGGGCTCACAGGCAGGTTCCACTCACAGGGGTGGGTGAAACTACTGTGGTGAGTATCATCAGGCAGCAGCAGGCAGTCTAGGGGGGTGGGGTGCTGTTGGGGGGTGAGAACCGGTGGGCTATCACATTCCTGTGGGACTGGTCTCTCCCTTTCCTGGGGCCCATCAGGGCAGGTAGCAGGTTCCAGCCCCGGTGTCTGCATTGTTGTCCAACACAAAGGATTCCCCTTCGCGGCTGTGTAGGATCCCTTCAATGAAGAGGCGGTTTAATTCCGGTACTAAAGAAGGACTTCAAGCACCCAAAGAGGTTCTGGTCTGAATGAGTCAGTTTCAACCCCCTTCTATCTAAAAGAGAGGTATTCTTTTAACTGCTTATCCACATGAAACGTTCCCGATTATTTGGCGTGATTAACTTTTATTTCTATCAAATGATTATATCACAGGGGACAGATAATTCATATTATTTTTTATGGATGACCATTTTATATCTTCATAGGGTTTAATTATTTTGTGTTTGTGTGTGCATTCACGCACAGTCGAAAGCTACAACCATCTACCTTTGAAAGGCCAAAAAACAGACCTCTCGAGCTTACATTAGTATTCAATCCTTCGCCCACGCACTGACATGCACACCCACAAATCTATATCCTGATATTATGATGCACAAATAACGTATAATCAAGTAGAAGTTGGAACACAAGCACAGAAAACTGTAGGCCCAGTGTCAAAGACTTCAGGTCGGAAAGCCTGTTTCTAACTTGTGTGTCGTTGACAGGTATTTTCTTGAGGGGAAAGGACTAAAAAGACTCATCAGGAAGAAGTAGCTTGAAATAGAGCAGCGATGCGAAACCGGCCACCTAATAGCTCTGTGAACAAACAGGGCGATAAGGAGAGGAATGAGGCCGAGTGAGTCATTACACAAGAGAAAACAAATCAGTTATAGAAGGACCCACTCTTCTCGAGGCCAATACAGCCTTTCAGCTTGAATAGCACCCTGGGTCACTTTTTGAAATGTATTTGATACATACTGCAGTCTCAAGACATGATGGTATCAAAGGGTCTTTGATGATCTTTGAGGCAAAACCAACATATAATGCAAGCCTGTGTTGATGTTATTTAAAAAAGCAAATGCAGTTCATGGTATCATTGGAGAATTTCCCAGGAAGTCCTGCTACTCCCAGAAAACCAGACTGACCTCAGAGATCACCATGCATTTAAAAGACCTCCAAATTAAATATAACTTCCAGCTTTTCTCAACTCGCATGCATCCGTCAAAGATCCAGAGAGAACACAAGGAATATAATCAAAAAAAAACAACTATGATGGCATATTGTTCAATAATTTATTAATTTTACATAAGTATTACAAAAACATATGTACAATATGTAAAAGAAACGTTCTGTGGTTACAACTTCACTGAGTAAACCAGCCATCCAGATATCCAGCCGTGCAAAACATTGAACCGTGAACACGACAACAGTGGCGGGAAACTGAAAAGGAAACTTAAACCTGGGAAAGGCAAGCTGCTTCAGGGCTTGTTTGTCCCACATTAAACGCCATTGTGTCCGTCCACTCGCCGGACACCATGACAGACACCATGACAAACACCGTGACGCTGTGAAGACTCGGATGGCACAACTCCACCGTCGTCTTAAAGCTTAACACTATAAACTGCTTTTTCAGGCTCAAGATAAGGTACAAAAAATGAAAAACATAACAACCAGTATATCTATAGTCTTTTGGTCAACAAAAGAGCTGTGGTCACACATGCAACTTGGTGAACCGTAAGAAACGTGGGACACTTAAGTGAAAGAGGTCTTCCATCAAAAGGAATGGAAGGATAACGTGTGCTATAGGGCTGGTCTAGCATTGCACTGACACGACAGGTTCGGTGAGTCTTAAGTCCTAACAGGAGGCTGTGTGAGTCAAAGGGGGAGGGTGTTCAATTCGTGCACATCCACCAAGGTGAAAGAGTGAGTCAAGAGTGTTGCGTTTGGTTGTGTTCGGAACGTATATTGCACTGATCGGTCAGCTTGTCTGTAGGTCCATGCGCAGCACCGTTTCCTTGTTTGCTCTTAGAAGAAAGGGTGACGTGACGACAACGTGGTTTTCCAGGAGAAGTACTTCTACTCAAGTGTGATGAAAGAGAGGGATTGTGGGTCAGCAGCAAGCTGCTGTATGGAGGGCTTAGGACACGCCCCCAAAAAAGAAACTCAACACATCGTCCACAAGTTGTGTTCCTAACCCGCATCCGTCCATATTCCTTCAGTCTTCGTCTGCCTCTTAGATTGTCCTTCCGAGGACAAAGCGCACCCTTTCACCCTGTGTGCGCGACAAGTCAACTCTCCAATGGACCGAAAATAACCAAAAAAAATCTTCTCTATTCTTGAGGCCACGTCTCTCATCGCGGTCCTGATGTCCGGCTCATCTCTTCTTCTTGCTGCTGTGGCGGAGCATCTTCTTCCTCTTGAGGACCATCTCGTAGAGCTTCTCCAGGCCTGGCTGCAGCCCCTGGCCGTCCAGCGCAGAGCAGCCCTGGGTGTGGTGCAGCGTGGACGAGCTCAGCTCATGGATGGACAGGGCCTTCTCCACCTGAAACACCAGACATGGGAGAGGGTCAACAGGCGGCAACCATGAGGTTTGTTCTGAAATGCATACAGTTTGAATGCCGCAAGATGTTCCCTAGTGGACCATGTCACAAGTGAACAACCAAATCCATCACACAGCTTGTGTACAAGCGCAGGATTGCTGCCACAATGAACTGAACATAAATAAGTAGTAAAATGTTCAATTGTTCAGCTAAGACACCTTTCAACTTCAAGGCTTTGGTCTGGAGGGAAAACCTCTGAAAGGACAACCCTGTTGGCCTCAACCCCATCATTTACCATCTGAATTAACATAGCTAATATTTGTTCACCAATGCCGTCTTTATTGCAGCTGTGTTGTGTATTAGTTGGATGATACTAGGTACCAACCCAATCTCGCTGTCGAGTCATCGATTTAGGATTTGAGGTCATTCAAATAGAGTTAAGTTAGGGGATGGAAAGAATTCTGACAATGTCAGACAAATACATCTACACACTAACCCTATATCAAGTAAACGGCAATCACAAATGTTCTTTTCAAAGGGTTTCGATTGATTATAATCTCTGAGAACACAGTTATAGCCTTTTTGGTGTCTGCTATCAGGCCAAATCCTAAAACCTGGCCCATGCAACCAGCCTACGCATACGAAACACTCCGAGCAAAGCGCACGCCTCTACCTCCAGGGCGGACAGGGCTCCCTCGCGGTCCTGCTTGTTGGCCAGCACCAGCACGGGCACCCCCTGGTTCTCTGGGGAGCGGCTGATCCGGTGGAGCTCCACCTTGGCCTCCTCCAGCCGCTCTGGCTCGGCCGCGTCCACCACGAACACCAGGCCGTCGGTGCGCCGCGTGTACGACTTCCACAGCGGCCGCAGCTTCTCCTGCCCGCCCACGTCCCAAACCTGGAAGGTGGTGCCGCCCGCCTTGGAGTTGCCCATGGACACCTTGATGCGCTCCATGTTGAAGCCTTTGGTGGGGATGGTCTCTACAAACTCCCGCAGCTTGAGGCGGTACAGCAGGGAGGTCTTGCCGGCCGAGTCCAGGCCGATCACCACCACGTGCAGGGACTGGAAGCTGGGCAGGAAGGGGGTGTTGGGGGCTATCTCGGTCAACTGGTTCCCCATTGTTCTCTGGTGGGTCAAAGCTGAGAAGAGTCTCTTCTTTGGGGCTCGTGAGGATTACAGGGTAGGGTATCCTTCGGTAGTTATTTCCAGATGGAGGGCTTCCTGGTGACTTGTTTTCACCAGATGGTGAGGATTCTTGAGGAAGATAGTCGCTTGTCGTGACTGAGCATTCACACCTCTGATGACCCAACTTCAAAGGGCTAATGAAGACCCCCCTCTCAGAGGATAGACTGAAGGGATGTGCCGTCGCCTGAGACCTGGTGGAAGAGGGAAAATAAGCCGAATTTATGAGTCAGCTATTTGAGGGTAGCGAGGCTGTTAGTCATTAGGAACACAGTGTGAGCTCAAGTCACGGCAGACGGCCCCCCGATTCTTGACGGGGCCTTACATTTAAGTGAAGCGTACTAACACACGTTCAGATGATATTAACCAAGTGGAAACGAGCTGACTGCACACTTAAAAAAAAAACATAGGTTCAGCTAAGCTTTGAGTCTTTCATTGCAGTCACGGGAGAGCTGTCGTATTAGCGACGCTGAGGTTGCGCTCCGTGCTTTTGGAGGTTGTTTGTCTCTCGCACAGAGCTGGGCAAACACGGCTGATCATATCTAATCTTGAGCCACGGTCCTTCTGATTATTGCTGGCATAGAGTCAACGAGCGTTAACAAAAACAAATGAGTGGCATTAACCCCAGAACAACTACCATTAACAATCGTGAAGTAACCTTCCATTATCCAAGTTATTTTAGTTAGGTTATCATTTTCACGAACCAAATCCCCTACAAGAGCAGCACACAACGCGCTACACAACGCGATAAATCAAAGTATATTTTGCAGTATTCCTTCAACAACAAATAAAACTCACCTGTGTGCAAAACCCCGCAGCTTTAAACTCTCAGCATATCTCCAGAAAAAGGTCCGAGGAATGCAACCATTTAATCACGAAACTATTTCCCGTAGCGTTGGTTAAGCCGCGCGTCTTAAGAGATGCGATCAGTCTGCGTCTCCCACTGCGACTGGTACCGTGAGGCGGCGCGCGGCCGAGGAACACCCAGCCCCCCGCGCCGTGACGTCACACACCCGGCATCGGGTCGGCGAATGGGGAGAGAGAGAGAGAGAGAGAGAGAAAGAGAATGTCCAGTTTATTTCCCAAGACTAGAAAGCTTTTAAATTGAGTCGAGAGAGAAACTACAGTATTTCAGTAAGTCTAACGTGTCTCTTTTGTTTGGTTATTATCAATATCGAAAGAAACTCAATTGAATTGATTGATGAGGGTAAAGATGGATATTTTATTTATGGATATCCATTTTACTAAATATAATATAGAACGTCTGTATTAGCTCATGTCAATGGATGGTTTTATTACATGGAGAGTTGTATAACAAAGTGTGTTAACCAGGAAACCAGCGCTTTCTTTCAATCACAAACTCCATGGAACAAAAGATAAGTGGAGAGAATATGATAAAGAAAGAGTTACCGATTAAGAGAGAGAGAGAAAGTAGGACAAACATTTTAAACAACGAGATATTTATGGATATCCATTTTGCTAAATATAATATGGAACGTCTGTATTAGCTCATGTCAATGGATGGTTTTATTACATGGAGAGTTGTATAATATGGTGTGTTGCGGGTTGGTGTCTCTGGGGGGTGAAGTTAATTGACTTTACCCTGGAGACCCATACAGTGGCAACGAGAAACAAACAAGGAAGTTACTGTGAACAACCTTTTCACCACAACATCCAGACCAACACTGAGTGGGTCAATTATTCAGGTCAGATCCCAGTATCAAACCAGCTCATATCTAGAACAGAATAGAATAGCTTTAAGTCCATGACCCAAATGAGAAGCAGAGACAGTAATAGTTATATGTAAGTAGCCTGCGGCAGCAGCAGCAGCAGCAGCAGGGAAGCAGGGTAAGCCAAAAAAAGCAACCGAACATATAACAGTATCCAACAATTCTTCTATCAAACCAGGAAATATATGTATGAAAAAAGAAATTCATATTTTGTGTTATTGTGTAATTGTGCGTTCATATGATACAGAAGCCATCTGTAACCCCAGGGGGCCAGAGAGCATGAGGTCAGCACAGATAGGTGACGTAATGTTTCAGCTGCCCTGTTTACATACTGATGACTTCAGCGCGCTCTTTACCATGAATAGAGACTTCATGGCCCTTCAGACACTAACGGCGTGTGTGTGTGTATGTAAATATACATTTGGGACATTTGCATGATGTGCATGTCTGTACATGTACTCGTCTTTGGTGTGTGTGTGTGTGTGTGTGTGTGCGCTTGTGTCTGTTTGTTGGAGAGAGAGACATGAGGTCACCAGCTCTATCTGGCGTCCATAGATTCAGATCTGATCCTTCTGAACCAATGTTCAGCTCCATTCATTAATTTGCCTTGTGCCTTAGCTTTTAGCTGCTGAATCAGAGGGTACACTATGGGACAAACTGTCCCTAGCATTCATAATTATTCACCGCCGATAGGGTGAAGCGTCCAACTCATAAAGTGTGGGCAGAAAACATCTCAACAGTTAAATAATTGGGCTCTCAAAAGGGAAAAGATGGCTTTTCAGACTATTATAGAGATACAGATGGCTTTACTGACAAGTGTATTACTAGCGGGTCGCTAGCTGGCATTATGCAACTGCATCACATTGTACCAGGGCATTCTATTCTGGGACTGTTTGTTTATGTGTGTGTGTGTGTGTGTGTGTGTGTGTGTGTGTGTGTGTGTGTGTGTGTGTGTGTGTGTGTGTGTGTGTGTGTGTGTGTGTGTGTGTGTGTGTGTGTGCATGTCTTGATATGTGCATGATCGTGAATGTGATGAATGCATTTCACCCCAGGATACGTGGATAGCTTGTGTGAAACATTGAGTGACACAGAGAGAGAGAGAGAGAGAGAGAGAGAGAGAGAGAGAGAGAGAGAGAGAGAGAGAGCATGTCAGCAGTCTGTCCATCAAATAAAGAGGCTGCTGCCATCTAGGTCAAGTGTGAGTGTCTTAATTGTAGATATTTGCACATCACACACACATAGACGCTGATATACACACTGAGATATCCAATGTCCGCATGCAGGGTTTTTAAATATTAATATTTTGCATTAACTCCTTAAGCTAGTAGGAATGAGGAATTGGGACCTACAAAGTTCTTAAATCTGTCACTACTACAGTGGGAGATGAGCCAGGGTTGTTAATGGAAGGAAACTCTGGATCCGTGATGGATGCAGCAAGCAGTTTCAGTGACTTGGGTGTAGACCTTCGATATGAAGCTGAAACCCTTCACACCTCTAGTGCAGTCTCTCTCCCGGTAACCTTGTTAGCAGGTCACTCGGCCAATAAACACAATAGCAGAATCCGTTTGGTCCGACCACGGTTCGTTATATCACCATAACATGTGCATTCATCGCCCTCTGCTGCTGAACAGGAGAACAGCAAGACATCACAATCAGGAAACCAGCGCGCGCGCGCACACACACACACACACGCACACACACACACGTAATAAAGATAGTTGGCATGGTTCAAAACAATGTTTTCTTTCAATCACAAACTCCATGGAACAAAAGATAAGTGGAGAGAATGAGATAAAGAGTTACCGATTAAGAGAGAGAGAGAAAGTAGAACAAACATTTGAAACAATGAGAGAGAATGAATGATTGGAGATAAGGGGGTTGAATGTGTGTGTGAGAGAGAGAGAGAGAGAGAGAGAGAGAGAGAGAGAGAGAGAGAGAGAGAGAGAGAGAGAGAGAGAGAGAGAGCAGGTGAGGGAGCAGGTGAGGGAGCAGGTGAGAGAAAGAGAGAGGGAAATAGGAACTCACAGCCTGCTCTTCTCCATTTCCTCAAAGGGGATCCAACAGATTCCATCAAGGTAAGCATTTTTTTAATTAACTCTTAATTATAGAAAAGTTTAGAAGCAAATAGTTATTTTAATGCACTGAAAGAGTTCACTCTTTCCATCTCAATTAAGCATAATGGGACACAGTTCTATATATTATTAAATAATGAAATTACTTCATCTTTACATATAGATGAATATAGAATACCTCCTGCAGGTAAACTTGAAATATCTTAAACATGGAATCACAAACAAACAAGATTCAAACAAAGGGCTATAAACATGCAAGCCAGAACCTTATTGGAAAGACATACATTAATTTAAAAATTCTGTCTTATCCGCTGAGTTAAATGTTTAATAATCAACCCTTGTGTTATTCCCTATAATTGAAGCCTATTTGTTGAAGCCTAGTGTTGCTTTGAAGAAATGTAATACTTTGTGTGATTATTGCAGTTATCTCCCCAACAAATCTTAGTGGAATAATGTGACAGCATATAAAATTACCACATTCAGTCAGCAAGAAAAGTAAATCTTGCTGATATGCCAAAGTGAATATATTCATATATATGTTTTGGAACATAAACAACTAAAAAGAAAAATAAAAGTGAGAGAGATCAGTCCATCTTCCAGAAATTGATTAGTATCACAGAATCGTTTTCTGTTAACTTCCTAAACAACATTCTGTGATTGGAACATATTCAGAACAACCTTGTGACCATAGCAGGGTAACACTATGCCACACCTGGACAATAGGAGGTCTAATCTCCTCAATCCTGTGAGCAACGTCACTCATGGAACAACCATATCGGTCACTCACCAGCAACTTGAACCTTCAAACCTTGCAGGACTCATAGAAACTATTAAAACAGAGTATGTTAGCTTGTTCAAACCTGCCCCTGCAGGTACCAGGTTGACCCTATTGTCGGGGTTATACCGTTTGTTGTGTGTGTGTGTGTGTGTGTGTGTGTGTGTGTGTGTGTGTGTGTGTGTGTGTGTGTGTGTGTGTGTGTGTGTGTGTGTGTGTGTGTGTGTGTGTGTGTGTGTGTGTGTAGGATATAGGATGGCAGCCATGCACTGGGAGGCCAGGCGTCGGCAGTCTATGTTGGACCGCAGGATGGCTCGTGACAAACAGCGGGTACTTTTATTTTGATACGCTGCAATGTTCCCCCTGGTTTGGGAATAGAAACCTCCACCACCATGGGCCCAGGATGCAACGCAGACCTGGGTGAAATGAACTGCATGTGGTTACTTAGGAAATTGGAATGTACTGTATTCATCAACCATGGGATGGTGACATTGGTGGATGGCCGTGTGTGCGTGTGTGCATGCCTGTGCGTGCGTCTGTGTGTGTCTTTTTGTGTGGCTGTGAGTGGTGATTGAGGTCGTGTGTGCATGGTGGTGATTTGAGGTGGTTGTGTCTGTGTGTGTGTGTGAGTGGGGTCATGACTGGAGGTGATTGTGTGTGTCTGTGCGTGTGCGGGAGGTTGAAAGCTGAGCAGGAGAATGTCACAGCCTAGTGAGGTCAGGTTCACATCCTGTTCTCAGGTGGTCCATCCCTCCAGCGAAGCTAGGGAGAATAGAAGATATATATATTATGAATATACACACACACATTATATATATATATAGTCATATATACATATATATGACTCTGTGGCTGTCACAATGCTTACATAGCCTATACATTAGCTATATGTTTGCTTATTTTGAGTGCATATAATAAGAATTAAATCGAACCTTGAACTATGCAACGTTGCAGCATGTTTGAGTGGTACTGGTCTGCATTACTTTCACCTTATGAGTTCCACATTAGATGCATCCTGTTATTCTTTCAGTCTACAGAGAAGCCCAGCGGGGACGACTCTACACAGTCAGTCCAGAGAGAGCCAACGGGGCCCCCAGCAGGTAGTGCAATGACGTCATGAAGACACCTCACACAAACTCAAAAACAGACGTGACTTATGAAAATGTCTCACTTTCCACAGAATGCAAATCAACCCTCAAGTCATTCATTTAGCTCTGAAAGCCAGTGCGGACACATGTCATTAACCACATGGCTGACGTCCAGACATGACCTGTATCACAGGGCGTTCTCTGACACACGCGCATGCACGCATACGCATAAACACACTAAAGGCTATTTAGCATGTAACAGTTGGGTTAACCCTGCTGTTTGGCTCCAAGAGCCAAGAAAGACAATGCAAAGTAGGCCAGGGGTGGACTGTGTGTCTGTAATGGGGTCATGAATAACTCTGGGCTTTTGGAGGGGTCTTTAGAGACACCCTAGTGGTCTCGTTTACTAAAGTCAACGGTAGCAGCAGGTCACTAGCAGGACATTTACATACACAAACCAGATAACAACAAGACACACACAAACACATGTACACCTACACACACCCACACAGACAGAGACACACACACACACCAACACAGACAGAGACACACATACACACACACACACAAACACATATACACACACACACACACACACAGACAGAGACACACACACACCCACATGCATTTACATTTAGACATTAACATTAAGGGCACTAAGCAGACACTTTTATCCAAAGCGACTTACAATAAGTACATTTGTCAAACAGACAGAGACACACACACCAACACAAACACCCACATAAACAGAGACACACAAAACACACACACACACACACACACACACACACCTCCCCCCCCCCCCCCGCCTGAGGCTGCTCCGCGGTGGTCCATCAGCAGCAGGCCTGCTGAAAGATGCATGGGGGCCGAGGCGTCACCCCAGGCAGGGTGCTAGACCTGGGCTCGGGTGGCAGTAATCAGGGTGCTCATGGAGGACTGGAAACCTGAGATTTAGGTCTGCTGCCGCAGCTCACGTTCTTCGGGGGCGAGAGGAGCCAGTAGAAAACGATTCAGTCAAGGGCCTGTTTTAAGGGGATTTCATCCTTTGGTCTATTGAGGTTCATTTAAATGCAGGACAGCCATCTTGTTATGTTAAGAAATGATTGTTTGGAAGTTTGAGAGGAGAGCCCACACATATCGTGGTTTTATTTAGTAAGTAGGAGGCATACAATAATGATAAAATACACACACACACACACACACACACAGACAAAAAGGTTAACACAAAAAAGCCTCTTGCAAAAGCCTCAAAGAAAGGCATGCCTACATTTGTGGTTGTTTTATATTGTTCTCAGAGCCAATGAGATTGTTTTCCTCAGCACGCAAGGTCTCTTTACGCGTCTCTTTCAGACGGGAGCCAATGCCCGGACTGTCAACGCAGGCAACAGTCCGCCGTCATCCAGTACGGGGCCAAGATCCCCAACCGATACACCGTAAGAGTCTGTTCTGAGTCCGCTGAGAAAACACGATTGGCAGCAGGGGACAGCATTTCGCCGTCTTTTGATTGCCCCGATGTTTTGATTGTATGTATACTAACGGTTCTATTTTTCTGTTTCCAGTCATTACATTACAAACAGCAGTGGTAGAGAAGATCAGGGTTTGTCCACAAGATAACCGGGGAAAAGGCACTGAAACGACTTGGCCACAAAGGAGACCTGGCGCCACCTGGAGGCAAAAGACAACATTACAACCATGGAGTAGCTTTAAGACACATACTGTACAGTGGCATGAGTGCTTCATTAGAAAACAAATTACATCTTGCATGCTACAGTACGCATGTACAAAAGGTGAGGTAATTTGTATCAGCAGCTGTTTGGTCAAATTAAATATTGTGAACGGCACTTTGGTACTGTGACGTAGAATTCAATGGTTCTCGTATTTGGGTGAACCGCGACTACTTAGATCCTTAAAACACAAGGCATGATGGGTAACGATCCTGATGGGGGGTGAGTTCCAGCCTGAAAAAACACACAGAACACGTACTAAGTTTGGTTTTATGAATGCATGGCCAGGTGTGCTGCTGGTTTGCTCGCATGAACCAACAGAAATTATCTCCTGGGTCAGGAGATGAGGAGAGTGGACGAAACACCGCCTCTGTACATTGTTATTAAGTTCCCACCCTTCCTTTCACCCAGTTCCTGAGAAGTTGCAGCATGGTAAATCAACAAGAGAACGTTTAGTTCAACGTATATTTCAGTTGTCAGAACGGCAAAACTCCAGAGCCTTGTCGGCATGGCAACCGACGACACAGCATCGTTCTTGGCTCCTCCCCCACAGGTGGAGACACGGGTGACATCATTGTTAGGGACCACAACTGATTGTTGTTGTCAGGGTGGCCCCTGACGATCACCCTTGTGGTGATGGAGACGTAGGCCACCTTGCACAATAAGACCCAAGAGTGTTGGATTTGAATGTAGTGACTTTAATTAGAGACAGATACATTTGTACTTCACATACAATGTCAATAAAGTGCAAATGAGAAGAGGAAAATTATGAACCATGATTAATCTACTACGCATCTCGCCCGGCCCCCTGAACACTTCCAGGCTATACTTGAAGTGTTATTGTTCAAAGCGACCCTACACCCTGATAAAACAAAGAGGCTAAGGTGTTGAGGAGTGCAGGACACTCACCAGCGTATTTATAAGAACCTTTGTTGGCGTACTGTTTCATGTGTGGAATGTGTACAGCAGTTGGTTAAATTAAAGGCGGTTTGACAGTCCGTCTAATTAAATATTGATCAACATTATTGACAAGATGATACAAATCAAAACAAGCTCCAGCTCAAAACCAGGGATGCATGACTTAACTTCTAGAGGAATATTCGCTAACAACAAGCAAGTTCCATCAGGGTTGCCCTTTTAATAAAAATAATTCAGTAAAATACGATTTAGGAGCAAAGAGATGTATTTAGTGATTGTATCTCAGCAATGACTCCTAATAAACCATATGCTTGAATAGTGGGAAAACTTCCCCTTTGTCTCATTATAAACAATGTAAGAAAATCTCCTCTAAAATCACAGTCCCCGTGCAATGGACTAACACTTGGGACTAATTTGTTGGGATTTCGTTCCACAAAACTCAGGCAATCTCTTTTTATGAACAGCAACTGTATTGTTAAGGGGCCAACCGTTTGTTACTTAAGTATCTTGAACAGTAGGATACATTTTTTGGTATAAAAAAGAAAGAATTTTTGGGCACGGGCTAGGATAAAATAGGTGTACCGTCACTGCAATCCAACCACTTAAACCAAAGCGTCATCATAAATATCCAAACATAGAAGAAAACAAGGATCAGGTTAGGTCTATAGAATTCATCAAGATGTAACATATATAAATATTAATTTAGCAGCTCAACCAGATAAAGTAAACATTTGAGAAAAAAATAAATAAAACAATTCCTTTTACCATTTTTCACCCTTAACATGTAACGAAAATCGTTC
Source organism: Pollachius pollachius (assembly GCF_949987615.1). Lineage (NCBI taxonomy): Eukaryota > Metazoa > Chordata > Actinopteri > Gadiformes > Gadidae > Pollachius > Pollachius pollachius. Next base: position 6,658,282 of record NC_136944.1, read on the forward strand.
TCATCACAATCCGAAAACAGAATGGATACGTCGTCCAAAACATTTCCATGACGAGCAACTCTGACTTTGTGTGCGGCTGCAAATGACGATTCAGACTCGGGTTTAAAACTAGATTAAACCGTATTTAAGTGCCAGAGGTCAGGGATTCACAACAGAACTCCAACGCCCCGAAAAGTTCATCTAAAGTGGAAAAAAACATAAACGAAAAAACCAACATCTCCTTTATAACATTTACAACAAACGAACACAGCGGTGATAAAGCGGGGTCAGATCTAGCCACAACAGAAAGTGCAAGCTCCAATAAATACTAACCAAAGCTCTTTTCCTTCATCTCGCACTTCCGCACACACATCGAGCTTTCGACGCGCTGGGAGCGACCGAGAACCGCCTCCCAGCGCATCGGACACACATTCACAGCTTTCTGCAGCGTGACGCGTGCTTCTCTTCCCTCTGGCTCCCTCTTGCGTCCAGTTGTGCAAATTGCGAAGGACCTGACTATGATATTTCAATTCACTTTAAAACATGGACTAGTTACACAACTATACAATCTTATTTATAATTTAACTTTCCCCATTGAAATTATACATATATATATTATATATATTTGTATATATAATATATAAACAACCAAATATACAAGTGAACAAATAGCTACAAGTGGATGAGGTAAATACAAGAACGATGATATGCGATGGCGAGAATGATTAAGAACTGTGTACCCTGCGATCCCGCCAGCCAACTTGAGGCCAGCCGCCACACAATGCAAACTATGCGAGTGTGAACACCCAAGGTGTTTTTCCTTATAAATCTTAAGCGCGATACAACTATCGAGGCCTTAGGCGCCTCTATTATTAACCTATAGGTAGTAGAGAATCTACGAGATGGGGGACGTCTGTGTTTCTCCCTGTGACGCAGCGCGAGTGACTGGACTGTGGTGGAATGCTTTCGTCATGTTTTCCCTCAGGATTTACATGGTGTTTACTGCGCATTCCTCGGTACGGTAACGCGGTTGTTGGTGTGATTCGTCAGTGTGTGTCTGTGTGTTTTTGCGTGCGTGTGACTTGTTTACCGGGTGAAAAGTTCATTTGACTGGGCAGTCTGGTGAAAGTGGCTGGTCATCGTTGCGATTGGGGACAGGACCAGTTGAAGGACATCTTTAACAGGCCATGTGCCCCGGAAAGGCCGGAACCGCGCTGTAGCCCCAAACCCACACACACACTGCAGGGAGGAGTTAACCTGCCCCCCCCCCCCCCCCCCCCGAGACTAACAGCAGTACTTGGAATGACATTTTCTTTTCGACACACTTCAGTCCAGAGTTCCATGTTGAAGGTCAGGTGTGTCCATGGCCGTTTGCGTGTGTGTGTGTGAGTGTGATTGTGAGTGTGTGTTTGTGTGTGTGTGTGTGTTAACCATGGATGCGAGTTGACACAGAGTTGAGTCTGTTCTGTAGCCCATGGCTACCACAACGTCTTAAGTGATTGGCTTGGTGGGAGAGGCAGGAAGTGGAAGTGAGAGCAAGAGAGTGAGAGCGAGAGAGCGAGAGAGAGCGAGAGAATAAAGAACGAGCGAGTACATGGAGAAAAGGAATCCTGCGGTCCTCTCTCTAGTACCATTCTTCTTCTCGCGCGTCCCTACATCTCTTCCACATCGCCATGGTTACCGCGACAACACCCACATCAACTCAAGAGTCACTGGCTTGGTCCGCTCCGGAGGTGAGAGTGTCCTCTCCGCCCTCCCCTCGCCCATCAGTAGCTGGTGGAGGAGGAGAGAGAGTGTCTGAGAGACCCCCCCTCCCCCTCAGTAGTGGTTGGAGGGGGGAGAGTGTCGGAGATCCTCTCCGCCCTCCCCCCTCCCCCCAGTCAGTGGCGGGTGAGGGGAGTGTCTGAGACCCCCCCCTCCCCCTCAGTAGCGTGTGGAGACCGTCACCCTCCCCCCCCGGCCCGGTCAGTAGCAGGTGGAGTAGAGTCTCCCCCCCCCCCCCCCCCCCCTCCCCGGTCAGTAGCGTGTGGAGACCGTCACCCCCCCCGCCCGGTCAGTAGCAGGTGGAGTAGAGTCTCCCCCCCCCCCCCCCTCCCCGGTCAGTAGCGGGTGGAGTACCAGTCGTTGTCGGTCATCTGCACCAGCTCGTTGACCACGTCCAGCAGGTTGAAGCCGTGCTTCCTCAGCAGCCTCTGGTTGAGGGTCCGGTCGCTGAAGCCCATCTCCACCAGCACGGCCGTCATGGTGTCCTGGGTGGAGGCGTCCACCGGGGGCTGTGGGGGCGGAGGCGGAGCAGAGACAGGAGGTACGGGTCAGCCGTGTTATTATGGAGCTAATATGGCGCCGCTGGCTACGGTGGAATGACGGTGTGAAAGTAGGGATGAAGAGTTATACGGTGGAATGTAGTTTATCATAACCTACACCTTTTACATTATCCTGCTATAATTGTATATATTATGTGATAATAATATGAAGCATATTTTATCCCATCCGTCTTATCATACTACGTTAATCATTATTTTTATTATTTTTTATGTTGATATATTATATACGTTATGAACAATCTGGTTCCAGCTAAAGCAATGTGCGATATTCCAGAATTTCACCGACTTTAGTTTTATGCTTTGCATTCAAAAGTACATTTTTGTGTATGGATGCATGTTCATGTCACCGTGGAACCAACAGGTGTTGTCGCCCTACGATGATTTGGTTCAAATGGTCTGATCCATTGGCTAAAGGAACCTCGCTGACCGTCCAAACATTAGTGAGGAGAGTTCTCCCCAGAGACGGATCCCCAGCTAACACAGACAGGTGTGTGGGCTTGGGGGGGGGGCTCACCTGAGTGGGACCCTGGCCTGTGCACAGGGCTTTGTAGGCGGAGGCGGCCACAGACAGCGCCCCCTTCACCAGCCCGTCTGTGATTCCTGGATGGCTGACAGGGGACAAAAACATTGTTTCCTTAAAAGAATAATGATTAATTAAAACTAATTAAAGTCAAGGCCAATCAATGGCAAATCAATGGCCAAAGAACACAGTTTGCAGAACATCATTGGTGTTGTAGCCTGACACACTGATACAGGCAGAGCCGCGGACAGACCTGGGGTCCTCAGGATTGTCCACCGCTGGGTCGGGGGTGTCTGCGGGGTCTGCGGGGGTGTCCTCCTGGGGCTGTGTGTCTGAGGGGCCTGAAACACACACCGCCACACCACACCACCCCAAGGCTTACTGGCTGCCTTTATAAGAGCACATTATACAGCTATACACATTTTATAGATTTTAAATAATCTATTTTTCTATTTTCTTTTTGCAATTTTATGTTTATTGGCTGCACTATGTCGCATTCGGCAATAAGGCATATTGATATTTTGCTGTCAATTGAATAAAAAAAAGTAGCAGGGTAAACACATGCTGTGATTAATCAGTAATTTAATCGCAAGATCATATTTGGTGTGAAAAGCCACCAAAATGATATATTTTATTCCAAAAGACATTAAATGATGTGGCGGATAAGAAAAGCATTAACTACCCTAATAGAAAATGCTGAACTACACATCTTATTATCACTTCTGTGTGTGTGTGTGTGTGTGTGTGTGTGTGTGTGTGTGTGTGTGTGTGTGTGTGTGTGTGTGTGTGTGTGTGTGTGTGTGTGTGTGTGTGTGTGTGTGCTCACCCTCCTGGTTTTGGTAGAGATCAGAGCTCACTTCCTCCTCTCCGACCTCTTGACCCGCACCCTGGTCCTGCACCGCCTCTTCCCTGCCCTCCGGACTGACACACACACACACACACACACACACACACACACACACACACACACACACACACACACACACACACACACACACACACACACACAGAGGATAGATGCCCCTCAGTTCACTACCTTTACAATGCCAAACTAACCAACCGAGAACTGTTGAAGCATGGACATCTTTTCCATCCAAAATCCAGGACTTATTTCTTAGACAGACTCAAAGGAAGAGATGTGTTTTTCTAATCTTGCTTGATTGCTGTCTGGAAACTTTCGGCTTTAAGACAATAAGAACAATAACTTAATAAACAAACACGTTGGGGTAAACCTCAACGACACATAAAACCTTCTACAGCAGGATTATAAAATAAAACAAAAAGGATACAAAATTCCACTTTAGACAAATTGATGGTCGTATTGGTGTGACATACGTTATCAACCTTTCCCATCTTTCCAAGAACGTTCCCTGTTGCAGTCTCAAAGCCAATGCAATCCTTTCCATTATAATGCTGTAAATCCATCCCTCCACAGTAGGGTTTCCTGGTTTTAACCGCCTTCGGTATTAGACGTTCTGCTTATTTATTTTACTTTATGTCATCATTGATGCTGTTGACTTGTGTTTGTTACTAGATATCTGCAACAGCCAGAGCAGCTCCCCCCCCTACCTTGGCGTGAGGCCGGCTGTAGGGGGCGCCACCACCTCGGGGGTCAGCGGCTCATCGTCCAGCGTCTGGGAGGTGCACAGCATGTCGTTGGCGCTGCTGGTCACCGACACCCCAGGCCCCCCTGCACCCCCCAGCTCCCGCTCCTCCAGGGGGGTCTCCGGGGTGGAGGGGGTCTTGGCCGTGGGGTCCCCGGGCTGGGACAAGGCTGAGCTGCAGAAGGAACGCAAACAAACATGATTGCGTTGACATGTTACGATAAGACTGCTCACCCGTTCCAGGGGAGCCGCTCACATTACCTCAGCTTCACTGGTTACCAGTCCTGTCCCAAATCAAATTCTAAATTCTACTTCTCACACTTAACCTTCTCACCCATGACCTTCTCACCTAATGACCTTCTCACCCATGACCTTCTCACCCATGACCTTCTCACCCATGACCTTCTCACCCATGACCTTCTCACCCATGACCTTCTCACCCATGACCTTCTCACCTAATGACCTTCTCACCCATGACCTTCTCACCCATGACCTTCTCACCCATGACCTTCTCACCCATGACCTTGCTCCTCCTTTACCTCTGTGACCTTCTGACCCCTGATGCTCCGCACTGCTCCCTCAGAGCATCCAACCAAAATCTCCTCTCTGGCCCCCGCACCAAACTTTCTACCCCGGGGGGGGGCAGGTCTTTCAGCGCCACGGCCCCCAAACTCTGGAACTCCCTTCCTCAATCCCTCTGTGACTGTCTCTCCTTTCTCTCTCTTTAAAGCTCATCTCAAGAGCTTTCTGTTGCAAGAACCCCTCTCCTCTTCCACCACCACCACTGCATAGACCCTCTGACTATATTATTTGATTTGATTTTTGATTAGTGTTGCTTGACTTCGTGTGGTGCTCTCTTGGTCTGTGTGCGCTGATGACACTGTGTAACGCGGACCCTGAGTGTGAGAAAGGCGCAATATAAAACAAACCTATTATTATCATTAACAAGGCGGGTAGGAGGATGAGCCACCGAGACGTATCAACATAAAGGGTGGACCAACGGGACCAGGTTCGAGAGCGGGGCTCTGTACCTGTACATGGAGTCCCCTAGTGGCCGGCTGGTGTCAAAGCAGTCGGGGAGGATGATGATGTAGTCCTCAGAGGAGGCCGAGGAAGAACGGCTCCTCATCCACTCCTCCATCTTGTCCTCTCCTTCGGGGCTCTCCTTCTCCTCCTCCAGGCTCCTCCCCTTCCGCCGGGGGTCCGCACACATGCTCCTCACGCCCAACCCTTGCTCTGTGGGAAGTGACACACGAGGCGTTACCACGGCAACAACGGAAAGGTCCCAACGAACTACAAAGGCTACCCTTGTGTGCGGCGGGCATGTATGAGATGGTTGCATCGACGTCTTGATCGCTGAACTCATTTTCTTCTATTTGAGCAGGTGAGTGCTTAATCTGGCAACCCGTAGTTCTTCAAGAATCTGGCAACCCCTAGTTATTAAAGTAACGGGCGACCGGATCTGAAGCGGTCAAATAACCATCAAACATTGCAGGAGTGTGTCCTCTACCCGCCTATAAAATATCTAGAATAAAGTAAAAAGTATGTTTATATGCATCTAAAAAAAACAGCGAAACTCAGTCTTGGAAGGACTCTTGGTGGTATGGGAGTGGCGCACCTCAAAGCCAGAAACGTCTTTCCTTCAGCTGGCAATGAGGTATGAGTGTATAATTAACACATGTAATTAACGTACGGTAATTGGTCACCGCTTTGCTACGTAGCCAGGAGGGAGAATAGACTCTGCATATTTAAGCAGTTTGAAGGAATAGACCACCCTTTGTTGGTGCTTTATGCACACCTTGATAACCCTTAATAACATAATAAAGGTAATTTACGGAGTTCCTATTGTCCATCGTTTTTATGTTTAATATATTGAAGTACTATCTGTTATTTTAAACTCTGAGGTTCTAATGGCTACTTGTGTTTAGTTTGGAAAGACAGAACTTCAATGTACGCCAAAGGGATTGTGGGATCTGATTGGCTGATCCGGTTGGTTTGGCTGTAGCTAATCCAATTGGCTGCAGAGAAACCTTTTAATGACGTGCCCACGCCCCTCAATAAAACACTGCTGACTGCAGGCTTACCAGACCTTATGAGAGAGGCAAATACTGCCTGGCTGTGCAAGGCCAGTACCCAACAACAACATTAAACACATCTAGAAACAGTCTAGACACAATCTAGACACAATCGAGACCCAGTTTGGACACAATCTATACCCAGTATAGACACAGTCTAAGCAAAATATAGACATAGTCTTCATACAATATAGACAAAATCAAGACACAATCTAGAAACAATCTAGACCCAATCAAGACACAATCTAGACACAATGTAACAACAGCCTTCATGCAATCTAGACCCAATCAAGAGACAATCTAGACCCAATCAAGAGACAATCTAGACCCAATCAAGAGACAATCTAGACCCAATCAAGAGACAATCTAGACCCAATCAAGAGACAATCTAGACCCAATCAAGAGACAATCTAGACCCAATCAGGAGACAATCTAGACCCAATCAAGAGACAATCTAGACCCAATCAGGAGACAATCTAGACCCAATCTAGACCCAGTCCACATACAGTCCAGGCTCCCTCCCCAGTGCAGACCTAAGCCGTTCTCCCCAGGGTGCGGGTTCCACGGTGCGGCCGTTACCTGTGAGCCTGCGCTCCCCCATCAGCGTGGCCCTGGAGGGGCCCGGGGCCGAGCCGGGGCCGGCTGGGGGGCCCGCGGACAGGGGCCCCGGGAGGCAGGCCTTCAGGGGGGTGGGGAGGGACGCCTTCAGGCCCGAGGGACAGGTGTCTGGGCTCCGGTCGCTGTGCGGGCTCTTCACACACAAAGACACCGATCCGCCCTGGGCCGCGGGCCGTACCACTGTGAGGAGGGAAGGAGGGGGGTTTAAGAGGAATCCTCAAAGGCATCCGGTTATTAAGGAATTTATAAGTTTTAAGTTATTTATAAAGCCAAACCAAAATTTTCTGGATAATTACCCTAACTAATTTTTAACTAGGTTTTTATTCGTTTATTTTTTTATTGAACACAGAACACCTCAAAAGAAGGAGAGAGGCAAACAGCAAAACAGTATAAATGACGATAAAATTCAAAAATAACTTTAATCAAAATGTGTTTAATATAATATTTTTTTATAGAATTACAAATAGATTTCATAATGAAAATCATAGTAAAATGATCAAACTCTCTCCACTAATGATTGCTCGGAGCCTCTGTCCGTCTCGCTACCTTTGCTGTTGCCGGGGCGTGTCCCTCGGAGGGGGGCGTGGTCAGGGGCCTCCTCCAAAGTCAGAGAGCGAATCACGGTCTCACACACAAACTGGGTCCCGCTGATGTCGCCTCCCCCTTCCTCCTGGGCAGGCACGCCCCCACCACTCCCCTCCGCTCCTGGCCCCTCCCCCTTTGGTGCATCTTGGGAAAAGAGTGATTGGATGAGCAGGGGGGCCGAGTAAAGACCCCGCTTTCCGTCCTAGTGTAGGGGTGTACAACTCGCATAAGACACACCCGTGCCTTTCAACATTGTTCGGGGACATTCCTGCAGGTAGAAAGAGCCGACTGATATAAAAATGTGAAGGCGGCCGTCTTTTATGAAGGGGATTGGGCGGGGGCCGGTCGCTGAGCTCCATGGGGATGTTGGGGCGCGTTCATGAATGTGTGACAACGACCGACGTGTTCTGAAATGCAGGCGTGAAGGCGTACGCACGCAAGCTACTCTAACGAGGCGGCCGGTTCCGTCCCCCGGGGCCCGATCCAAGACGGGGCCTCTTGGGGCGAGCAAAAAGCCTCAATTACCCATGGAGCCAGTGGCGCCCTCCGACTCCTCCTGGATCAAACCCAAAGGGGAGGAGCTCCCGTCCTGTGGAGGGGGGGTCATGTCTGTAGGGGCCACTGGACAGGAGGGTGGGAGGACAGGGGAGGGGGGGGGGGGGGGGGGGGGGGTGGACGGATGGATGGGTGCAAAAGGTCGATGGATGAATGTGGGAATGAAAGAGAGAGAGAGAGAGAGAGAGAGAAAGCACGTTTATTGAGGTCGGCCGTGGCAGGAGGCAGAGACGTTGTCCGGATGTGTGGGCGACGGAGAGGATTGAAGCGTGTGCTGGTGATGGGTGAGGGTCATGTTGGAGGGGGTTGGGGGCGTGGGAGGGGTGAGGCTGCAGGGTCTTACCTGCGGGCGAGGTGTTGGGGACGCTCTCCAGCTCCTGCACGATGTTGATGTCCAGCAACTCAAAGGACAAAAGGTCCTGACACGGGGAAGAGAAGGAAGACGGTCCACAAGACGAATGGAGAATTCCGATGGCAGCATTGCATTATAAACCCCTCCCTTCTTGGCTCTTTCCCGTTCCGATTGGCCAACCATCGCAACCCAGACGTACAGGACACTGCAAGCCAGTCTATAGTATAACACTCAAGCTCTACGTCTTTGTATTCTTGATCAGGAGATCTGTGCGTTTGGGTACCAAACCCAAATACTTACATGAAAAGAGTTAACCAACTAGTTAGTGGCATTGGCAGCGCTATTGAAACCTTTTCACTGAAAACCCAAACTGGTGGCCCCACCTGTGCAGTGAGCAGGTCCACAGATGGGATGTAGTACTCCTCCTGGTCCACAGAGAGCAGGGCCTGGCCCCGGGTCGCTGGGCAGGGCTTCCCGTCCTTGGACACCGGGTTCTTACCCTGTGGACGGGTGGGACACGCAACAGAAGGCCTTTTTAAAATAGATGTTTTAGGCCATTTAGCAGACGGCGGAGTCAGCCATGCAAGTTGATTGATTGATTTAATCAATCCATCCATCCATCCATCCATCCATCGCCAAGGTAACCGGGGCCGTTACCTGTGGGGTGACGCAGGGCGACACCAGGACCCCGTCAGCCATCATGGCGGCTGGGGCCCGGGGGTCCACCACGATGCTGCACCACACCCGGGGCCCGAACTGCTCCCCGGCGTGGGCCAGCCGCCAGTGGGAGGTGTAGGAGCCCTCCGCACTGGGGGCGCACAGGGCCACGCTCACCACGCCAACCTACACACACAGGGGCCCGGGGCCACACACACACCGGGCCAGGTTACAGAAGGTTGTTGCAGAGCAAAGTCTGAATATTTGGAGACTTTTTTGTTTCCATTCCTATGTTTGATATTCTGCAATGCATATCAACTTATGATGTCATATCTAGGTCCCGGAGTCTTCTCTCACCTGGCCGGGTTGGAGGAAAGGAACGGACACTTCCCTCCAGCGATCGCCAGAACCCACGGCAAGGTTCCCCCACATGAACTTGAGCTGCAGGACACAACAGTGAGCGAGAGGACAGCCGTCATCAGGTACAATACGAGGACAACAACCAGGTAGCATGACAGCATGACAGCATGAGGCATGGTCTGATACCTCTGACTAAAAACTTCTGCTTCTTTGGTCGATTTTTATTATAAAACATATAGTGTTATTCCTGTGATCATCCATTCTCCCTCTATTATGGGTGCTATCGAATTTGCACTTAAGGTCGGAAGGTTGGCAGAAGAGACAAAGTCAAGCAAACGGTATTGGTTGAGCCCTTGATTAAAGCAACAGTCTGAGAGGGTTTCACAGACCATATTATATTACATTACCCCCCCCCCCCCCACACCCCAACCCTTAAACTGGAAGCTAACTCTTTAAGAAGTTTATCCTCGATGCAGCTTTGGTTCGGCCACCGGAGGATCCATAAGTGGGGGTCACCATGGAAACGGGAAACCCGATATCAGATTGCAGACACAGCTCACAAATAAATCACTCCTGCCTTGATTTTCTGATGAGTCACACAACGTCCATCTGCTGGGTTTGTGTCTAGTTTCAAAATCTTGGGGGCGGTGCAAGAAGGTTCAAAAAACCAGATACTGTTTTTTTTTCATTTTTAACGTAATATTTTGTGTAATGGGTTACTGGTTACGGAAAAAAAGTCTGGAATAAGTTCCCAATTAAAGGATGTATCAGCGATTCTGGGCCGAAACATAAATGAACACATCCGATCTTTCCTCCCGATCGGCTAGCTGCCCGCCCCGTAAGCTGCCTGCCAAAAAAACGCGTCTCTGTAAGCGGCCTATGGGCCGGGGTCGTACACAAAAACAGATGGTGCCACCAACCGCTCCAAACCGGATGGGGGGGGGTACCTTGGTGTCGGCGTTCCAGCTGGCCGTGCCCGTGTTCCTCATCTTCCAGTACTTGATGAACTTGGTGGCGGGGCGGAGCCGTGTCCCGTCGGGAAGGTTCTCGTCCAGGAACACCGCCGTCATGGCGGGCGCCGCCAGCGGACACGGGCGCTTTGGACGTCTGCCGGGGGGGGGGGGGAGATAGGGAGACCGTCAGAGGAACGTCACACCGGGGCGTAAACCGAAATACGGTCTGATTTTGGTCGCGTTTTTTGCCAACCGAAAAATACTGTTTAAGATGAACAGTGGAAAAAGGACGGTCCACGCATCCCATCCAGTCTTTAATAAAGATCGTTTTACTTAACTATTCTTTTTACTTCACATATCTTATCCCGTTCCTCATCCTCTGCTGCTGCTCCACAATGAAACACACAGACCTGCTCCCAGGGGTTATCCTTCCTTCCCTCTTTACTCTTTTATCCTTCCCTTCGTTCCTTCCTTTGTATCTTCCTACCTGCCTTCCTTCCATTTTACTTCATTCTACTCTCATCTTCTTTCTTATCTGACTTTTGTCCAGATTCCTTCCCGCCTATCTTCCTTCCTTCGCTTTACCATCTTACTTCTGTCCTTCCTTACTGCCTATCTTCCCTCCTCCGTCCTTCCATCCCTCCCTCTTCCTTCCTCCCTCCTCCTCCTCCCTTCCTTCCTTCCTTCCTTCCTCCCTCCCTCCTCCCTTCCTTCCCTCCCTCCTCCTTCCTTCCCTCCCTCCATCAGCTAGCTCCACCTACTCTGGGCTGTTGTGGTGCTGGGTGGCGCGGGGCTGCAGCAGGACGGGGGAGGAGCTTCCGTCGTGGTGGGAGGAGCTCCACTGCTGGCCCCGCCTCTCCATGCGCAGCTGCTTGCGGATCTCCTTCACCTCGGCCTTCAGCTGCCGCTTCTCCGCCTTCAGCCGCTGCTTCTCCGCCTTCCGGAAGCTTCGGTCGCCCCGCCGGTAGAACCTGATGTACGTAGGTATATTACGAATAACATTGCATTACATTTCTTACCTTACAATAAAATCAATAGCCTCTTACCCACTCACGGTATGTTGTACGTCCTGGCACTAAATAGCATTTATCTTTCTTCTGGCAAATGTACTTTTTGTAAGTCACTTAAAAGCGTCTGCTTAATGCCCAAAATGTAAACGTAAAAGTAACAATATGACGTAATATGACATAATATAATGAATCGCATGAATTATAAAATACACTTCATAGATACAAATATATACTTTGAAACATTTATGAATGATTGGCATTTCAATAAATAAATTACGATTAAGAATCACAAAAATACTTTGTATTTACGTTTACAAATGTTCTAATTCCAAATAGAAAGGCCTTGTTTGTAAAGCAAGGTGTACGCCGTCCAATGGAGGGCCAGACGTGACACAACACGACTGAACGGGCTCATAGAGGAGCGCTGGGGGGGTGGGGGTGTATGGAAGGAAGGCCTGCTGCAGTACCACTGCTTGGCCACAAGGACAGCATGCTGATGCCCCGGTCGGCATCACCGTGTTTAATCGCCAGATAACGCACAGGAAGAAGTGTGGGGAGGAAGCATTTCAAAGAAGCGGCTGCAGGAGAGAATCGAGGACTGGTGTTTGAGTGAAGGAGAAGGAGGGATGGAGGGGAGCAGAGAGGGAGGGGAGGAGAGACAAGGTTAGGAGGGAAGGTAGAAGAGAGGGATGAGAGGTGGGAGGGAAAGGAGCAGGGAGGGAGGGAGGGAAGGAAGGGAGAAGAGAGGTAAGGAGGGGAGTGAAGAAGGATGGGAGGAGGGAGGGAGGGAACAGAGAGGGAGATAGAAGGAAGGGAGCAGGAGAGAGGGAGGGAGGGAACAGGGAGGGAGGAAGGATATTGAACAGCAGCAGCAGCTCCACGTGGCGGTTGGCTGCCGCTCCACGTACCTGCTGTGATCCGGAGCTGGGGAGCCGTGCTCGGGGATGGAGAGGGGCGTCCGGGCCCTCACCAGGTTGTGGCTGGGATCATGGGAGAAACTGCAGGGCTCGCACAGCGTACAGGAGGTACACACACTGGGAGGAGAGAGGGAGAGAGAGAGGGAGGATGGAGAGGGAGAGGGAGGATGGAGAGAGAGAGAGAGAGAGGATAGCAAGATTGAGAGAGAAAGAATGAGAGAGAGCGAGCGAGAGCAGAGAGAGAAGAGAGAGAATGAGAATGAGAGAGAGAATGAGAGAGCAAGAATGAGAGCGAGAGAGAGAGGGAGCGAGAGAACGAGAGAGAATAAAGAACAATGAATACATGGAGGAGATGAGTCAGGCTGTCCTGAGGCTTCAATTACCAAGGAATGAAAATGCTTATTCTGCCAGTTGTGCCTCAGCCATCCACTGTACATGGACTGTATCTGTGTTTCTGGCTTTAAAGGAGCAGACTTGAGCTTTCCAAAGGCTGGCTTTATTTTTTTCTGGAAACGTAATGTAAATCCACGGCATGGTAACCTTTTTTTGCATTGGGTGTATGGGGGAATTCTCCGTCTCTAGAGCACATCGCTGATCTGACCTGGCCCTAGTTCCCATAGATCTGACAACTAGTCAAAACTCAGATCTAATGTATTTCCAGGCATATCATACTTTGACCCGTTTCCCATTCCTGAATGTTTAAATTCATTGAATATCCTTTAATGAAATAAAGGATTTTCACTCTATGTTTTCATACGGAGGTTTGTCCTTTAGGGATCTGCCGTCACCAGTTGTGCACACTGCAGCAACATCTTACCCAGTATCCGCCAATCAAAATAAACAAAACCTCAATATTTCATTCATCTTTCCTGTAGTCTATCAACAATATTCCAACCTTAAATCGAATGCCATCAATTTGCAAATTCTATTGCATTTATTTTTTTGCATTCTATTCTTACCGACCACCAGTGTATCCAATAATAATTAGAAATTTTGCATTTCAGCATCACAGCTGACAGCAGACTCGGCAGAAACTACACAAACACTAAGTAGACTCACTCAGATTGGTTGAATGTGAGGCCATAACATTGCGTTGTGTCCATTCACAATTCACACCCACTCACTGTGTAAAGCACTCTGTCTTGAAGTGCGCCATACAAACGCAATCATCATCATAATCATTATCAACGATGATATTAGATTTTTAATGTGCCTACTGTTCGCTCTGAACATGGTTATCGTTATAATGCCCCTTCAACTTGGAACACTCTACAGAAAAAACTGCAAATTGCTATATTTCTGATTATAAATGATGCGTTGCAGACACTTTACATTACCAATGTGAATGTGCCTAGGTCGTCTTTTATAGCCTGCATATGTTTCCTGTTTTGTAAATTGTGTTTATGTTTTCAGGTTTCGTTTCGACGTGTCTTTAAGCTAGCTGCTGCCTTTCTTGGCCAGGGCTCACTTGTAAAAGAGACTACTGTCTCAATGTGACTACCCGGGTAAAGCAAAGGGTAAAACAATGACCTGCACTGGTAGCCTCCGCCTGCGGTCTGCCCCCTGCAGGAGGAGCAGTGAGGTGCAGAGGAGGAGGAGGAGGAGGAGGCGGAGGAGGCGGAGGAGGAGGTGGGCACGCCGGGGAGCACTGAGGTGGGCACCTCGGGGACCTGGTGATGGACATCGGCTACCGCAATCACGTTGGCGCCGCCGCCGCCGCCGCCGCCGCCTCCCCTGGGCCCGGGGCCGCCTGGGGGCCCGCCTCCGGCCCCGGACCCACCCCCTCCTCCTGCTCCGGGGGCCCCCCCGGACGAGCCCCCCCCCATGGGCTTGTGGATGCAGCACTGGCCGGAGAACTCGCGGCAGATCTTCTCCACCGCCTCGCGAACCACCTGGTCCTTAAACTGGAGGGAGGGCAGGATGGATGGAGGGAGGGAGGGAGGGGGGGGGGAAGGAGGGAGGGAGGGCCAGAGGGGTGGAGGGGAGGGGGACATGACATGAAAGGTAGGAATGAGAGGAGAACGAGTCAGAGGGGGGGGAGAGAGGGACAGGGAGAGAGAGAGATAGAGAGAGACGGGGAGGGTGGGAGGGAGGGAGGGAGGGAGGGAGAGAGAAAGAACAAGCAGGAGCGAGAGCATTCAAGAGAGAGAGACGGGGAGGGAGGGAGAGAGAGAGAAAGAGAGAGGTTCACGTTCGGTGCATAAACATTGAGATGCTTGCCGTAGAGTGTCGTGGCAGTGATCCTCACCTTCTCCATGTAGGAGGTGAACCAGGCCGGCGGGGTCTTATCTTCTTCTCTGCTCCCCTTCAGCTCCTTTAGGATCACCTTAAGCATCACATCACAACCCCCTAATTCAGCTCAAATTCGAACACTCAAAAATAATGACAGATCCAAATCCATTTCATACTTTATGCAATTCCTCATTCTGATTGCAACCACACCTTGCGGGCGGCACCAATTCTAACTATTGAGAGAACAGCCTCCGTCATCTTAATGTTAATGAGGGTCAGCCCTGAGCTCACCATGCCCTGCTCAGGCACCGCCGCCTGGACCTTGCGGCTGACCACCTGGGTGAGGGCGGGGCAGTGGGTGACCTGGGGGGGCCGGAACCCCCTCTTGGGCTCGGCCCCGCTGGACCTGGGGGCCAGGGCCGGCGTGGGCAGGGTGGCGGCGGGCAGCCGGGTGGGCTGGCCCCGCGTCTCGTACACGTTCATGTGCAGGCGGTTCCCCTGTCGGGCGGCGCTCTGTTGGGGGGGAGGTAGTAGGGCTGAACGACTAAATCGAATTCAAACCGACATCGCAATCTAATAGATTGCGATGTGCAAATCACAAAGGCTGAGATTAATAAAAAAAATCAACTTTTTGTTGGATTTGTTACTCTTATTGACCGGAGATCCGTAAGATTCGTATTTATTCTTTCTTTTACAATTCAATAGTTAAATAAAGATGTTATAATATCAATTCATGCATCAATTCATCTCAACACATAGGCCTGTCCTAAATGAAAGAATATACTATAGAAGGATTGATGCTTGTTTAGTAAATAATTCAGGACATATGGAACTTTTAAAGAATAATGGCATACTAATTTGCAATATTGGTCGAAAATAATCGCAATTCGATTAATTCCCCAAATCATTCAGCCCAAGGAGGTAGCTAGTTATTCCCCCTTGTTAGGGCTTAGCTAGGTTATGTTGCTAATGATGGCATTCTTGTTTTATTCAAATGGAATCGGTGACAACTTAGTCCAAATGATTAATGTAATTTCATCAAGAAGTCATTTATCAAGGCATTAATTCAGTTTTAGCAAGCTAGCAACTGAATTGCTGCCCATAACGTTTGGCAGTATTTCAGTGCCCACTAGCTAGCTAGCTAGCAGTAAAGTCGTCATTGTATATATGTTGTTTGGCACAATGTATTCTTGCACATTAAGGGAATAAACACAACAAGTCACCAGCGTTGACTTGATATGTAGTGATCAACGCAGTCTCACATGCCAGGACTGATCACCTGCTCCGACTAGCAATTCTACCAACTCTGCAATACATTGGTTTAAACATTATCCACCTGTTTCCTAATGCCAGGAGATTTTGTCAGTGAAGGAGATTATGATAAATGGGTGTGCATTCTTTAATACATCCAATTTTCCCTGGAAATGTTACTTGTTAAAGGATCAACGTGTAAGAGTTGGCCGAATCAGTCCACCCCACTCCGAACAAGTAAGGGGCAGCTTATTAAAAGAGAGTCATGGTGTCCAGCCCTATCGTATTCTAAATGGGCTGACCCTCATAAGAACAAACAGCTCAGCAGACATATTAACACTGTCAGAAACGTTATACTAGCTACCTTTATAAGCTATCATAACATAGCCGTCTAACTAACCAGTATAAAAATAACATTGCCAGTTCAGCATCAAACCTAATACCTTTTACCACTTAGAGCTGTCTACAGCGGTATCCATTGTATTCTTTGGTGCAAGAGGGTGACAAGAGGGTTAGAATACGTCCTCTGGACAGCTCTACTCTCATCCTCTCAGCCTCTCATGTTGGACTGAGGGCAGACTGGCCGAGGCAGTGACGGTGACCTCTTGAGGTATAAAGTTATATTACGAGACGGTACAGGCTGGTGCTAGCTGGCTAGCTGCTAACTTCATTTAATATCGCTGCAACACATTGCATAGACATCTTTGATATAGCGTCAAAATCTATAAGCCATTCACATTTTGTTGATAATTATATATACCTTTGAATAATTGCGATGAATAATCAAGATACATCTTTAAATCAAAAAAATAAATAACCGGATGACTCCGATGCTTACCTTCAAAGCCTCTTCATACTCGGCTGGAAAAGAACCAAGAAAAATTATAAAGACTGATTTTTAACTACTGCTTCTCTTTCTTGCAATTAAACCAGAATATAGTTTGTAAGAGGTTTCTCAGAGCTTTAACTCACCCTGACTGTTAATGGATACCTGAAGACAGAAAAGAACAGAAGAGGAGATGTTAGTTACAACTAGGTATCCTTGACTAAATTAACTCAGTGTCAAGCCAACATTTATATTCTATTATGTATTATTAGTTGAGGATTCATAAAGTAAGATTGATCAGAATAAAGTTGATTTCATGACGACCAAAGCACAAGTTTGTGTTTGGTTTTGTTTTTTTGTTTCACTATCGTTTGTTTCTGAGGGTTATTGACCTCGGCCAAGGAGGGTGTGTTTTCATGTTTCTGGGTATGCCCGTCTGAGGGTGGGTATGTTGGTGGGTATGTTTTTTATGCATAACACAAAAGGGGATTAATTTTTAGTGCCAATCGGTCATAAGGGGGCATCGTAGTGGGCGGGACCTATCACCATAAGGTGCATTACATTACATTGGTCAAGGGTTCATGATGATTGTTGGGGGACCTCCCCCCACTAGGCAAACGTCTATCAAGCTGATTCCTTTTCTGACCGTGTCTATTCATTCAGACGTAAAGAAAACATTTAGGCAAGGGAGAAGAAATCGATGGGACTGTTCATTGGAACGAGTCAGGCCATCCCAATCTCACCCGCACACTGAGGAAAGGAGCCGTAACGGATAATATCATGGAATTAATGGATAATACGGTCATAATGGAAGAGGCGAAGAGGAAATCGACACAGGAGCGCGAGTAGAGGAAAAGAGAGTGACCAAGCAAGCTGTCGGCTGAGAGCGAATCTCGGAATGGCTTTTTAGTCGTTGGCGAGAGCTTCGGGAAATCAGAGGCTGCAGGACAGATGCTGAGATGGCCTACTTGCTGATGAACTAGTGAGTAATAGGAGCTGGCTCACTATGCCTCGGTTGGTCTCGGCGTGATGTTTGACGTGTAAGGGGTCAACTCGCTACTTTTTTCCCACAAGCCAAGTCAGCCCATTTCGAAGCAACGCACTCCATGACAGAGACGCAGGGCTTTACGGCTTCATGCATCGCTTCTCAGCAATGCATGACAGGTCTACGACACTGCCTTAAATGTTATGAGACCTAAGGGGTATTCAGGTAAAAAAATACAAATTCTTACATATTGCTGAGGTGAAAGTACACATGTTTAACTTGTGGCTTTTCCCCCTAGCCGTTCCAGACGATTGTCATATTGAAACTCGGGAATGGTTACAGTATAAACACATTATAAAACAACAAAACAAGCAACAAAGATGTGACGTTCCCGCACCTCCTCATTCTCCTCGTCAAAGTAGGTGACCTGGAGGTGGCACAGGCCGAAGGAGCGCTTCACCTGGGGCCCAAAACAAAACATGTCTTTCACACACAGGGTACACATGCAGACAGCCCTCAGCATCTGATTGGCTAGGGCCTGGGGATAGGTGAGCCTTATGAGATCCTAAAAATAAAACCTGTAATTCATATAGGATTGCATATAGGCATGCAACATTGCATTTTGATAATCATTTCCTCAAATGTTATGATTTCCAGTTCCCACTCACAAATATAGTTTCCTCATGATTTGCTAGTCTACTTTGCTGTACTAACAAGTAGGCTAGACGTTTTCAAGAATTTATTTCATCATGTCATTTGTTTTGGTTTGATTTGATTATAATAACAGAAAATTACTGTCACACTATTATGCCTATCTCTTGTGTGATTCTTCACTCGTAAAGTATGCTCTGAGTTGCAATGGCACACGAAATTAAGTCTTCCCGTGGTTATGAAAGGGGCTAAAAGTTAGGGACCCAATAGACCCCACATACTCTCTGAAGTAGTTCTGTGACACAGTTCATTACCAAAGCCATAAGCTTTGTGCTGATGAACAGCACAATTGTTGTTCTTCAGCTAATGCGTAGACTATTCCCCATCACTCCCAACCCTCATTCTCTTTCTCTCATTGTGGTCCTCTTCCTCTCCTTTACACTTGCTTAAGGGCTACTATCAACTGTTGTAATCATACCGTTACCTAGATGGGGAACGAGCAAGCATTAGTAAATTTGATGTCAGTTTATTTTTAAAAAGGAAGAAGGTCAAGCCATATCGTGGCTACGGCTTTTCAAAGAGTGATTATGAGATGTTGTAAAATAAAAAGGCCTGCCATTCAAGACAGACGAGTGTGATTAAGCCATACGATCCCATGTACAGTTCAGACACACACACACAGAAACACAGCGACACACCGACACACACACATATATGCACACATACACACACTGTACAATTAATATCCATCGTCAGATCCCGTCGATGAGACAGCATAGCGAAGCATCACCACTCACCACTACTAAAAGCCCCACCACTACTAAACCCATCGATTCGGCTCGCTAAAAACACCAGACATACCAGTCTACTCTCGACAGATGGCTTGGTTGGAGCAACTCTATAGTAAGGAATGATCAGTGTTGCCTAAAAATGCAAAAGGTTATCACGTCAACGGATGTATCTGACCCCCTCCCAGCTCACCATGGCCTCCATGGTGTCCCAGCTCTTCGTGTCGGAGCCCGACAGCAGAAAATTCTTCGCATTCCCCCTGAAATTCACCTTTAGATTAATATAGAAGTCCATAGTTTCGGACTGCTGCGCTTTAAAACATATTAAAAACGTGTCTGATGCATTGAATTGCAGGCGCAATGTCACCAATTCCGTCAGTCACTTATCCGAGGGGATCAGACGTAGGGTATTTTCTGTTTACATCAGCGGACTGAACACGCCCACATAGGGACCACCTGTCCGGAAAACCTACTCCATCGACTTCACGACCGTTGTTACTGCGTGAAATAGCGCAGCGGCAGCGCAATTGAAATGAGTCGACCTGAGTCTGGTCGAGAGGAAGTCCGTGTTGCGTTCTCCATCGTCTGTTTGCATTACAGGGATATATATACAGGGTGCGATTTGTGAAAAAACCAGAGGGGGGGATAATTTTGAGAAACATTTTAAAATGTTGCAAAATGAAGACGGACCCTGTGTATTTTGGTTGTTAATTATTACGATGTAATGGTGAAAATACTTTGGGTGGGGGGGATAATTTTTATCCCCACCGAGGATAAAAATAATTCAGCAGAGGGTAGGACGTGTAAACCAGAGGGGGGGATCATCCCCACCATCCCCACCGGCAAATCGCACCCTGTATATATATATATATATATATATATATATATATATATATATTTGGACAATCACACATACATCCTTATGGAATATTATATCTATTCATCAGCATTGTAAACAGCTGGCAAGTATGCCAGGTAGGGTAGTATGGCCCAATCCCAATGTCCGGACTCACAGACTTTATTGCCCGTTCTCGCGAAATTATTAAGGCTTTAGGGCTGTCCCAATGTCGAATTCCAAAGGGCGTGAGGGTTTGAGTCCACACTTATCGAGCCCTTTCCCTGAGTCCGCATCAGTGCAGACTTCACCTAAGGAAATTACCAACAGTTCAAAGCGTTCTGACGTTAACCGCGTAGAGACCATAGGGAAATCCGGACATTAGGAAGGTAAACAACAAGACGACGCTATCTGTCAATGCGCGACCAGATGGGAATTTCGGCCTTATTTTAGTGAGCCGGATCATTTGGATCAGTTCACCAACAAGAGCCGGCTTTTTTGCTCCCAAACGGCCATTCAAATAAGGCTACTACTTATACCTTTTATAATTCAGCCAAATGTAGCCCGTTCTGATTTATGTTTAGTTGGCCCTATGTGTAGGCCAATAATCACCTAAATTATTCAGTGCATCCTTTATTCTGTAAAATAAAAGTAACAATTATATTTTCTAATATCAATAAATTGCTGTAGCAGATTGTTTTCATTGCATTTACAAAACAAAACAAAAAAAAAAATAATTCCCAAACCGGCCAATGTCAGCAACATCTGTCATTAAATATTTCCAAGGTAACATGTGCTCTCGTGAAGTGCTGTCCCAATCCCATATATACCTATCTGAGCCCATGTGGCCTCAAACACTTGCTCACTTAGCACTTGAGATCAATTAAGTCCGTGAGTCCTTAGTTCTTAGTCCTCAGGGCTCACTTTGGGATTGGGCCTATATGTATTAAGTGTTAGTAGCTGAAAACACGTACTATCGTACTGAGGCAAAAACAGTGCATTTAGGGCATTTAGCAGACAGTCTTATCCAAAACGACTTACATAATTACGTTTGTCATAAGAAGTGAAACAATATATCGCTGTCGGTGTGTCAAGATGTTCATAGAACAAAGTGCCAAGTACTAACAATTGCTAGGCTAACCCATTCCCCGTATACAGTGATAGCTGGCTAATGCAGATGCTTCACAAATAAGTATAATGAATAAATACAACATACAGTAAGTGCGTACATTAAGTACCATGGCGTACAACATACAATAGTGGGAGGGGGGATCTGGATGGCTATGCAGAGTCTAGGTGAACTCTGAACAGGTGAGTTTTGAGCATTTTGCGGAAGGAGAGCGACTGCGGTCCTAAGTAATAAAAAGAAGGTGACGCACACTCTGAGTTCCAATAGTAAGAAGGTTGTAATTGGTGATAACGTTTTGACCTACAAAGACCTTCATCAGATCACATAGTACAATCAAGACAACAAATTCTCAGTCATATAGACTCGGTCTAGATTGTTTGATTGAAATCAATCAGAGTCAGCTGATCGCTTTCAAAGATGCAGCCTCATCAGGTTGAGGACCTCATCAGATAGATCGGACTGGGAGTAGATCTTACCATAGCTTATTGTCAGAAACGTTAAAAACATTTTTTTTACCCCATGTCCCTTTACGGGTTCCGTAAAAAACCATAGAAAAATCACAGAAAATACAGTAGTTTCGGTTTTCAGATAGGACATCATAAATAACATCTTTATCCAATCTAAATTATATCAACATAAATAAAGTCAGAGGGAAACTCTGTTCTGACATCGGCAGGGAGCCCGTTCCACCACTGTGTTGCCAAAACAGAAAAGAGTTGTGACTTTGCTGATCAACCTTTGCTTGCTCTTAGCGATGGCGGTACCAGACGTCCAGCTGAGCAGAGGTGGAAAGTAACGACTTACATTTACATTTAAGTAAATGTATTGAGTAGATTTTTTTGGGATTTAGTTTTTCAGTAGTTTTTAAAAACTGAAGTAAGTTTTACTTAAGTAAGGTTTGGTTGAGGTATTGTACTTAGTTACATAATTTAAACCACACAAGTTAGAGAGTAAAAAATTACAGGCAAGCATATCGAGAACGACAAGATGCATGCTGCATTGGACTGACAATTTCTGAGTTCAGCTAGCAACAACCCTACCTTTCAGCCCTCAGTGCAGTCAGACTAGGCTGTCAGTAGGCTGAATGGATAATGGCTGACTGTCCTGTTATGTCGGACTTCAAAATTAAACTTGAGTTTAATTTCAGTTCAGGCTATTGAACAAATGATTCAGAGATAAGAGGAGTATTAATATCACAGATGTCAAGCATATAGTGTCATGACACTCTTTCAAGTCAAAGTAGGCTATAGATTAAAATAGAAGGCCTTAATGTATGTTTAGTTGGGTTTGAAAAAAGCTAATTAAGTCATGATAACAAATATATTCAAGATACGTTTTCAAGAGTTATCCTATGACAGGATTTAAAATTGCTAAAAATCATTGCTCAAAGTTAACCCTGATTAGACTTTGGATCCCCCCTTGCAGTTGAAAACTGCTGAGGCATTAAATATGACCAGTAAAAAAGTAACTTGTAACTAGTACTCTGAGTAGGATTTAAAAAGAGTACGTTGTACTTGTACTAGAGTAGATTTTAACTACAATACTTATAATTGAGTAAGATTTCAGTGATGTAACTGTACCATAAATAGTTATTTTCATTAAAAAATATTATGATTAATTTCTAAATGGGAAAATGTGTTTCATTTACATACTTGTTAATCATGAACATGGTCTTATTATAACAATGGACTTATTGTTATGCATAATTAATGGGGGTGAACTTAAGACTTCATCTAGGTTTGGATTGGAAGGCCTGCTGAATACTCCTGCGGTGTGGTGCCTGTGGCGCCCTCTACAGGCCGACAGAGGATGGACAGGCGCTGTCGGGTAAAGGGAAGAAAAAAAGTCAGTGAAAAGATTGGTCGATACACTTTCTGAAGTTGGTTTTAATGGGAGTGATAATAAAATAATTATGTGTATATATGAAGACATCGTACTGACTTATATGTAACAAAACGGAACTATGGAATCGTATTTTTCAATCGCATAAGTGATGACGCCCGTTGCTGCTTGTTGTGTTATTTCATTTGTTGATTCGTACCATATTATAGTAGTATTATTTGTTATTGTTTGTTGCGTCAAAATGTATTAGCCCCTGCTGTAAACAATCAAGCCCCCCCCCCGTAGCTACCGCAATCCTAATTATTTTGGCGCTGCTACAGTCACTTACCTCACGCGGGCTACCCTTTGTGCGACATATATTCAGTATCGCCCACAGAGGGATCATGAGGACCGAAGAAAGGGCCAGGACCCATCCCACACCATAGGCCCAGCCGGGGAACTGGTGGCCCCGGTTGGACGTCAGCGGTTCGTTTTGCACAGCATAGTGAATGAAGCTAGCCTGAGGGATAAGAGCGTGTTCGTTTATTACGAATCCGAAAAATATAATTTAATTTATGCTCCCTACCTCCAGGGGTTGGGAAACGTTGGCCGTGCCACACAAAATTTTAACAAACAAGAGTTTAAGTATTTATCATTAAAAAATGTCAGGAGAAATGTTGATTCATTGCAAATAAGACATGAGCATTTACGCTAGAAACAAGCATACACAAGCAATAAATGAAGACGATAATTTTTTTATGCATGTACATTTATGCAACAATTTATATTACATAACAAATGTCATTTTGATAATGCAATCCATGTTCAGCCTGGTTTATCGATCATATGCATAGGCAGTTTTGAGGGTAGCATAATTAGCATTGTACCCTGCTGTCATACCTCGACAAACACTCTGGGCTCCCCCCCCCCACCCAAAAAACGATTCAAGGATCTGACCCCGGTTTGCCACTGGCCACTATTCCCGGGCGGCCGTTTGCTCGAAAAGTTCTAGAAAGGTCTCTACGTCTTTTCAGCAGAGGGCTTAGTCAGTAGCTTCTGGGGAGCTCTAGTCGACTGGCCAGGAGGAGCGATTCTCTCTCCACAACTACCTTGGCCACATGGGTGGTCTAAACAGAGCATGGAATGCTGTTGATCTGAACTCGCCTGGTATTTGCCATTGCTTGGAACTTGCCATTTATCTGGTTAGTCAACAAGATGAATGTGAAGATGCATAGCACCTAATCTTACCCTGATTAGCACCTGAAGACCCTGCACTGACTATTGTTGTCTTGTAGTGTAGTGAGTGAGTTCAGGCTATCCAATCTGTAGCCTCCTGATTAAGCCTGCAGCCATTGCCTCTGCAGCCCACTGAAAAGAGCCTGCGTCTCTGCAGCGAGCCATCAGGAAGGACTTAGGAGTGGGTCTTACCAGGCAGAGCAGGGGGGTGATGTAGCGCCAGCAGAATTTGAAGAGAAGCCAAGGCCTCTGTCCACTCATGTCTTTGATGGCGTCACACATTCTGTCAGCACCTGTTGGACACAGAACGCTCAGGTGATGGTGATTTTGATGAAGATTGGACGGTTTGCCTTACGAGTTCTCTATTTTATTTTATTAATTGTTTAATGGCCAAGGGTCAGCCAGGTATCAATGAAATCACAAGGATGCGCACTCAAAAACGACACCCTACACATACAATAATGATGGTAAGGCAAGGACCTTCTGCTTGAGGTTCAACCGCCTGCAGGTTTCCTCAAAGACAGACTAAAACAACTGGGAACCTTGGTAAATGAGGTAAAGGTTGCTGTTGGGGCTTCAAGGAAAGCGTTCCATGAGTAAGTAACGGGAGCTTTGCTCCCTTTAAAGCCTCAGACACAGCAGGAATATTTGCATGGCCAAAGGTGGTGGATCAGTTAGATATTGCCTCTTTTACCTGTTCACCAAGTTTCTCACCCTGAGACTTATTCTTTGGTCACTTGGACTTCAAATCTATTTATTGAGCAAAATGTAATGTTGATTGTGGCCTGTCTGATACGTAATGTTAATGACTGTTACTGCCTGCCTTTCCAAGGACACAGGACAATAAAAATAATAATTGATTACAGGTTAGCCAGGGAGGTAAAACAGACCAAAGGCCCAGCCAACAGCGACACACTCAGCCAGGGCCACGCAGAGCAGACACGCTCCGTTGCAGCCATAGTAGTCCAGAAGCTGGAACACATAGATTCCTCCCTGGAGAAAAACCAAAACATGTATTATTAACACAGGGTCTGACAGAGGTCGGCCTTTCTAGTGATTGATTTATGGATTGGTAGAGGAACAGACTCTTTTCACAAAGCTGTCATCGCAGGACAAACACAGACGTCACTCATAATACTAATTATGTGTCTGCTCCTTCTGTGTTTAGCACCAGGGCACTGGTTATAGACGCGTCTCCACTAGTTTAGTCTACTACCAACACCCTGGTGCATAAGAAGCAAATGCATAATTAGTGTTATGACGGACACATGTGTTTGTCCTACACTAAACCCTCTGTGAAACGATACTATGAATTGTCCGTGCCTCTGTGACGAGCAAGATCTGCAGGAGGAAGGAGACGAGACAGAAAACGGCGAGGAACATTTCCCTGCGCCATGGCTGCCTCATCTGCCGGGGGAACAGGTCACTGACGCTGGACGAAATGGTCTCCAGCCCTACAAACTGAGAGGTGAGAGGGAGGTCACATCAGCAGGGCAACTCCTGATGCACTGAACTCAATTACCGCTATGAGTTGAGTTGAGTGATAATTGGCACAATGCAAAAGTGATAACAAATGGGAAGTGAATGCCTGTTTGCTATTTAACAGTAAACACAAACTTGATGTGCCTGTCATTGCAGTGTTGGAAGCTCTCGTTCTCACCAGTGTGTCCAGGCCCAGCATGATTAGCATGATGAAGAAGCAGACCGCCCACAACTGAGGAACAGGCATCATAGCCACAGCTTGGGGAAACGCTATGAACGCTAGACCAGGGCCTGCAGATGCATGCACCCACACACCCACACACACACACACACACACACACACACACACACACACACACACACACACACACACACACACACCTGGTAAGACTACCACAGATAGCTAGACCAAGACAACTAGATAAATGTTTTGATGTTTTATATGAAATTTTCTTTCACACGTTCAGTTAGTATTGACTGTGTTTAGCAGTGACTGGCGATTTGTGCCATGCATGAAAACCAAATGGCTTGTGTACCAGATTCCACCACATTGTCCATGGTGACATCCTGTTGATGTGCCATGAATCCCAGGATAGAGAAGACGGCAAACCCAGCAACGAAACTGGTGGCGCTGTTCAGAGCACAGAGCCAAAGACTGTCCCTAGCAAAAAGAACACAAAACACAAAGGCCAACTCTAGGAGCAATATGTATGCTATCTTCAGTTGCATCTTGGACTGTCATCCCACATGAATTGGATTTCCAAAGTATTTGCAGAATTGTTTTGCACTAGACCCCTGCATCACAAATGAATTTGCCATTTCTAAGCAAGAAATGTCACATTGTTTCGGGGCGGGGAATAATTATTCTAAATATTACTATTATTTGCATCATTATATACTTTTCTTCATTGAACATATAACTATATCTCAAGGATAAATAAGTATGACCTATGAACAATACGACTCTATGAATAGCTGCTGCTGTATGAGAGGAAAACATCTGAACGGGGGGGGGGGGTTCATCATACTTGTAACAGTTGTTGTTCCTTTTGTTATAGCTCCCCAGGGTGTTGATGGTGCCTGCAGCCACACCGTAGGAGTAGAAGACCTGGGCTCCAGCCTCGATCCACACCTGAGACACACGTCATTGGTGACCACACCAATCCCTGGTATCAACACATTGTTACATGCACGCATTTACACGTGTATTTTGAATATAGCGATATCCGAATCGTGCCGATCGCTCATGTTAATTGGTGTGTGTTTGCTTGTGTAGTGAACCTCAGTAGCTCCTCCCCCTGCACCCAGGTGCAAGATAAAAGGGCCAAGATGGCTGAACTCAGCCTCTGTTGGTTGCCTCCTAGGGTGGTGAGTAGGGTCCCCGTTTTTTAACAGTTTTGAGTCCCCATTTGAACTGTTATTAATTAGTGTCTCTTGTTCTTTTAGGATCCCCTGCTGCTGTTTTGTACGGTTTTAGTTCTGTTTTAGCTGTGCTGTTTTGTTTTGGTTTTGTTTTGGTTCTGTTTTGCTATTTTGTTTTGACTGCTTTAGTTCATTTTGCTTTTGTGTTATTTCCCCTTTATCTGTTTCATTGTTTGACCATTGGGTTGCTGGGTTACATAACCCCTGTTTTGCTGTTTGGTTTGGTTTGGTTTTGCTCCAGTTTTCTTTATTTAGTTATTATTGTAGTAAAATAAAGTTAGTATATTTATTGTCTCTGCCTCTTTAGTTCTCGAACCTGTGTCCTTATTATTTCTGTAATATCATAGTTTAATTTTCTTTGTTCTATATTTCCTGGGGTGTAATTCCCCAGGTGGCGTTGTCGGCCCCTCTTTAGTTATTTCCCCCTTCCCCCGTTCATATTGACTTTTACACTGAGCCCCGCCACACTTGCAGGTGAAAACCCTTAACAGGTGACATGTGACAAAGGAGTAATGTAAACGTATACCGCTTAAATCAGTTACCAGGCTATCAACATGATGAGATATGAATTAATTAATTGCTTACTTTTTCATCTGAACGATGCTTTGAGAATTTGGGTTTTGGATTATCAAGGATCACGTGTGTAGTTGTAGTTGATTTTTTAATGTTGGTGTTCAACCATGCTGGGGTGTTAAAAGCAGTGGTACCTGCAGGTGTGTGAGGCGGGTGAGGTCTGGCTTCAGGTAGTAGACTACCCCCTGCCAGGCTCCAGGTAGAGTCAAGCCCCTGACCAGCAGGATGGCCAGCATCACGTAGGGGAACACCGCTGTGACATACACCACCTACACACACATACACGCACACACACACACACGTGCTTACATGTAAACACACACACACACACACACACGCTTACATGCAAACACACACACACACACGCTTACATGCACACAAACACATGCATACACACACATACCATAAGCACGCACACAGTGGAAAAAAGAAACTGGACCTGAATACCCAGTTATTCTTCTCCTGCCAGGGAGGTCTAACAGGCACAGCCTCAGGCAGAACCTCATTGTCAGTAAATGTATGCATGTACCTGTTACAACAAATATCAACTTGCACACCTATTGCAACTGAATATAGTCAAAACCAGAATGACAAATGCACATGGCAGTGTCAGGGACATACAAAAAGTAATGTTTATACATTTTCGCTTCCATATAGACTTGAGCCCTGAAGGGAGGAAAATAATTCATTCTCTGCTACATTTGTTCTCTGTGTGCTTTCACCCGTTAAAACAATATAATTATATAAAATGTTTGGACTGTGCATGAACTGTGAATGAACTGAAATTCGCACTCCTTGTGCTTTGGGCTGTACACAGGGGAGTTTCTAGGTTTCATGAACATCCGGGGCTTAGCCCAACGGGAAAAAGAAAATGCAGCATTTTCTTTATATGCTTTACTGTTCATGCAAATGTTTTCATAATGCTTAACCGAAATAAACAAAATGCGCCATTTATTATAGCTTTAAATAGCTACCTGACTGCTGTGCTGATTATCCCCAAACATCTAAAGATCCATTCAAGTTATTTCAGAGAAAAATAAATACAAGTGAGACGGACCTTACATATATAGAGAGAGATCCGACTGGTGATGGGATAGGTTAATTCACTTGAGGTGGTAAGCAGTCTGGTTATTTTTTTAAACTGTTTATTCTCTTTTCAGAAGGACTATCTAGAAGGACTAGGCTACTTTACTTTGAGATGTGGCTGGAATCTCCATGTTTCTTTCTAAATAACTAACTACCATTAGTGACTAGAATCATTTCATCACTTCTAGACTGAATTGAATTAATGCATTCCATAGTTACCAGTAAATATCCCAATAAATATTGAAAAAAAAGAATATATATACATTTTTTTATACCCAAAATTTATGTTCGGGGCTAATTCTATAATATCCGGGGCTTTAGCCCCGAATAAAACAGCCTAGTTACACCACTGCATGTACAGTATCAATGTATTTTTTTATGAACTTTTCTGTCTTTCTGTAAAGGACAATGAAATGAGACAGGACAGTGAGTTGAGGACAAACGCTGACTTGTATAGGACATGATATAAGATCACAGGTGGGGAATCGAACCAGGGTCCCTACAAGGTGCCATCGCCTACCTTGCAACATCAACGCACTAGCAGGCTGAGCCTCATGAGAATAAGAAGAAGGATCTGAAGGATATGCTCACAGTGGACTGACCTTTCCAGTGGACTTGACTCCTCTCCATATGCAGAAGTAGCAGGCCAACCAGCAGGCCAGGAGACAGGCGCACAGCTCCCACTGGACGGCGCCCAGCTCCTCGATCCCCCAGGACATGGACAGCACACGCCTCCTGAAGGCGGCAAGCAAAAAGGGAGTGGTCTTTAAGGGATTGGTCTTTAAGGGGAGTGGTCTTTAAGGGAGTGTTCTTTAAGGAATGCATTGATATAATAATGTGGTCGATGGTACTAAAGAAGGGCAACATGAACTGAACAACCATAATAAAGACCTCAGTATTCAGAAGGCAAGTATACATCATCATTGACTTACTCCCAGAACTCCGTCACTGCAGAACTGTTCGGCGCTTTAGATGTCCAGTTGCCACCCAACTCAGCGTAGTGTTGGCTGGTCATGTTTGGAGTAGTCAGCTCCACACAACCATCTGTTGTTGGTTGAATCATAGTATACTTTCTTCGTTTGAAATCCTCAGGTCAACCGTCAAGACAAACATGACAGAACTTTCTAAACGTTTCTCTGAAGTTGTAAGTAGCTTGAACAGATTGGAAATGATAGTATCAATTTGATACTATCTCCGATAAATCCACACCGACCTGTGTTCCAGACGTTGCTGCAAGTGGTCCACGGCAGCACGGAGGCAAAGGAGGAGAGCAGGTAGAATAGCGAATAGGCCAGTATAACCAGATATATTGTTGAAAAAACCTGGATCACAATAATGGCATAGCCAATACCTGAGGAGGGAGCAGATTGCTGTGTTATTCACGGCTACGGCTGGACTACGTTGTGATGCAAAAACGACAAAAAAACTATCAGAAGTACATGATTCAAACACTCAATGATGGATGAACTAGGGAGGGAGCAGAGAGCTCTCTCTCTCTTAGCAACACTCCAATCTAACCTACAGCACCTTTTATGGGAAGGATCAAGTCCCGAGTTATATTACTGTTGTACCTGATAGCTCTCTGTATAGGTGCAGTATTGATGAGTTTAGCCATTAAATTCTATCACATAAGACTTATATTTTCATGAATGGGACACTTCATGGACAAACACTGGTTTTAAACACTGGCAGTCTAAAACACAAAAATGTCTCCACATTACGAAACAATCTCACAATGAATTAGCTCTGTAGCGTACCCTCTACCAGCGGACATAGCTTCTTCCAGCAGGTGATGGTTCCCTCCTGGGTGAACTGGCCCAGCGCGTTCTCCATCAAGAAAAGGGGAACACCAGACAGAAGAGCTAACACACAGTAAGGCACCAAGAACACACCTGTGAAGTAAAGAAACAGGAATATTTTACACCGGGAAGAACTAAAGCAGGCCGCGTACTCATCGTCAACATGTCATTTCTCTCGTTATATAACTTTTGAACGCTTTAGCGTTCAAAAGTTTTTTAAATCAGTTTTATGGATATTTACTTGGACAATAGACTATTAACAAAGTTGAAGCCATGACGATTCCTGCAAAATGGCTTACATGAACGAATGGGATGACCTGTCTAAGTGAACAATGTTTTATCCATCTACCTTGGCAATGGCATACAGTTCCAAGTGTACAAGACAGTGTTTATTGAAAGAGAAAAACATGAAGCAAGATGACACTGACAGAACCGTCTGAACGTGATAACACAGCTAACAGGGCGACCCCCGTTTATATGGCTAGAGGCAAGGTGCTTGCTACATACAGTATATGGGTGTGTGCTTCCGGTTATAGATAAATGCTCACGCGCTTAAAAATGATATATTTAACGTCATGCTATCTACACAAACGATATGTCATATGAAAGCAGAGTCCAACGGTGTAAGCCGTATAATTTTGTGAGCTTATCTCGATTAACTAGATGTGAAAGAATAACATCAATAACACACTTTTCCCAAGTTACTTCAAGCAATGACACACACACACAGACAGCATGTGGACACACATGGGCACACACACACACTACACTTACGTACAACTTACAATACACTTACATTAAAGTACACTTTTTATAAGTACAATGCAATACCACTTAAAGTATTGCAGAATCAGCATATTTATTTTGAGTACATTGACGTTGAATTTAATAACATCTATTGTGAAGTACACTTTTTAAATGTATACACTTTAAATGAAGCACAAAAAGTCAAAGTATACTTGCAATAACTTTTATTTGTAGTTCACTAAAGTATACTTCTTTTTGCCTGGATAAACAGTTGATAACATTGGTTTACACAGACACCGCTGTGATCTGGGTCAGTCCACAGTTCCACATTCCATTCAGGAACAAACAAAGGAAAAATGACTCTTCACTGGGACAGGACTAGTTAAAAGAATGAAAACATCATATACATTTACATTAGATTTAGCAATTAAGCAGGCACGTTTATCAAAGGGACGCTTTTTAGGTTATACATTTCTAGGTGTTTGTCATCCACCTGTCAATTGGACAGGTGGATGGCCTACATATGGGGAATGGAATGACTTTTTGTCGTACTCTTAATTAACTTTTGGTTAATACATTTAATATTGAAGCAATTCTGGGTATAAGAGCACCACGTTTAACAACAAGATAAACAGTAATACAGTGTGCACTTGTACACCCAATTCTGGCATGTGCCTTGTTTTCTGCAGGATTTAGTTTGAATGAGTTCTCCATTTTTCTCTGGGTGAAAGTTACTCACCTCCACCGTTCTTGTAGCACAGATAGGGGAATCTCCAGACGTTGCCCAGACCGACTATGTTCCCGGCCATAGCCAGAATATACTCGCGCTTGTGCGTCCATTGCTCTCTCTCCATCGTTAGACTCAAAACCAACACACTAACACAAGACTGTCCACCCGACTACATGTGTCGATGCGCCTCGTTCAAGGCTGCTACACCTTTTTTTTTTCATGCACAGTAGATAAAGAATTCCAGGTGTTCCAAACAGCTTCAACAGCATATTTAACTTAATGAGAGATGTAGCAATTACATGTGAATGTGTTGCCTAACACAAAGGATACAGGATGGGTAGCTTCCAACCAAAATGAAAAAAAGAGTCTTGGCCCCGTGAGCCAAGACTCTCACTCTCGTGTCCCGGACAACGCAGGAAACCTCTGAGATATGTGAGAGCGCTGGTCTCCGGCTTTCCTACATACCATCTTGTTCCCCATGTGAAGCCACTATCCAGGCTATAGCGTCCTTCCTGGCTTCCCGTTCTCCTCTGGTGGGAAACTCGTTCCTCGGTAGTTCCTCCGGGCACGCCTGACAATACTGAGTGACATCCTCCTTAACCCTGGGCCAGAAAAAACAGTCTAAGATTCTGTCCCTTGTCTTGTCCATGCCCAAGTGAGCCCCCTAATACATGGGGGTGTGCCATGAAGAGGACTTTGCTTACGTAGGGGCAGGGCACCACCAACTGCTCAGTCACGACTCCCTCCCTCTCTGCTAGCCTATAAAGTAGGGTAGTAGTGCAGAAACAAGGGTGAGGTAGGCTACTCACCGACTCCCTGGCCTGGCTGTCGTGAGAGAGGATGTGACTCCAGGCGTGCTTCAGGGTATCATCCTGCAGTTGGGCGGTGGCAAGCTGCCCGGGCCGGTTCCTCCCCCCCGAAAGTCTGAGAGCTCTGTAAATGGGGAGCTCTCCGAAAAAAAAGATACAAGATAATATTCGCATAGAATAATATGCAAATATTTGTATTGGCAGATATGTTTACCGGGTGTAATCTGCTAAAAAGCGTCGACTCATCACACTTATCTTCAGATGCTTGACACTGAAGTAGGGGGGCTGTTACTAGAGAAGAGGTTTTCAGAGCTACTGAGCAGCCAGTCGGGATGGGTTACCTATGGGCATGCAACTGTTAGCAGAGTCACACTCTCACAGCGAAATAATAATTCTAATACATTTCTCTCTTTAGCCGAACTGGCGTAGTTTATTTGTGAACCGCGAACAGACGCACGCTCTCCTAGAGCCTAGTGCAGAGAGAGGGAAAATGTCTGCGACATTCCCTTGTATGGTCACAGATAAGGCGCAACAGCGCCTCCTTTTGGTTCTGAACAGGTAACTACAGTTACATGCAATCATACATATGTCATACATATATCAACACTCCCACTAATGAATGACATGTATACTGTAGAACTTTAACATATTCAAATAAACAATCAAAAAGAACATGGCAGTCAAATGTCAAACATTTATAATCAAAAATAACATGGCAGTCAAATGCCAAACGTTTATAATCAAAAAGAGCATGGCAGTCAAATGTCAAACATTTACACACCAAACATGACCCCTGAAAATTTCATTAGCTTGAGTTTGGAGACAGGCTTGGTCATAGCATCTGCAACCATGTCATCTGTGGGACAGTACACAAGTGTCATCTTCTCTTCTCTTATGGTGGACCTAATGAAGTCATACTTAATGTCCACGTGCTTACATCTCTGCCTGCACACAGGGTTCCTAACAAGTGCAATAGCCCCCTGGTTGTCCTCATAAACAACAGTTTTCATGTAGCCATAGGTATCTATACCTTTCAGTAGTTGCTCCAAATAGATACACTCCTGTATTGTTAGAGCTAGAGCCATGTATTCGGCTTCACACGTGGATAGTGCTACTGTGGGCTGCTTCTTGGTTTTCCAAGAGACCAATGAGCTGTCTTTACTCATGCTCACACGAGAACCACTTGTACAATGCCTGTCGCTGGCGTCTGAGCCCAAGTCTGCGTCACTGTATGCTCGAAGGCCTAGACCCTCACTGCTCTTTCTGAAACAGAGCTGTTTGTCTACAGTACCCCTGAGATAGCGCAAAACATGTTTCACTGTTACCCAGTGCTCATCTGTGGGGTTAGCGAAATGCTGTGATAGTCTGCTTACCACAAAGCATAGGTCAGGTCGTGTACAGGTAGCTAAGTAGATGAGACTGCCGACAACTTCTCTGTACTTCTTTACATCAGCCATTTCAGGCGCATCCTCAGAATAGTCTATCTTTTGGTCAAATGGTGTCTCCCTAGTTCTACACTCCTGCATGTCAAAACGATTCAGGATCTTTCCAACATACTACCCTTGTGACATCTTCACGCAGCCATCAGACTGGCTGAAGTCCATGCCCAGGAAATGCTTTAACCTGCCTAGGTCCTTCATCTTAAACCTGGTGGAAAGCATGGTCTTCACCTGCTCTAGACTCTTAAGTGTTGTTGGCTGCAATGATAAGATCATCCACCCAGATAACAACTATCACCTTTCCTGTCTGTTTGGACTCTTTTGTGTATACACAGTGGTCTGCTGGGTTCTGTGTGAAGTTATCATCTATTAGACATGTGTGAAGCATCTCATTCCAATTACGCCCCGACTGTTTCAGGCCATAAATGGACTTCTCTAATTTACAGACTAGCTTCTCTCCCCCCTTTTCGTAACCCTCAGGTTGTTCCATGTAGATATCTCGATCAATGGGCACGTGCAGATAGGCTGTTTTTACGTCCATTTGATGTAATATCAAGTTGTCTTGGGCTGCCTTCTGCATTACTACACGTACACTTCAGATTGGCTGTAGGTCAGAACGTCTCGCCATAATCTATCCCTGCCCTCTGACTATATCCTTTAGCCACAAACCTGGCCTTGTACCGGTCATGTCCATCACTGTCCTCCTTAATCGAGTATACCCACCTACCTCCCACTGTCTTTCTGCCCTCTGGCAATGTAGTCAGGGTAAAGGTCTGGTTGTCCTCTAAGGACTCGATCTCCTCGTCCATTGCTCTTTTCCACTTTCCTGATTCAGTTGATGTCATGGCCTCTTTAAAGGTCAGCGGCACACCACAAACTGCTCGGTAGCAATAGTCTATACTAGTGAGTGTACTGTCCTCCTCATCACTATCTTCCTGAGTATAATCTCCCAGATACCCTGGGGGTCTACGCTCTCTGGTGGGATATTTCCCACTGCTTGAGGCCTGTGGCGTCCCCCTAGGGTGCTTCTCGCCATCATCCTCTGGTGACTGTGGACCGCCAGTCTGTTTGTCTGTGCTGAGGACACTAGGTTGTGGTGTCTCTCTCTTCTCACCATCTACTTTGGGGTCCAGCCCTAGCTCCTGAGTCTGAGTCCCGTTCTCGCAGGTTGTCTTCGTGACAAACTTTACCAGCCTGTGCTTTTGTACTTTCCCTTTATTGGGGTAGTAAACTAGAAAGGCGGGACTCCCCTTGTCATGCCCTACAAAGAGTCCTCTCTCACACCTAGGATCTAGTTTACCTCTGTCCTGTTGGTAGGCGTAGCATCCTGACCCGAACTTGTGTATCTTGGCTAGATCACACTTTTTTCCTGTCAGTGCTGTATAAGGGGTAGTGCCCGTGCACTTATTAAAGCACCGATTCCTGGTGTAGGCTGCTTCCTGAACGGCATAGTGCCAAAGGCTCTTAGGTAGGTTGCTGTCAATAAGTTTACACCTGGCCATCTCGAAAAGAGTACGCCCTTCCCTCTCAGCTATCCCGTTCTGGTGTGGGGAGTAAGGACAGGACGTCTCGTGTTTGATTTTGTTCTTTCTCAGTAGTGTCTGAAACTCTCTGTTAGTGAACTCGGTCCCGTTATCTGACCGAATGCATTTCACAGTGCCAATAAGGCGCTACATAAGCCAGGAACTTCTCAGTGGCCTGAATTGCATCACTTTTTGCTTTGAGAAAGTAAACAAACACTGCCCCTGTACACACACCTGTGAAAGACTGCATGTACTTAAAGCCATCTATTGATTCATTGTTTACTGGACCAGCTAGATCTGTGTTTACCAATTCAAGCAGTGTCTTTACCTTGTCAATTGGATCTCTGTTTCTCGTTTGAGTAAACTTCCCCTCTGTGCACACATCACATTCTTTGTCAGGCCTACGTTTTGCACCTTTAATGTGCATGCCTACTGTTACATCCTGCAATTTCAATATGTCCTCGTAATTACAATGACCCATGATCTCATGCCATGTCTGGATATCACGGCTGACATTACACAAATCATTTTCATCACACTCGGTTTGTAAGTAGTACATTCTATTACATACATGGATATTAAACCTTGTGCCATCAGGCGCCACAAGAACATCTTTACCTTCGTCAAAGGACACCTTGGCACCACTAGCGGTGGCACACTTCACCGAGAAGAGTCCTTGAGGGAATGAGGGGATGTAGAGGGCGTCCTTTAATGTCGCTGCACAACTGCGCCCCTCGCTGTCAATGAGGAATACCTGTGCGTCTACCCTGCCTTGCGCCAACCCGAAGGTGCGCTTCCCGTCTGCCAGCTCCATGCTGTGTCTCTCCGGCTTGAAGGTGCTGTCAAAGTTCTTGAATCGGCTCCTGTCATTGAGGATGTGGGACGACGCGCCCGTGTCTACGATCAGTCCTTTTTCCTGGATCTGCAGCTGTTGCGCTGACTGGCTGGCATCTTCTGTCTGCGTGCTGAACGTGAAGTCTTTTCTTCCCGCAGCTCTCCCGGGGTCATCCCATCCACGACCCGCTTCATGGCCCCCGCCGCCGTCATCTTGGGTACAAGCGCACTGAGAGCCCTGTCCACGCTCCTTCCTTCTGCACGCTTTGTCTGTGTGTCCGATGCTTTAGCAGAAACTACACCAGGCTTTCTTTGTGCAGTCACCCTTTCTGTGGCCCTTTTCTCCGCATCGCCAACACAACAGGTCCGTCGGGGGTCTGTTCTTCGTTGGCGCCGCCCGGGCTTTCAGCACTCTCCCTCCCGCCTCCTCGGCGACTGGGTCTGAATCTTCTGAGGCCTCAAAGTTCCGCAACTTGGCCTTGAACTCCCCCAGCTTCATGTCCGCTGAACCATGAGTGACCATCAGCGTGAACGGCTTGTACTTTTCTGGTAGTCCCCGCATAACCATCGCCATCATCAGTCCCTCACTTGGCGCTTCACCTGCACTCCTGAGCGCCGTAATTATTTGCTCTGCCCTGATAATGTATTCCGTTACAGTCTCTGTGTCAGCTTTCTTTAGCGAGGTAAGTGTTATGTACAGGGAGATAATCCGGGGCCTACCTTTACCGATGTAATGTTCTTTTAACACTCTGAGACTCTCTGAGCCATTGTCTTTAGTGTCTCTGAATATCAGTCCCAAGCTCGTATTGTCGAGTAACGCGCAATATGCGTCAGCATTAAGCTTGTCATCTTCGGCCTGTTCGTCCGCTGATAGAGGTCCGGGAGGCTCGTTCAGGATTGTCTGCTTCTGCTTTGGTCTTGCTTCTGTTCGCCATGGCTTTTTGTGTCCGTAGCTCAGCTTAGCTCCCTTTTAGCCTAGCTTTAGCTTCCCGGTTCTCCCGCCGCTAAACTAGCCACAACTTCCAGCTAACTAGTTATCTCTCAGCGTGCTGGCAAGCAGACGTCTTGCCATCGCACGTGTCCGTCGTCAAACTATTAGAATCGCGCGGTTACTGGGCCCATAACCTGTTAGCAGAGTCACACTCTCACGGCGAAATAATAATTCTAATACATTTCTCTCTTTAGCCGAACTGGCGTACTTTATTTGTGAACCGCGAACAGATGCGCGCTCTTCTAGAGCCAAGTGCAGAGAGAGGGACAATGTCTGCGATATTCCCTTGTATGGTCACAGACATGGCGCAACAGAGCCTCCTTCTGGTTCTGAACAGGTAACTACAGTTACATGCAATCATACATATGTCATACATATATCAACATAGCCTACCGGCATAACGTATTCATAATACAAATTATAAAGTAACTGTATCCGTTACAGTTACAATTGAAATAGTTGGTATTACAGTTACATTGTTGAAATCAATGGATTACATGACGATACTTCTCTGTTCACACCAACAGCATTTAGTGCGCACTAAACGAGTTTGGTCCCTTGGTTCAGTATGTTTGCGTTGGTGTGAATGCAACCACCTCGCTTTGAGGCGCACCAAATCAGCCGGCCGAGACCTCCCTGAAGAGGTGGTCTCGGTTCGCTTCCAAACAAACCCGTGTGCGGTTCGCTTGAGATGTGAAAGCGAACGCACCTCGGTCTGATCCAGTTCTAAAAAGCATATGCCTCTTTGGACGTAACAGGCACCCGCTCAGCCCCGCGCATTGTGGGTATTATTGTTAGATTAGCGGTAACTCCAAGACTATCGGCACATTGTTGGACCGTCGGGTGAAAATGACTCGTGGCTCAGCATGGAGCAAGGAAGAGACGGAATGAGTGTCTATTGGATATTTGGACAGACACCGACATAAAACGTATGCTTGAAAACACAACATGCACTTTATTGGCAACATCCATGCACATCTATGCACAACAGACGAATTGGTCAATTCGTCTGTTGATCATATATTTTGCATAAACATACCCTTATCAGGGGTGTAGCTACGGGCGGGGCCAGTTTAGTTTAAACTTATTATTTTTATTTAAAGTCTTATATTTTCATATTACAAATAAATATTGCACTTTAAATGCTACGGTTTACCTAAATAAATGATTTCCTAAAATGAAAATTACATGTCTTTCTGGAATTTGCACTAAAACATCCTCATGTCCCGAACCCCCACAGATAATCATGACACATCGCACAACATCTAAGCACCCATTCAAATAACATGGGATTATAAATAAGACATTGTGTCAATAAGAACGTTTATTCAATCCATTGTTTATGGCCTTACGGGCTGCGGGAATACGGCCGCTCTGAGTTACGCGGTGCGTGAGTTTTAAAATGGACGTTTTTGACAATCAAGTGCCACCCCAAATAAAAGACTGGCCCGAGCTGGCTTATCCAGCAATAATGTTCTGGCTACGCCCCTGCCCTTATAGTCTTTGTTCCTCTACAGCAAATGATATAATATAGTGCACTTTCAGGGAGACTTAGGCCTAACACATTCAGCCAGTTGAAACAGAAGGACACACCAGCTTGTTTAGTAAGCAGGATTTGATGCCGCATACCTACACTTATAAAATGCAATTCAATTTGGAAATAATCCAAGTATTCAGAATACAATACTCCGATTTAGTGATGTAACGGAATACGTTACATCATTTATCCTTCCCCAAACTGGTGGTGGATAAACCTGCATTTAAGACTTATGAAAGATAACCAAAGATTCACTCCCCGCACCCCTGCCTATATGCCCCAATCTACCCCGTACATAATCCTGATACATATGACTTTGGATTCAATTTAAAAAAGAATGCCCTGTTATTCCAGGCTCATTTCACTTCAGGGCTATACTTCACGACCCCATAGGGTTACCCAAGAAGTTTCAGGACATTCTGATGTGTAGTTTCAAAATAAAAGCCCACCAAACATTCAAATATGAGACATATTAAATATGATTGTTACTAGATTGTTACTAATGTTACTAGTCTCATTCTTTTTTTCTTAATGTAAGCGTGAACTATAATCCTGATATGAATTGACCCTGGAATAACAGGGCATTTTTTTTTTTATTTAATCCAAAATCATATGTAATATGTCTCTTATTTGAATTTTTGGTAGACTTTTATTTTGAAACCATACATCAGAAAGTCCTGAAACGTCTTGGGTGACCCTATGGGGTTTTGAACTATAACCCTGAAGTGAAATGACCCTGGAATAACAGGGCATTCTCTTTTAAATTTAATCAAAAATCATATTTAATATGTCTCATATTTGAATGTTTGGTGGGCTTTTATTTGAAACTACACATCAGAATGTCCTGAAACTTCTTGGGTGACCCTATGGGGTCGTGCACTATAATCCTGATATGAATTGAGCCTGGAATAACAGGGCAATTCCTTTTAAATTGAATCCAAATCATACGCAATGTCTCATATTTGAATGTTTGGTGGGCTTTTATTTTGAAAGTACACATCAGAATGTCCTGAAACTTCTTGGGTGACCCTATGGGGTCGTGAAGTATAGCCCTGAAGTGAAATGAGCCTGGAATAACAGGGCATTTTTCTTTTAAATTGAATCCAAAGTCATATGTAATATGTCTCATATTTGAATGTTTGGTGGGCTTTTATTTTGAAACTAAACATCAGAATGTCCTGAAAGTTCTTGGGTGACCCTATGGGGTCGTGAAATATAACCCTGAAGTGAAATGAGTCTGGCATAACAGGGCGTTTCCTTTTAAATCTCCAATAAACTATTGGCATAAACTTACATTTGTCAATTAGTTGGGCTTTTATTGTGAAAGTAGATATCACAACGTCCGTACATTTCCTTTAATAGTATTTGCTTTTAATGATTGTCTTTCGGTATGTACCAGACAAATGCATTTATTTTGAAACTAGTTCTGAGGCGCTGAGGCGCACTTACCGTAATGGCTAGTATATACAGGTACAACAAAAAACTGGGATCTCGATGGGTCGGCTGGCTTGACCGCAGTGCGACAGTGAGGGTGAGAAAAAAAGGCAATCAAGGTGGGCTTGAGCGACCGCCGAAGAAGAGCCCCTTGAAGCAAAGTAGCGGCTCCAAAAAGTGTGCCTGGAGAAGTGTAATAGAGATTTGTGTAATAGTGCAACCATTTTGTGTTACTTTTTCTAGTTTTACGGTGCTATATCGACAGAAGAATGCCGCAATAAAAAGTTGCACCCGTCAGAGACTCTCCGGTTATTTTGATGTCAAGGGCTGCTTAGCATAGACTAATAGTACTCAGAATGATAAGCCTGATAAGGTGCAAGGAGCTAATTTTCAGTTTAAAAAAATGCTGGCATTATTTAATCAGCTGAGGGCGTTTTCATTGCCAAAACAAGTACAACATGTTGTAGACTAATTTTCAGTTATTTTTAAACTGAAAATTAGCACCCATGTCAACTTTTTCTGCTCCATGCGCCTTATCATGCTTATCACGCTATGCACCATTACAAGCCTCTGCCGATTAAAACATGAAGCAATTCAAGAAGAGGCATAGATAGAATCGCCTCGTGGTCAACTGTCGTTTAATAGACATCTGACAGATTATGTCAAGGTTTTAAAATAAATGATTACCTCGTCATGTTATAACACAGCTGGAAATTGTGGATTTTCTGATAAAGACCAGCTAGCCTCTTCGACAGACGACACAGCAGAAACGATGTTAGGTGCGCTCGTGCTACATTAATGGTTTTGTCAAACAGGAGACGCCCACCCACCAATCAGAGGTAAGAGATTCCTGCAGGAAGGTTGAGCTCGATTTCACTATCCCATTTGAGCCTGTTCATTAGCGTACAGCAGGGGTGTCCAAACGTTTTTCACTGAGGGCCACATACAGAAAAATCTACGAAGGGCCGGGCCACTTGGCAAAAATAACACATTTTTAACTATATGAAACCACAATAACTTGATGCATATATATCTTTGTTTATAGATGACGTATTTATTATTTTTAACCAGTTAAATCAGGGCTTTTCTGTCTGTCTCTGTAACACCCTGAAAAGAGATGAAGTAAATAATTCTCTTTCAACAGTATTTACATAGGTACATTGTTTTCGAAAAGAAAGTATTAAAGGCAGAAAATATACAACTTCTTCACATTCAAAAAGTGAACTCAACAGTCATATTGTTTTCTATACTTGTTAAGTAAAAGCAAATGTAACATGTAAGTACTACTATACAAATTCAAATGAAGTGCAAAGAGATAAAATAAATATTACATGTAGACATGTACCATTCGTGTGTTTTTGTCTCATACTGTCTTAACATATGAATGCTGTGCAATATATTTTTAACTCGCCTATAGTGGGAACAGCGTTACACTCAGTGGGAGCAGTGATGCTGCGCTTTGGACTGAAGGATGGCTGGCAGGTCCGGCGTAAGTTTGGTGGTTGAGATGCGAAGGACGTCACAGAGATGGCTGTCTGTCATTTTGCTTCTCAATCTGCTTTTGTTCAGGGTTAAAAGAGAAAATGTTTGCTCACATATATATGTTGAGCCGAACAGGCTCATCAATCTTTTTGCGTGGCGCGTCATCATAGGAAACTTGGCCTTTTCCAAGCTCCGGTAGAAGTCAGGTAGGGAGAGAAACTGGTGCTGATTCTTCAGATGGTCATCACACTGCATTTCGATCAGTTCCATCTACAGAGTCTCTTGCACGTCTTCTGCAGCCATCAGGAAGGAAGTCGAGAACAGCTTTATTTATTTTTCAATGTTAGAAAAATCTTCGAAACGCCGACTGAACTCTGTCATGAGAGTTGCGATCACAGACACGTATTTATCATTTTTAGAGTAAATATTTGCCTCTGGAAAAGCAGCATTGATTTCTGACAGCGTGGGGAAATGCGCAACATTGAAGTTACGTAGTTGTGTCTCAAAGAGACGGAGCTTGACACAGAATGATTTCATGTGCGCATACAGTTGTGGCATAAGTTGGTCTTTTCCTTGTAGGCTCTTGTTCAGTGTGTTGAGATGGGCTGTAACATCGACTAAAAAGGCCAGGTCTGCCAACCAAAGAGGGTCATTCAGCTCAGGAAGAGGTCGGTCCTTCTCTTTCAAAGACTGGTAGATTTCCGACCTCAGTGAATAAAACCGCTTCAGCACGGCGCCGCGACTAAGCCAGCGCACTTCCGAATGGTAGAGTAGGTCCCCGTATTCAGCATCTACATCAGACAGGAAAGCTTGGAATTCTCTGTGGTAGAGCCCTCGTGCTCTAATAATGTTGATGGTTTTCACAACCGTGTTAATCACATCGCCAAGCTGGACTGTCTTGGCACAGAGGGCTTCCTGGTGGACGATACAGTGCATTTTAACAGCGGCGCCTCCACACTCTTGGACCTTTGCGCACACCAAAGAGACATTTCCTTTATGCTCGCCTGTCATAGCCGGAGCCCCATCAGTTGTTACTCCACACATCTTGTCCCATTTAAGTCCGGCCTTCTCAATTGCATCTGACACAGCTTCAAACATGTCAGTTCCTGTTATTGTGCCCTTTAAACTCCTCAGATC
This sequence comes from Pollachius pollachius, assembly GCF_949987615.1. Taxonomy (NCBI): domain Eukaryota; kingdom Metazoa; phylum Chordata; class Actinopteri; order Gadiformes; family Gadidae; genus Pollachius; species Pollachius pollachius. The sequence continues at coordinate 6,701,570 of NC_136944.1, forward strand.
AAGCAGCTCCTCCGTAGTGCAAAAGTTGTCTTCAACTCCCCTCAAAAATATCAATAGCTGAGCGGTGTCGGTGGCATCTGTGCTCTTGTCACATGCAATTGAATAAAAATCCAAAGCACGGGCTTTTTCCAACACTTGGTGTCTTACATTTGCTGATAAGTCTTCAATTCTCCGCACAATTGTGTTCCTGGACATGCTAACAATGTTAAATTCCTGCATTTTCTCAGGGCACATTATTTCAGCAACTTTTGTGAGACACTGCTTTACAAATTCACCATGGGAGAAAGGTTTCCCATGTTGTGCAATCAGTTTTGCTACCTCATAGCTAGCCATTGTGGCACTTTCTTGCGTTTTGTTGGCCCGGCTAAAAAACTGTTGTTTAGTTTGCAGGCTTGCTGCCATCTGTTTCACTTTAATTTGTCGCTCGGCACCAGTATAGGACATGTAGCTGCACTGATGTTTAGTTTCATAGTGTCTTCTTACACTGTAATCCTTCATCACGGCAACACTTTCCTTACAAATTAAACAGACACACTTTCCCTTGACTTCTGTGAAAAAGTATTCATTTTCCCACCGTGGCTGAAATTTTCTGCACTCACTTTCAATCTTCCGTTTCTTTGGTTCTGCCACCTTTTCTTACGGGCGGGAAATTTTTTCTTTGATTGCTCTTGTAATGGGGAGCCACCTGACTTGTTCGAACAATAGCTTCACCTAGTGAGTTTACTAAGAAATGCAATAGAAAAAAAAAAATTATTAATGAAAAACATATAATTTATTTATTTATTTTTAAAATGTGCTGCGGGCCAATCAAAAGTGGGCCGCGGGCCGCAGTTGGCCCGCGGACCGTAGTTTGGACACCCCTGTAATAGAGGCATCTAGGCTCCGCTTTTTTAAAAGGGGTTTAATAACTGCAGTTTTCAAGGCTTTTGGGAAATTGCTTGACTGGAGAGAGTTGTTAACTATCTGAAATATGTCTATTGTTAGGCAGTCAAAAACATTCTTAAAGAGGTTGATAGGTAAAGTATCAGGTGGATGGCTTTACTTGTGTCACAGTTTCCACAAAAGTTTTAGAGTCTATAACATTAAAGCATGCCATCCATGCCACGTTACTTTTGCCTGAACAGGGTGGTAGTCCAAAATTTTTGTTTCAAGTGGAGATATTGATGGCGCGTCTGATGCCTTCAATTTTTTTAACAGTATAAAAAGCTGCAAACTCATTGCATTTCTGCGTGTAATGGAGATAAGGTGGAATTTGTCTTGGGGGGGGGGGTTGGTCAGTCTGTCAACAGTTGCAAATAGGGTTTTTGCATTATTAGTATTGGTTTTAATGATATTGGAGAAAAATGTTTCTCTAGCACTTTTTAAGTCTAAATTGTAGGCACGGAGGCTCTTTTTATAGATATCATGGTGAATATGAAGTTTTGTTTTACATCAGATGCGTTCAACCTTCCTGCATTCTTTTTTCTTTGCTGTTACAGAAGCAGCTTTTCTCCAGGGTGCCTTTTGCTTTCTAGAAATCTTTTTAACCTTATAAGGTGCAACGACATCTATGCCTTTCAAATTTTTAAAATTAAAGTTTTCTACAAGATCATCAGCAGAACATGGGTTGAGAGGTGGTAGCAAGGAGATGGCCTTTTTAAAAAGTACATTAGAATCTTCATTGATATACAGTTTTTTGACAGCATTTGATTTTGTCTGTATGTCGGGAATAAAAGATAAAGAAAACACAAAAGTGGTCAGACAAGGAAGGATCAGTCACAGAGAGATCAGAAACATTGAGGCCCTTTGTGATAACCAGGTATAGAGTGTGCCCCTTACAATGAGTAGCCTCTTTCACATGTTGAGACAGTTCAATCTGTCCAAAATGTTAAACAGTTTTTTAGCACACTTGTCATTCAAATCATCTGTATGAAAATTGAAGTCACCAAGTTATAACTAGACAAAGTCTGTGGAGATGCTAGACAATAATTCTGTGAAGTCATCGAAAAAAGGGGAGGCAATAGGTATTTTTGAGGTAGGAGATTTGTGAGGTTAGCAGTGTGTCTAAGTTTCCCTTTTTTTACTCTCTTAGTGGTTACAGCAGGAATGCAAAAGTTGCCATGTTTTGACTTAGGCAGCCTTGGGTTCAGCAGATTATGCGAAACTCCCTTTATGCTGTGTCTGCGGCTGAACCCTTTTTTGTCTCAGTAATACTCAGGACTACTATCAGTACGAGGGGGGGGGGGGGCGCCCTCCGCTTGGCTGTTATCAGCCTGTGGCTATGACGTGGCGATGCTATCATTGACACAGATGCAAGTTTGATGCCAACATATTCCAGTTTCTTAAATTCAGCTGGAAAATCGCAAAGGGAGGAGACAGTGGAGCTGAAGTTGTTGTTGTGGCCAGTGTTGGGGGTAACGCGTTACCCCCAACACTGGCGTTACAAAGTAACGCGTTACAGTAATGATATTACTTTTTTGGGTAATGAAGTAAAGTAACGCATTACATTTAAAATATCGGTAACTACACTACTTTACTAGACTATAGTAACGCGCTTTCCTGCGTTACCCAAGCCGTGTTGGCCTGCGTGTAAAGTTCTGATCTGTTGGGGTGTGTGCATGCGTGCTGCCTGTGTGTCTGCAGCGCCTGCTTGCCTCGGCACGTTGCCATAGCGATCGATTTGAGTGACGTAGCTGCTTGTGCGAAGGAGTGTTCAAGTGTTGGAGAGCAGAAGCAGGTGACACAGAAAGACCGGCTGGTGGCAGGGTTCGTTGTTGAAGACATGCTTCCCCTGTCGACTATTGAATCGCCCAGATTTAGAGAAATACTAGATAAAATACCCGCGACTCGCATAAAATACCCGCGACTGTGTCACCGCCGCTTAAGTGCATTTCTGTTTTAATTGTATGGGATAAAGTGACCTTTTCATATTTTTCATTTACCACTTAATTTTTCTTCTCATGTTTCCCAAAGCCTGTGTTTTGAAACTTGTGTGTTGCTACTGATTGATCTCAACATAGCCTACTTTATCCTATTGTTTGTGGATTTTTTTAGTGAGGCATTTCTTTGTGTAGACAGGGATATCGTTCTTTCATCTTTTCTATTAATTATTTTTAATACATTTTATTGTATGACAATGTTTATATGTGAAGCACTTTGAGTCTGCCTTGTGCATGAAAAGTGCTATATACATAAAGTTGCCTTGCCTTGCCTTTCATATGGTTTTATATGCTATTTTGTATAGATTTATACAATGAACACTAAGTGATGATAGGGCTATGTTTGTCCATGTATCTACAGTAAATTAAGAAACGGGAAAGTAAAGTCATAAGTAGTGAAGTTACTTTTCAAATGCAGTAACTAGTAAAGTAATCTCATTACAATTTACATAAGTAACTAGTAATAAGTAACTAATTACTTTTCTTGAGTAACTACCCCAACACTGGTTGTGGCTATTGGGAGAGATGAGGCTGGAGGATATCGTCGATGGGGGAGTGCAGAGGAGGGGAGTGGCCGTTCCTCGCCAAGCCAGCATCAGCGATGGGGGAAGGCACGGTGTCCATGGCGTCGGGCAGGCTGTTGTCTCTCTTCAAGGTCTGTGGTCTGTCTGCTATCTGTGTGTCAGATAGTGGCAGAGTAGATGTGTGGGGGAGGCTGTAGTCTCGCTTCTTCTCAACCTGTGATCTGACTGTGGCCTGTGCGTCAGACCATGGCAGGGTAGATTTTTGGGAGAGCGAGAAGAGTTTGGAGCCTAACCTGTTTGGGTGTAGGCCATCTGCTCTGAAAAGATAATTGCGCCCCCAGAACAAGTTGAAATTGTCAATAAAGCCCCCTCCTCTTTAATTGCAGACTCTGAAAAGCCATGTATTCAGTGCAAGTACACGACTGAATCTGTTTATTCCCCTGTCAACTGCTGGTACGGGTCCACTGCTGAATGACTTAATGTGTATTTTGTCCAGTGTGTCCAATAGATCAGTGTTATCCCTCTTCAGAAGTTCTGACTGTTCTCTTCGAATATCATTAAATCACGCATGCACAATAATCTATGAGATTTTGGGGTTTTCCAATATGATTGTGGCTAGTTTCTGGTTGATATCACTAACCATCACATCTGGGAAGTAGCATGTTTTGATCTTCTTACCGGTTATATCCTTGATGGTTGAGTCTCCTATAATCAGAGTGTCTGGTTCCGCACCGTCCGTCCGGACGCATCTCGGGGCTAACGCCTCGTGCCCACTGCACCGTCCGTCAAAGGACGTCGGAAGGCGTGGCTGACAGATGGGGGAGCTTTCCAGGGTCGTCAGAGCCCACGTAGTGTCACAGTGCTTAAATTTGCATACGCGATCTGATTGGATGACGGATCCGACGCTGCCGAAAAAGTTGAACATTTTTCAACTTTTTGACGGCGCCGACGGATCCACAATGCATTGCGCGTCCGTCCCCATTCAAAGTCAATGGGGATCCGTCAACGGACGGTGCAGTGGGCACGAGGCCTAAGGGGTGCACGGGTGGCCGACGCATGCACAGCTCGCCTCTCTGGCGACGGGTTCATGGTCGGTCTCTGTCAAGTGCGGACAGAGACCGACCATGAACCCATGACCATGTTTGTCTGGACGCATCTCGGGTCTCAGGGGTGCATGGGTGGCGGGCGCGTTCGTGGACTTGAAGTGGCAGGAACCGGTTCTTCAGCGGCAGGGTTAACTTCACTGACGGGCTAATCCGGCTGATACATGCAACTTTAGCTTTGGGTAGCTTAGCATTTGGCGTTGAGTGAACTTGTTGATTCACTTTGGTACGTTGTTTTGGCTTAGCGCCGACTCTATGCCAGTGAGACGCAGCTGGAACTGTCTCTCTTGTCCAGCTTTGGGAAGGATACAGTGTAGCTTTGATCATCTTGTTGTGTATTTGTCTGAGTTAGCTTAGCAAACACACCCATCGGCACTGTATCCTGGAGGAGTCCTTTGCATTTTTCTAATGCTGCTAGTCTCGTTTCAAATAAAGCCAATGTCTGTCGCAGTTTGGTGCAGTCTGTGCATTTCCCAGTATCCGTGCCTGAGCTATCCGAGTACAGAGGCATGTTGACAATAGGAAAGTAAAAGGCTTTTGCTGCGGTCTGATCCGGGAGTCAAAAAGTAAAAAGTGCAAAAATATATGGTTGTATCGAGCGATGGAGGTCGACGGGAACAAACTATATATTGTTAAGTATTATGATCATGAAATAAAATAAAATAAAGTAGATCTGAACGATGAATTAAGTAGTTTTTTCCAATGCCTAGCGGAGCTTCGGGAAACATGACCTCCAAGGAAAGGTAGGCTGAGCATATCAGTGGGGCTTTATTATCTCTTCTAATAAATATGATTCATGTCAACTGGAGCCCACCGCGTGTGTGTGTGTGTGTGTGTGTGTGTGTGTGTGTGTGTGTGTGTGTGTGTTTGTGTGATTTAGGATTTCGATTCATACATAAGATTTTGCTTTAGATTTAGCATTTAGATTTAGGATTCAAATTGTATCTATGTAAAAAAAAAAGTGACACGAAAATTGCAGTGTAGTTTGGAGGGGTGTGTAATTGCCAAATCTGGGAAAATTTTAAACAAAGCTTGAGCTAAATGTGGAACAAGTGAAGAACGTTTTTTAGGAGCAAATGTTTACATACGGCACCTCATACCCCCCTATACACACCTATGTATTCCGCTCAGTGGCCTGAAACGTTGAATATACGATTAGAACGTTGTACCTCTATGCCTATTTTCAGATAATGAATGGTGCTGCAACTGTGGATTGCTCTGTAAAACAGTAAAACAATATGTACATAATGATGGCCTACAAGTGATTAACTTATGTATATTTTTTGTAATGACGCACCCTATAACAAATTATATAACCAATTATAAAATCAATAATGAAAATAGGCCTGATAAAAAATCGTTAAGGGACAACCTGATACTTTGCTGCCACCTACTGGCAAAAAACTCTATGCCGTCCTTGGCCTTATTGCTATATGAATAGGACACCATATAGTCCCGTCGTCACCTGTTATGTGCCGAGTTTCCAGCTTTTACCAGCTCCGGCACCAATCAGATTGAGGTTTGGCTTTTGGTCAAGTTGTGGTCACTGCACTATATCCAAATGGTCTGACCATATGAGTCGCGAATTTGAAATGACGAATGGTGCAAGTGTAGCAAGTTTCATGCATATTGCACCTTCCTAGTGGTAATGGCAGGCAATTTAAATGCTGAACTTCTAGGCCTTGTTATAGCGCCGCCTAAGCTCCCATCTTTTGATTCCCTTACTCATTTAACGAGTTCTAGCCATTAGTCATTTTTATAACTTTTGATGCCAAAAGGCCAGAAAAATAATACTAATCAATACAATACGGTTCCTACGTTTATCGTAGGACCCTTAATAATAATAGCACCAATGCAAAAGATGCTTCCTTCTATCATCCTCCATGCTAGAAGCTGTGGTCGTGCCTTCCTCAGTGGTGGCATAGCAGTGCATAGATTGTGTCAACACACTACACCCTGAAAGTTAGCGAAGTGCAGTTCAACACACTCAAGATGTTTGCAGCACCATATATAGGCACGACTGTGTGCATGTGCACGTGCACAATGTTCCACTGTTTATATGTTAGACCCCCCCTTGTGTCATAACACAGGCTGTCCCACAGGGACGCGGGAAGTGGGGGTGCTTAGGGTGCTGCAGCAACCCCCCCCCCCCCGGCGGCCCCTGGCTGTAACTGCAAGTGAGAAAGTCTTCTGAACAAATCAATACTTTTTTTTTTTAGAGCATAATTTTATCATACAACATGATTTTTCATTAATGTATTGACATCCACCCTTTTTATGATATTTATCATATTATCATTTCGTTTAATTGTCTGTGTAGGCTGACGTAGGCTATGACGCACAACGCAGAACAATGCTATGCGCGACGAGAAAATTCAAAAAGTCAAGCTTGTTACAAGTGCAACATGTCGCAGAAAATATGTTTTTCAGATTTTTTTTGGCCCAAAGAAGGCAAAACTTCATCATGACACCAGCCGCTAGTCCGATTCCCTGTCAGCAGCCCGCTGTCTCCCCAGCACCCCTGAGGAAGAGAGTTCATGTTCACAGACGCTATTGCTGCAAGACGGCGCCGGCAACAATGTTTCTATTGCTAGCCCCCGCCCTCCGGTCGAGCCTAATATCGACTGCGCCGGCAACAATGATGCGAACCCTATGGAAGTAAATCTGTGCCATCGGGTTTTGAAAATAAAAACACATTGAATTATAAGCACTGAATATTTATGCATTGAAATAACCTATCTGAATTGTTTGCCTCTGAATTTAACTCTTTACATTTTCAATTTATCATATTCACCTTTATTTTTCAATGTTAAAAAATTCAACGTTGAAAAATTCAACGTTAAAATATTCAACTCAAATATTTTCAACGTCCCAAAATTCAGTCCGCCAAAGTCACCATCAAAATTCAATGTACGAAATTCAGTGTTAACATCCGGGGACCCATGAAAGAGCAATCGATCCTAGATGCTAGATCGCGGTCAAACGAGTGGGCGCGTCATTCTCGTTGGATACCTGATTCACGCGGGAAGGCATAACAGATTTAGCCATGTCCAACGGAAACAGCAGCAGTAATGGTGCTTCGGTGAGTACATTTTTCTATCTATATATATAAATAAAACAGTCTTGCCCACTCCACAGTACACCCGAGGTAAATCAATTATAATGCCAGACTATTGATGTAATTGTCTGTGTTGATAGAATAATGTTCGATATTAAATTAACCTCGCATCGCATGAATCATCGCACTGTTTTATTAGCAGGCTAGCATTGCCCTTTGACTTGCGATAGCCTAGCACGAGCGAACTCTGCAACTAGAAGGACTGAATGAAATGTGTTAAACTTTTTCCAATGATAAAGAACACCAACACCATTCTGTGTATTTATTATGACAGGGCAGCAACGTCAGTCAGGGTGAAATCGTGGATTCAGCAAGGCGATTGCTGGATTTAATTACGTCCGCTGAAAGACAACGGTGAGCCGATGTCATAGATGTGAGGTTTTGTGTTAAACTGCAATTCATGTAGGCCTATATGGCATACTTACTTCTACATTCTCGATCTATCGGATACGATCTTGCAGAGAACCGAGGCAGGTCGATGACAATGGGCGTTCAGCCCCAAAGCCCGCCTCGCTTCAGATGGAAATGACCAGGTAAAGGCTTCAAAGAAAATAATTAGCTTTTTTAAAAGCAACTCTATGCATACTTACTTTGTCGTGCTGTCAATTTGTTGTCACATTTTTACCTGCTACTTACAGTAAGTAATGATATACTGTACATAGTGTAGTGTAGCATTCTCTGCTTCTTACTAATATTGCAGACAATCTATATGCTTTTTTGTGACCATTCAGTGAATTTCAGATTCAGAGTAAAGACCTGTTTTGAAGGTTCAATCATTGCCTGTTACACTTTACTGAAACCTGATGAGTATACAATATAGTGCAGTTTTTTTTTCATGCAAGACAATGTTCAATTATAAATATGTCCGATTTTTTAATGCAGTAAGAAAACACTAACAATGTGTTTTATATTCTAACACTCTTATTTTCTATAGGTCATTTCCAGGGATGTTCACCAAGGCCAGAGGAAAGAGGCGCTTTCCCACCCCAACACTTGTCCCAGCCAAGAAGTTGAAGCCATTAGAGGTGGCTTTCTATTTGCTTCCAAAGCAGTGTGAGAAGACTCCGAATGAGGGGGACCAAATCCTCCATCTCCAAGCAGGGTTAGGCCGCAGGACTGCTCACCTGGATGAAGCTTCAACACACGAAGAGGTATTCAAATACTATTAGTAATTTAGTCTTGCTATACAACAAAAGAGTCAATATGATGAATTGAATCATCAGTTTGATAAAAGCAGAACAGTGATGAAATAATGTGTGTCGTCAAACACTATAGAAGAACATTGTGAGCGTGGGCATTGAGCGGGTTGCAAAACTAAACTGAAAATATCAAAAGCAAAAAACAGTGGATTCATATGTTTGAGTTAAATATGTCTTTTCTCCTCTGCCTGCAGTGTGCTTCAAGGCTCTTTAACGTGCAGTGTGGCACTTGTTAAAGATCACCCTAAAGGCCATATGTCAACTCGTTTTGTAGACAGAAGGCCTGATATCTAACTCCAATGCAATTTTCTGTAGTTGAATAGTCTAATATCTCTGTGACTGAGAAATCCTGAGTCGAGGACAGCCCTAATAACGGCACCAGAAATTATATATTCATGTTTTTTTTTTTATTGCTTTCTTTTATTGATTTTGATTTTGCCATTGGTTTAACCAAGCTATCCTTGTTTCAGAGTGTTAAGCTTAAATACATTTGTATAATTTTTACTTGCAGCTATGTGAGGCCCTAAACATTCTTTTTCCCAAACTGCGGAATGTTTCCGGTGGGTGGCTGGTTTATAAAGCTTCAGATATTCAGTGCTTATAATTCAATGTGTTTTTATTTTCAAAACCCGATGGCACAGATTTACTTCCATAGAACCCCCGTCCGGTCGATCCTAATGTCTTGGCTTTGGCTAACGTGCAACTGCCCGCAGTCGCAACAACTAGTTATTCTGTTGGTGAAGAGCCCTGCCAGCCCAAGGAGTTTCACTTCCCAGCCAGGCGATCGGCAAGTGAGAACTTTAGCCGGTCATTTAAGGTTGGTTGGTTTGGCCAGTGGACGTGGCTACACCACGTGGGGGAAACCGACACCGCGTTATGCTTCGTGTGCTGCTCTGCAATAGAGAAAAAGCTTGTCAGGGCAGACGGGATAATTAATGCTGGCAACTGCATTAAAGGAGGGTTTGGCAATTGGCGGAAGGCAGGTGAAAAGTTTCGGGAGCATGACATCTCGTTTCCATACAGAAGCCGTAAGCAAGCCGGCGGCATTGAAAAGGACCCCAATTATGCGCTTATGTCACAAGCAGGAGCTAGGGACCATATGACTGCGCAGACTGTTTTGGACAGACTGGTTGGTAAAAAAAGAGCAAAGACGGACGGTTCACTTGACGGAGAAACCGTCACTTTCCTCATATCAGACAACTCGTAACTCTGGATGAAAATTAAGGCTTTATTTTATTGTCACTTTCCTTTGTAAACCTTTAGAAATAACCTCCAGAATCCATGTTATAACGCTGTGTATAATCCCAGACCGCAACAGCTTGTCGGCATGTTGTTAGTGTGTGAAATTCAACACAGTGTCAGTCGAGTTGATTTTAATTTCCACATTGTTTACTTGCTAACGTTTGTGAATAACTGGCTAGTTGGCAGTTAGTCTTTTTACACACCAGTAGTGTTTATCAGAGCGGAGCCCTGAAGGGGATTACAAAGTATGTCGAAGTCAAGGCGGTGGTCCTACCCAGGAATGTGTGCAGAAATAAATAAATAATAAATAAAATCCTGCATTCTTTTTGTACTTTCACGTACTTTTTTCTAGAACGCTTTCTCATCACATGTCGCCGAAAACCGACGCTCCTTCTAACTGATGGAGGCAGGGCCAGCGCAGACACTACGTCAGGTCAGTCTCAAGAGGACTGTGTGAACTGCTCACCCTGTGATTGGACAGGGCCAGCCCAGACGTGGGGCCGGGTGTTTCAGGAAGACGGACAACACGGGGATTTAGGTCTATGAAGAAATCCCAACAGGTCATGGGCTACAGGAGCTTTAATATGCCGGGTGGGCAGAAGCGGATTAAGGATAGCTATAGGCAGCAACCAAAGGGCACCTCAGGTCAGAAATCGACTACGACGCTGAAAACTTCAAACCGCAGTCAGCAAGAGCCGAGAGAGCCAGACCGTCACTGATTGAACGCCGCCCTCATCGACCCACTACATAATTGACGCTACTGATTTCAACACCTCATGCTGATTTAAAAAACAGTCCGGTTTGTCTTTCGCTCGTCTCTCTCCCTTCGGTTGTTCTGAACTTCTGGCCTAGCGCTGGGTTGGTCTATGAGCATCCAGTTGCAAAGTGTGTGATTTCTAACAACGACGGTGGTATTTGCAGTGGGTAAACGGGGATATGAACATGTGAGGATCGCAGTGATTTAAAAACAAAGGGGTTTATGTTGTCGATAAACGTGTGGTATGTTGTTGTAAACTCTTTAACACTTTAACAAAATAAGTGAGGTAGAGAAACCCAAAGTTTGAAAGATAGAGACTTTTTATCAATTGCAGACAAGTAACAACAAAACATGAGTTGGTTTGCCAAAGAATCTTGAATCAATCAAACATGTGGATTCCTGTATGTTGATAATTAGAAAATAACCGCATTAATTCAATACAGGTATATAAATTGATACATTTGGTGAACTAAGTATTTGGTGAACTGATTAAAATACTTCATGGTTATCATGCTTCAAGAAGGCCCCCACCCTCATTCAATCCCATGTGAATGAGAGTCAATAGTTTCTGGGTGCCCACCCCTAGGACTACAGGAGCTTTAATATGCCGGGTGGGCAGAAGCGGATTAAGGCTAGCTAGCAGCCAAGGGGCCCATGTGTGCAATTTGACAAAAAAGAAATAAACTTGAATTGGCCCATAACATGAAACATTCAAAAACGAAGCAGCCTATTTGGTCGATTTGTGGGCCAGGTCATAGTCAATTTGTTGTAAAATAATACGTCACGGTAGGTCGGGCCCGAAGTGAAGCGGGTGGATCTAAACATAGATATCCTGTACATTTCGCGAGAAATGCGGCCGCCATCTTGAAGTGGGGATGGGGAGCCGGGGAGCAGCATAAAGTCAGGGGAGATTAGAACAGAGGATGTATTTCCGCTTGGGGAACACAGTTTGGCATCGACAACCACCATTCAGACTTGTTATCATTGGTTGTGTCTGTGTTTCATGAGGTAAGGTGGCACCACATTGCCAAACTCGCCTCTCTTGAACTTCAGAAAGGAAGCACGAGAAAGAAGCTATGCAAAACCGTCCTCTTTCAGGGTTTTAATCCCACACAGATATAGATATTTTTTAAATTCACAATGCCTTGCATACACTACATTAGTCAGTCTGCATTTACCCTGATTGCTTTTTATTGTATTTTGAATTTCACTGTTAATTCATGATAATCAGGCGTAATGCGATAGATTTATTTTCCATGATATTATTTTGTATTTTATTGTCTTATTTTTGAAACACTGTAAATGGTCAGTCTGCATTTACCTTGGCTGCTTTTTTTGTATTTTGAATTTCACTCGTTCTGGTCTGATCATTTTCCTGTATCAATTCCCACCTGTAAACTCCAGTCCATTCCATCCGTCCATCCACAAATAAACATTCCATCAGCAGATTTGTATCATGACGCATTCTCATTTTAGGCAAAGTATAAGACTACTTTCTTAACAGTATAATTGTAACCATGATATAAATGGAGTCATTCAAGTAACTATATTCAAATGCTAACATTGTTGGGTAAGGCAGAATTTGGTTTTATCTGAATCCAGTGAAACAAATTGGTGGTTTTAGCTGATATAAAAACGTTCAGATGGCGGCCGCGTGTCGTCAGCGCCAGGCGGTAGCGTTCGATGCTCCGTCTGTGATTTAAGATGTCAAATGGCTCTAAACACCAAGCCATGGACGCACTTTCACCCAAACCCCCACTAGCGCTCTGCAGTTGTGAGAGCCTTGCGCATGCATCTGCAGTTGTATATGGCGCCCGCTCCTCTCTATAAATCAGAGGGGTCATTCTCAGGGCAAGAGGAACTACACCAGAACGCCTCTCATATCCCCATCGAGATGGCAGGAGAAATAACTTTCTGCCTGGTGCTGGATCTGACATCAGGATAACCACCTGAATGACGAACATTAAAGGTAAAATATGGGCAACCTGTCGAGTGTGTCTGTCTGAGTTGCATGGGCTGAGTGTGTGATGTAGTGCGTGTGTTAAGGACTTCTGGTGGGAAGTTCCATACATGGAATGCACGTCAATTCGTTGCGTAATCCCCGATTCCGCGATATCTAGGAGCGTGTCAAGACCAAGAGGCTTTTTAAAACGGGGGAGGAGACGGCTTTTGTTGGGGGTGGGGAATGGGGCAGTAGTTCAGGGGATGGGTGGGTTCTTCTCCAAGCACACTTTTTGGAGCCGCTACTTGCGTCAAGGGGCTCTCCTTCAGCGGTCGCTCGAGCCCCCCTCGCTTGCCTTTTTTTCTCACCCTCACTGTCGCTGTGAAGTTAAGCAAAATGGTAGCGAACAGGGTGCATTCGTGTCTCAAGTGGACTTTGGCCATATTCTTCGTCGTCTCTCTCACGATGAACATCGTCTTCTTCTGCATGATCTCCGAAAAGGCGCCCAGATGCGACGTCAAGGCTCGCTTCCCGTCCAAAGGGAAGCACGACGCACGTAGCATGGTGTTCGCCGACCTGACCCGCGAGGAGTACACGCAGGTGCGGGACTACATGCTCCGACAGAAGGGTCTGGACTTAACCAACGACATCTTGGCCAAACCGTCCCAGAACTTTCTGTTTCTCATAGAGCTGTTGCTACCCATGAAGAAAGAAGCGCTGGGTTACCTGGACAGGAATAGCGCCAAGCCCGCGCGGGAGGCGACGGCCGTGGTGTTCCACGGCGCGAGCGGTCAAATCAAAGAGTACGTGGTGGGCCCCCTCCCCAACCCAACACACTTCAGGGACGTCACGCAGGAGAGGTACAACAAGACGCTGCCCATCAGTGCGCGCACGGTCACCATCGGGGAGTACGCGTTGCTCTTTAAATTTACCCGCGCGCAGGTTCACTCCAAACTCCCTAAACTTATGAAGGAGAGCTTCAACGTGGACAAGGACAAGACTATCAATGAGTTCGAGCAGATGCCCCGCGGGGTCAAATCCGGGGACAGGATCACCTGGATCTCCTTCTTCAGGAACATGGGCGGCATGTACATCCACCCGGTGGGGCTGGAGGTCCAGGTCAACCACCAGAGCCTGCAGGAGTCAAAATGGACCGTAGAACGCGTGTTTTATAACGGTCAGTACTTCGACACGGTGGAGGACCTCCGAGCGCAATACGAGGCTGGCAACGTGAGAAAAATCGTTTACAAGGAAACGCCCGATTACGGCTCCCTGAAGCCCAAGGTCCGACCCCTGCAGGTATGGGAGAGATTTTACTCTTACATTTAATGATAATATGTAATTATGTAATTATCACAATTATTATGTGCCTATACGCTACAATGTTAATCTAATAAGTGTGGAGAAACTTGAGTGAACATGGTACCACTCTCCACTCCCTAAACTGCCGCAAGTTATCATTATGGCTCCTAAGCCAGGTGAAGGGTTCAGGCGGCCTCAAGTTTGACCTGTTAAAGGTCCCATGGCATGAAAATCTCACTTTATGAGGTTTTCTTACATACATAGCCTATGGTCCCCCAATGAGTAAAACTTGCGTTCGATGTAAAACGAGCACTAGGTGTTCTGCTTTCCTTTGAAAAAACGGAGGCTGAAGCGCGCTGATTTGGAATGTGGTCCCTTATGTCGTCATAAGGGTTCTAAGCTCCTCCCCTTTCTCTGCCTTGCCCCCCCAGAGAATTTGGCCCGCCAATGAGACATGACCGAGCGAGCGCCATGTGTGTGTGATTACACACACTGTAACGCAAGTGTTTGCTGTTGGTGTTATGGCGCATAACACGTCTCTTGTATTTCCACCACAAGACTGTAGTTGGTGTTATCTCAGCCATGGTTGAGAAGGAATTGGGGGAAAAGGAACTTTGGCTTTGACTCCCTGAAGTACATGAACTGCGACATGCTGCCTGCCGCCGGTTGCCGCAAGGCACCACCGCCGCGAAGCAGCACCGCCCGGCAGCGGGCAGCCGGCAGCAGGCAGCGCGCAGTTCAGTCTACTGCAGATTGATGTGGAAGTGGAAGAACCAGAGACGTCGGAGACCCAGACAAAGTCGTTTGTGATTCATAATCTCGTCTGGAGGCGCACACAGCTTTTGGCGGTGATCATATGTATTATATGATATAGATATCTATGTATTATATGATATTATTTAGATATAGAGCTCCAGGACTGTGCAAGTGTTGTACACTTCTTTGTTATTTGGATAACTGTTCTGCTGTTGGTGTTATGGCGCATAACACGTCGGACTCTCGTCTCTGGTATTTCCACAATGAGACTCGTAGTGGGGGTTACCTCAGCCATGGTTGAGAAGGAATTCGGGGAAAGGAACTTTGGCTTTGACTCCCTGAAGTACATGAACCACGACATGGAGGAGAAAGGGATTGTTGGCCGCGAATGTCTCCCGCTTGAGCCCCGCTTCCTGCTGCCGAGAGACCACCGCCTCGGCGCTGCAGGAGGCGGTGGTGCCTAAGTACTGACCGCTGCCATGGCGGTGGTCCCTCGGCAGCGAGGCTCCAGCGGGAGACAACCGCGGTCAACAATCGCGGGCAACAATCCCTTTCTCTCCAAGTCGTGGTTCAGTCTACTTCAGATTGATGTGGACGTGGAAGAACAAGAGACGTCGGAGAACCTGACGCTGTCGTTTGAGATTCATAAGATCGTCTGGTGGCTCACATAGCTTTTGGCCGTGATAATATATATATTATATGATATAGATATCTATGCATAATATGATATTAATTAGATATAGAGCTCCAGGACTCCCGTGTGTTCCTTCTAGAATATTTACAGAACACGGCTAAAGGCTGTGTGCGCCTCGCCATTGCAATACATCCACTGTAAACAGAGCGAATGGTACCATGGCTGCAAGCTGCTAAGGGCCACACCCCCAGCCTCCTCCTTGACCCGCCTCTCTCCTCCTCATTTGCATTAAAGCTACAGACACCGAAACGGCGCGTTTGGGGAAAGCTCAATGTGCGACTGGCTCATAGTGGCTGTAATTCTGCACCAAGGCTGAATTTCGGGAACGTCTTCAAATCCTGTGTTTGGGTCCTACTCAGTGGCGGCTGGTGATAAAAATTGTTGGTGGGGCACAGTAATAGACGGGGTCTGGGGTCCCCCCCCCATAACAAAAAAAAAAAAATAGATTTGATTTCCTGTATTCTGGTGCATTTTGGGGATGGCCACTACCTATTTACCTACTATTCATTCAGAATCATAGCCTACATCCTGACTTGCAGGGCCTGGACAAGCTTACACTGCATATACAGACCTACTTCATGGCCATTCCATTAGCCATTGCTATTTGACCCATTGTTGTTATTCTGATACTGAGACAAATCATGATCACTGTCCTATAGCGTCCATTTTTTGTGAGTCTCGATGTCTACTTCAAATGCAGTTAGATATGGGACAGTTGCTTCATTTTGTTTATATGCTACAGGATGAAAGACTAAATTAATATATACCTTACTTGCTCCTTTTAAGTATAACATTGCTTGGGGAATCCAATTCCTCCACTGAAAAGGGTGGAAAGTGCTTACAACTCTCTGCTAGTTAGCGAACTATCTCTTCTCTACAAGTAGTTGTGATGCGCGAATGCTGCTGAGGGAGGTAGCCTATTTGATTGAATCGCTGAATTGTCCAATCATGTGGTGATTACAAAAAAGAAAAGCGATACCATTGGCCTGGGGCGCACACTGGTCCGACCCGAGGGCGAATTTTCTTCCGCAATGAAAAGCTGTCTCTGCTGGATGGACAGCAAAAAGTTAGCGAGCTTAAATTGACTTCAACATGGCCAGCGGCCCTGACTTGGAGGAGGGCTTTATTTCGAATGACCAACTAGTCTAGCCCAAATCATTGACGTTTAGACGCATTTAAATGGTTGCTGGCAGTGACAAGTATATCACACGATTAAACGAGGATAAACGCTATGTATTTTGATGATTTATTTCGTATTGATAATAGTTTATTAATAGTTGGCAGATATATTCAAGTGAATATTTCACGGAGGGGCGGCGCCCTAGTGCCCTCTATTGACCCACCGCCACTGGTCCTACTAATATCTTTCTTAAAGCATCCATAAAGTGGCATGCCATGGGACCTTTAAATTTGTGTTGCTACGCACGGAAAGAGTGCATTGAATGAGGCAATGAAACATGGATGATGTAGTGTATGCCTACGGGGCCGATTGGGGCATTTAGGGAGGGGTGCGGTGCGGGGAGTGACTCTTTGGGTCTTTGGCAAACAAACTCAAGGCTTTGTGCTTTCATCTTCGCAAGTGATAATAAAGTCGTTATCTTTCATACTTCAGACTTCCCGAACTCTCTTATTTTGTGTAAGTCTTAAATGCGGGTTTATCCACCACACAGGTGCCGCCCTTGCAGTACTACCCTGAGGGGAAGCGCTTCAGCGTGGAGAACAATCACGTACTCTACCTGGACTGGAGCTTCGCCTTCGGCCTGAGCTCCCTCACGGGCATGCGCGTGTTCGACGTGCGCTTCAAGGGCGAGCGGATCGTGTACGAGCTGAGCGTGCAGGAGGCCATGTCGGTGTACGGTTCCGTCACGCCGGGCATGGGGCTCACCAAGTTCCTTGACTCCAGCATCGGCATTGGCCGCTTCGCCCACGAGCTTGCGCGGGGGGTCGACTGCCCCTACGACGCCACCTACATCACCACGCACCGCTACATCGACGTGTCGGCGCCTGTGCGCTACGAGAACTCCATCTGCGTGTTCGAGCACAACACGGGACAGCCCCTGCGCAGGCACTTCTCCGACTTCTTCAGCAATAGCTACGGCGGGCTGGTGAACAGCGCCCTGGTTTTCAGGACCATCACGGCCATAGGCAACTACGACTACATGTGGGACTTCGTGTTCTACCAGAACGGCGCGGTGGAGGCCAAGGTGCACGCAACCGGCTACATGTCCACGTCCTACCTGGTGAAGGACAGTAAGAAATACGGCCACCAGGTGGCGGACAAGGTCCTGGGGAACATTCACACCCACTTTGTCAACTTCAAAGTGGACATGGATGTGTTGGGTGAGTGCTGAAGTATAGTTTGGTCTTAATTTCTCTGGTGCGATATTGGCATTCACAGTTTTAAGACAAATCTTAGGGGGGGGTGGAGCCAGTATCCTGCCATAATTCAAACCTGAAAAAAAAAGTTTCAAAGATTTGTAAGTCTGGGTTTGAAAACTCAACACCTTGTAAAAAAGGTTTTGCAACACTGAAAAAAGAGATTATAGCCTGAAATTTTTTTTAAAACATCTGCAAACATGATTTTGTGTTCTATTTTATCTTCTTCATCATTTTCGGCAACACATTACAAAGTTAAATCTTTTTCACAAACACAAAAATACATTGCAATGGTGTAAATTTACACCTTTACAAGTTTTTAAAAATAAATATTCAACCTTTCAAAACTTATTTCTCAATGTATGAACACCTGTTTGCAGAATCCCATTTACAAGGTTTCAAAACCGGGAAACAATGAAATACACTGTTAGAACAGTGCCAGATTTGAAACTCTGAAAATGCGCTGATGACATTTTTTAAACTTTGAAAATGTGTGTGTGAAAATTTTTTTACTTTGAAAATGTGTTGGTGAAAATGATGAAGAAGATAAAATAGAACACAAAATCATGTTTGCAGATGTTTTAATTTTTTTTTCAGGCCATAATCTAATAACCCTTTTTTCAGTGTTGCAAAACCTTTTTTACAAGGTGTTGAGTTTTCAAACCCAGACTTACAAGCCTTTGAAACTTTTTTTTTCAGGTTGGAATTATGGCAGGATACTGGCTCCATAGGGGGGGGGGGGAGGTGTTTGTCTCATGGCCCTGCGGACGTCTGTGGGGTATCAATCCGTCTGTGCAATATTTATTTATAATATGAAAATATAAGCCTTTGAATTAGTTATTCTGATAAAACAAAATTAGATCAAAATAATAATGCATAAATTTCAGCTTTCTTTAGACCATTTCAGGATTTTTTATTTTATTTTTTCAGACTCATGGAGGCCAGCGGGGTGGCCAACCTCTGACCAATGGTGGCCGTGGCCCCCCCTGGCCCCCATGTGGCTACTCCAGTCAATCAATAAATCAATCAATACAAACATGGCAAGGGACCGCTAGATTAATTTCACTAGAATTACCAATTGATTTGCTCACTGCAGTCGCGTATGCTCTGGTTTTATGCAACGTGATATGAACTGTATATCTTCAGTCATACCAAAGCACCACATCATCATTTGGAGTTGAAGACGCCTAACAATATCAATACAACCATAGATATACATACAGCTATATATGCAACAATATGTAATATATCAAATATAACATAACAATAATACATGTTTGTTTGTTTCCATGAATTTCATGGTGTTGAAAACAACATTTATATTATTGTTTTACTACAGTTTACTACACTACATTACATTAGTATTGTACAAACGTCTTGGCTATTAGTAATATAATGTGATCCACAAAACAAATGATCAAAGATCCATGACGCTTTTTAATTGTACATGTATCTAACATACAGTTTTTCATTATATGTTTCCATGATTCAACCAAATAGTCTAAAGCATTTACCACTGCCTATTCTCCTATTATAATCTTTTATACCTGTTTCTCTGAAATGCTTGGTAAAACACTCCAAACTTGTCTTCCCACGATCATTCTACATGAAACCAAATGCTTCAATGATATGTGACCGTAAAAATGTTTTCCATGTTCTCCACAGGAGTGAACAACGTGTTCCTGACCAAAGACATGAAGTACGCCAACGTGTCGATGCCTTGGAACCCGAGCCATCGCGCCATGGTTCCTCAACTGGTGGAGGAACAACTCAAAACGGAAAAGGTCCCCTTCTCCTTTTGAATCCATCTTTTATCTAAAAGGCAGGGCTTATGCCGGTGGATGGCTGTTAGTGATCGGCCTTCCTTAAGGTTTGTGTATACTTGTATATGGAAAGTGATGCCATCGACTTTCTCCAAAGATAGAATAACATATATTTACCAAAATTTAAAGATATAATAACTTTACATTTTGGCTCTCAAAGGAAGATTCCAACAGGACTTACAAAATGTAAATTTTTAAAGGCGCTGTAGGTAAGATTTAAGAGCGACAATTTGAGATTTGCTGCGCAGGCCATAGCCTTTTATCAGCTGTAAGTGAGTGTAATGTGCAGTGAGAACAACATCTGCTTCTAGTGGAATGCGTAGATGACCTCATAACGAGATCCCTACCAGGTCATTTCTGATCAGGGCCTGCCTTCTCTGAATCATCTTGATGATGGACTACGGTTTTTTTAGGTTGTTTAGTTTGAAATCCTGGCTCTTTCCTGCTCTCTCTCTCTCTCTCCCTCTGCATCTCGTGAGATGCAGAGGGCCCACCTGGCTGTTACTTCACGCTTTGCTTTTGACCCCACAGGCTGCGGCGCTGCGCTACGGCACCGTGACGCCGCGCTACCTCCACATCGCCAGCAACAAGCAGAACTGCTGGGGCCACGAGCGCTCTTACCGGCTCCAGGTCACTTCCTTCGCCGGGGACCCCCTCCCAGAGAGCGAGCCGGAGGAGAAGTCCATGTCGTGGTCAAGGTGGGTCTCTAACGGTTTGATAGCGGAGGGGAATGCTAAAGGTTGATAAAGAGAATATTAGTAAAAAATGTCTCCTAAAAAAATAATTCTTCAGTTTTTCCTCTAACCATGAATTTGTCAGTGATATACAAGCTACTCATTAAAATCACGTTCCTCTGTTGTGTTTGGTGGACGACGTGAACTTTTTTCATGAACACTGTTTGTTGGTCAAACACCTCGGATCCGGCTTCTTTATTTCTGGATGCTGTTCCTTGGAATCTGACAAACGGAAGTACACAGGTCTCCGATGGCTGGAGGAGCATTGAACCAAAGTCCTGAGAGACCAGTCTCTGCTTAGCGTTCAGATATCCGCTCTTAATGGGGAGGCAAGTAGCTCAGGAGGTAGAGCGGGTTGTCTGGTAACCACAAGGTTGCTAGTTCCATCCGAGTGTCGAGGGGTCCCTGAGCAAGACACTTAACCCCTAACTGCTCCCAAAGAGCTGGCTGTCACCTTGCATGGCTGACACCGCCGTTGGTGTTTGAATGTGTGAATCTATGCATGAATGGGTGAATGTGAGGCAATATTTCAAAGTGCTTTGAGTGGCCACTGGTTAGGAAAGCACTTTATAAATGTAGTCTATTTACCATCTTAATCTTAACTCTCTCTCTCTAGATACAAGGTGGCTATCACCAAGCATAAAGACTCGGAGCAGACCAGCAGCAGTCTGTACAGTCAGAACGACATCTGGAGCCCAGCGGTGGACTTCAGCAAGTACATCGCGGACGACGAGAGCATCGACAACGAGGTATATACACTCTCTGCGTTGACCTCTTATCTCTGTTGTAACACTGTTATGAAACCCACCCCTCATAACTCCCAGATGCTGTTGTAACTCTCACTCCAGTTAGAATTCCCAACACTGTCATAACTCCCATCATTGCTCAATGTCTGAGAGATACCGAGAACCACCTGGCATCTCCTCCAACCACAAAGGAAACATAGGAATCATCGTCCCCTTATGGTTGCGGTGACACCATGCTCAGCTGCAGTATGGTGCATCCAGTGTGCATCTAGTTCAATGAGCCTCAGTGGGGAAGAACCCTGCCACGGTTGGTGTAGGAGTTCCCTCTAGTGAATACACCCCCGAACAGAGCAAGCACAGCTGAACTGTGACTCAAACAGTCATCGACCGACCAAAGTTATTTTTTAATAACACTCCACCCTGTCCCTGACTCAGGATCTGGTGGCCTGGGTCACCACCGGCTTCCTCCACATCCCGCACTCGGAGGACGTCCCCAACACGGTGACGGTGGGGAACGGCGGCGGGGTCATCCTGCGGCCCCACAACTACTTTGACGTGGACCCGTCCAGCGAGTCGCCTGACGCCGTGTACATCAAGCCTGGCTCAGAGCAGAGCTGCGACACCAACCGCATGGCCTGCCTAGCTCAGGAGAGCTGCAGCCCCGCCAGGGAACCCTTCACCTACAACGGCTTCGAAGGAGTCATGAAGTTTAACTAGTTCGGGTCGACTTGTTGGGGAAGAGGTTTGGAATCAGAGTTTGCAGGTTGTACTTTTGCACACATCTGGACTTTTTCCTATGAAAATAAAAACGAACGTGTCTTAAAGGTGACATA
Source organism: Pollachius pollachius (assembly GCF_949987615.1). NCBI lineage: Eukaryota > Metazoa > Chordata > Actinopteri > Gadiformes > Gadidae > Pollachius > Pollachius pollachius. The sequence goes on from NC_136944.1 coordinate 6,723,637, forward strand.
TTAAACCAACGGGTGGGAGGGTGATTAGCTGTTAAAGGCCGTTTAGAAAATCGGCCTCTTCTGACATCAAAAGTGGGCGTGTCCACCTAGAAGTATGACGGAGAGATGAGCAACGTTTGCTACAGTCCACTGAGTAGGCTGGTAGACTGATCTATCCAGCACACATCTAGGTGTGTGCTGGATAGATCACCTAGATGTGTTACACCTGGTGGTATAATATGTCACCTTTAACCGAACACCAGAAAATGCTTTGCTTACCAGCGATCGGACCAGGATGATGATGAATCATCATCATCATCATATTCCGTCCTGTTTTTTGATGTTTTTTTTATACATACTCGAGTATCACCTTTGTAGTAATCCCCATTGTGATTGTATGAGACTTTTCTCAGCCTCAGTCGTAACCAAGCCCCTTGGGACAGCAGCGTCTGCTATAAATATATTTTCTTCCACACATGCACTGAGCCATCAGAGCATTCAACCACTCCTTGGTCTACTTAAATACCCAGCCTTCTGTTAACTACTACATTTAGAGAGATGCTGTTAAGGAGGGATGAGGCTTGATGTTGAGTTGTATTGGAAAAAATAGAACTGATACATTTTACCCCAGTGCTTCAAGATCTGTGACTTTTTCGAGTGTCTGGAGTACAATTTATCAGTTGGGAAACTTTATCCCCGTTTTCACAGTTGTGAAAATGAAAACCTGCAGTAAAATAAATAGCACTTAGTTTGAGGGAAAAAATGAAAATGTTCTATCTGTGATTTACTGTGGGTCCGTCCAGTCCAGTGAAAAGAAGTTACTCTTGATTGAATAAAATGGATTTGACACACATGTTGCTTTTGGTCTTTGATATGCAATAACATATATAGACAATTCAGTGGCTTTTTTATACACACAATTGATGATAAATATAACATTATTTAATGTTGTAAAACTTTGAATGTTTTTACAACCTTTAAAAGTACCACCGTTTGCCAGACCGATACAATCAATCTTTGGAACTGCGTATCCTTGTGAATTTGTAAATGTTCAAACTTTGCCAAATAGATTTCCCTTTTATTGTTTGCCTTCATTGTCATTCTCTGGACAGAGTTATGAGAGGGAGCGATCCATATTTGTACTTCTACTGTAGTACATACTATATCCTACTACATTGGATCCTACTGACCACACAGCCCTCGGGGCCGTGTAAACCTCTGTTGATATTCAAGAGTCCTAGCATCCCAGACTGCCGTTTGCACAGTAAAATTACATTTGGTAGATCAGCAGTACGATGTGTGGTCTACATTCAAAGCCCAAGAGAGAGATAGCGTCATTAGCCATCTGGTTGAACCAAAAGCTGAGCAAACATTTTGTTATGGCAGGACGTAGATAACCCTACACAAATGAATGAACTGGTTCCCCCCCCTACTTTGGTGTCTTGAGAGTTTGATCACAAATGCAGGTTACTCCCAAGGGGCTTGGGAGTCAAGACGAGGAACTGTATAGAAACTGGACATTATACTAAAGAGAGCGCCCCAATATTTAGGCTTTTACATGTTCCAGATGCATTCATGTCAACAAAAAAATGTTTATCTTGACTTGTAGAGTTCGTTTGAGGGGAGTACTTCACAGGCACATATTTTAGGCTGCAACATCCTCTGCAGAGCAAGAAAGGGTAATCTATCCCAAAACACCACACTGTCCCATCTGGAGGGGCTCAGGGTGGGAGGCGGTCAGAATACAAGTACATCAGGGTGGACGGTGTCTTTAAATAAGATTCATGAGAGCTAAAATCTTCCTGAGTCAGGTCAAAGTGGTAGGACAAAATAATAAACATGACTAACAGCAAAGCAGTGTTCGTCAGATGACCATTCAATACCAAATTGGTTGTAACCGTTAAATTATGTGAGGGCTTCCATTAAATTGTACCCGAGCTCAGATTGCTCAACAAATGTGTTGCTAGGTCTTAATGATGCTCTAGATAATTGACAGTTTCAAGGAGAGAACAGATTAAGATTTTGAAAATAAACAAACCTCAAAACATGCCCCCTTTCATTTCTCCACGATCATGTTTTGTGTGCACGCACACGCTAAGGCATGTTTGTCAGGCGAGATAGAATCCCCAAAACAATCAGGGAAGAGTGATGGTCGGAATTGCGCCAGGAGTGGTCTTAAATCGATATGGTCTCATACAGAGTGAGACTCCTGGTGAACCACAACATCTATTCTCACTGAGCATTTCTCCCAGCAAAAGCTGAAAGATGACGGCATTTCTAAAAATAAATGACACAATTATAGCTCTTAAATCTTCTCTACAGCTGCTTTCAAGTATATTTCATCTTTTCTAATTGTAAGAAATTGCATTTGGTCCCTCATCCAATCCAACTTCAACTAAGTGCGTATACATGCAGTCATTATCGGATAAAGAAAGACCTCAACCAGACTTTTAAAATGCATGTAAACCACCTTTACCCGATCTACTTTGGACCGAAATCGGTACATGGAAGGACAAGCGAGATTGGATAAGAACACCTCGATAACTCGAATATAGCCCGGTTTCTACCTGCATGTAAACCCGCATCGTATCTCGTATCGGATTTCGCGTTCTGCGCATGCTCGAGATCTTGAGGCCGGGGGACGTGAGCCGGAAGTAGAAGGAGACGGTAGTCGTGTCGATGTCGCCGTAGACATAAACAATTCTTATTTCTTTATAAACATAAATATTAAATTATTTCTTCATATGTTTATGGTTGTCGCCGTCGGAAAACGAGACACGGCGATTTAATTAAAAAGGTGACGCAGAAGATGGAGGAAGCCGGTGTCATGCCCAGGCCTCTCATGTCTCACGCATTCGGCGTGAGACACACGCAATTCAACCCATGCACACTGTCACACGCCACACTTCGTATTTCTCACGCAGAGAAATTACCAGGATAGCGCCCACCAATTTGGGCCGCTATTTAACAGTGGAACAGGTAGGAATCAAATGGGTTTCCCGTACGTAGGGTAACCAGACGTCCTCTTTTGCCCGGACATGGCCTCTTTTTGACACACTTTTAAAAATATGTGTGGCGGAATTTCAAAATCGTCCGGGATTTTATTAAAGCCTCATACATGTTCACATTGAATTTGCGTTGCGTTTCTCTGGGTCGTTCACAAACTAGTTAGGCTATGCCCTCCCCTACTCAGTTCTGTTCGCTTTGCATTGGTGGAAGTGAGTAGGGGGTTAAGTAGAGCCTTCAGATTGGACGGTTTGACTTCAGTTACCGTCATGTTTTGTATTATTTTTTTTTTTTACCATTATTGTTTTAAAGGGACAAACATTAACACATTTCTCCTACAGGGGATTGATAAAGTTCTATCCATTGAACAGAAAGAAACACTTGGTCATACTTTACACACTTTACCACAGCATTGGCCTACTGAATGCCACAGATATATTTTAAGCATTGGACTGAATGCCACATAAATATATAATTATGTTTTTGCACGTTTGCAACGTTTAAAAGTACAGGGGAAAGTATATGCCTCTAGTGGTGTTGCTTAAGCCAATAGCCTTTTGAGGCAGTGTTGTTTCTGAATATTAGTGTTAAGGGCCAATAATGCTTACTATCATACATTAGTCATCATGTCTGTGGGCACATTTGTATGCAGTCACATGTTAATATATTCTGATATTCTGATTCTTAAAGACTGCGTCAGGTTCTCCGACTCTCTGGTACTTCCACAGAAAAGTCGTGGTGGGGGTTGCCTCGGCCATGGTGGAGAAGGAATTAGTGGAAAGGAATTTTGCGGACTCCTCAGGCTGAACCGCCGGAGGAGTCCGCATACGGCCGAGAGGTAGGAACAATGGAGCGTCGGAGAAATGACATGGACCCGAAGTGAACTGACAGCTGTCTACTGAAAACATCTTTCTCGAATGCCGCCTGTTTGTTGTTGATGGGATGTAGCGGTCAACCGGAAGTGGCTCTATAACCACTTGTTGAAAGGGCTACAGCGCCACCTAGGGTAGCGGATTCAGCGGCCCTTCGGCCATTATCCGATCTCTTAAAGGCCATGTACGTTCGGTTCATTGACACGTTAGAGTAGCAAAATCGGTATAAGGCTTAATCCGATCTAGCTGTCCCATGTAAACGCACGAGTGAGTTTAGCTACAGTCCACTGTGGGCTGGAACACTAGATCTTTCCATCATACATATAGGCTGACACACCAACTTGGGAGATCACTAAAACACAGGAAAAGGCCTATTCTCACACAAGATGGTATAAAAGGGGCCAAAAAAACAAATATGACATCTTGGTGTGGGGGTGACCTGTGAAGGTCAAAAGTGCAGCTTTAAGCAGAGGTCACATCATGACACGAAAAGACGGGATTTGATTTGAGTTTATTTAAAAGAAGCACGCCACAAAGGTGAACTCTACCGACGGCAACATTAAGTTTCTCCATTGAAATAATACAAATAATGAAAAAAAAAAAACACAATGAGACACTCGGGTCAGCACTCTTGGCGCGACCGCACTCGCGTCAATGGCGGGGCGGATCGCACACAAAGCGTTCACGGCTCACCCTCACGCGTCAAGGGGGGAGAGCGAGAACACTACACACATGCCTCGGAATACACTGGTAAGCCTACAAAAACTAAAAAGTACCAGAAATCCACAGAAATCTGCTTTTCTGATTAAAAACCATGAGGGGAAAAAGGGCAGTTTTCGGTACCATCTATCATTCCCCCCCGCCCCCAGCTCAGTTAGTAATGTGTTTGGCGTTCTCCCGAACCAGGCCTGCTGGAGAGCGGGGGGAAGGAAGGGGAGAGAGTGAGAGAGAGCAAGAGAGGGAGCGAAAGGGAGAGAGAGGGGAGGGGCTGCGTGAGACACACACACAGAGATAACGGTTCACATGACAACCGGCGACCAGTCACGTCACAGCAAACTCCGGGACGTCAAACTGCTGGTACGCGCTCCCACGTTAACCCTAACCCTCATGCATCTCTGAGGCATCAGCTAAAAAGAGGAACAAAAAAGAAAGCTACACAAAGGCAACCATTTGCTGCATTTCTTTTCGCTATACGTTGTACAGCAAAGACGTGTGTCTTTTACGTGTGTGTGCGTGTTTGTGTGCGCATGTGTGTGTGTGTGTTTAAAGCTAGTCAGCGCTGGACCCCACCCACCCACCACCCCCAGAGTGGGAGTTGAAGCCGAGTAAGGGAAATAATGTGTGGCCACTTGAAAACAGAACGCTGGTGGATGCACCTTGTCTTGAGAGTGCTCGATAGCAGACAGGAAATACCAATGAATCCAGAGGCCCAAGGAAGGCTGCGGGATAGCAAATTACACTAATACACATAATGTGTGGCTGTGGGAGGGGGGGGCTGTGCACAGAGGGGGGGGGGGGGGAATGAGGTGAATCGTGGGTGAGGGCCCGTGTTCCTACTGTGTTTATGAAACCTTCCAAATTGAACTGCAGCAGTCAATGAAGCATGCCCTGCACATGCTCACTCTCCCAACAGCAAGACCTGAGTGTGTGACGCTGTGTGTGTGTGTGTGTGTGTGTGTGTGTGTGTGTGTGTGTGTGTGTGTGTGTGTGTGTGTGTGTGTGTGTGTGTGTGTGTGTGTGTGTGTGTGTGTGTGTGTGTGTGTGTGTGTGTGTGTGTAACAGAGGTCCTCAATAAAGAGATTCGGCGTTGCTGTTCCTGGGTTTCTTGATCTTCTCAAAGTTCTTCAGGATCATGTCATGCAGGGTCACCTGAGAAGGAAAGAAAACAACATTTGAGCAGATTGGTATTCATATGAATGTTTGAAAAAAAAAAAAAAAAAAAGAGTCGAACTTAACGTTTTTTGGAAGACATTTTATCAAAACCAGTGTCTTCCTTTAGTTATAGCGACAAAATGGCATAGAATGGTACGTTTACGATCATATAAGACCAAAAAAATGGGGGGCAGGGGTTTGGTTAAATTGCTCTTTAAAAGATTTAATCAGCAGGGAAGGGTGGGGAATTTCCAGTGGGAAATACGTTTTTCCTCTACCGCCAATGGGATTGAGCAAGAGTGAAGAGAGCAAAAGTGCCAATTAGTTATGGGAGTTCATGGAAGACTTAAGGCAACTCCCATATATGGAAATCAATCACTACCCAGCCAAGGCCAGACCGTTGATCTGTTCGGATAGACTGGGTAACCCCCAGCACATTCTGCCGGCGACTTGAGTTCGCCCTGCAGAAGGGTCTGGAGAAGAGCAATACATTTCTTTCTGCTTCAGATACGTTTTCGCTGGAGCCAATCACCAAGCTGGCTTTTCCCCCTGGCACGCTATTGGCTGTTTTAACACAACGACGACAGGGAAGCGAAGGCATACAGCCAATTGCGTACAGAGTTGTTTGAACTAGGCCCGTTGATCACGCCTCTTGTGCTGAAGAAGGACAGCAGCCTACCCAGACCAAGATCAATCTACGACTGATCTTGGTCTGGCAACAGCCAGGCTACTGTTCAGAAAATAAATAAACCTCAAAACATGCCCCCTTTCATTTCTCAAGGCCTGCAGGCCCTGACACCAGGGTCCCTAGGGACTACGTGTGGCCCCAGAGGCTCCGGCCCCTGAGGCTGAAGCTAGGTGCGTGTGCGTGTGCGTGCGTGTGTGTGCGTGTGTGTGTGTGTCCCCACCCCCCCCTCCCCAGCGGTGCCAAACACTCACGTATTGATTCCGGAGCTCGGACACGATGAGCCGCAGGCTGATATACTCCTTCTCGTCGATCTCCGACACCGTGATGCGGTAGTCCTCCTGCAGCCACAACACATTTTATCTACTTTACATGATCCCACAACACATTTTATCTACTTTACATGATCCCACAACACATTTTATCTACTTTACATGATCCCACAGCACATTTTATCTACTTTACATGATCCCACAACCCATTTTATCTACTTTACATGATCCCACAGCACATTTTATCTACTTTACATGATCCCACAACCCATTTTATCTACTTTACATGATCCCACAACCCATTTTATCTACTTTACATGATCCCACAACCCATTTTATCTACTTTACATGATCCCACAACACATTTTATCTACTTTACATGATCCCACAACACATTTTATCTACTTTACATGATCCCACAACACATTTTATCTACTTTACATGATCCCCCAGCACATTTCATCTACTTTACATGATCCCACAGCACATTTTATTTACATTATATGACCCCACAACACATTTTATCTACTTTATATGATCCCACAACACATTTCATCTAGGGCTGGGCGATATGGACCAAAACTCATAAATATTTTTTGTTCGAATGGCGATATACAATATAACGATATTTTGAATAAAACGGGTAAAGTGTGTAGTTTTAACTCCACAAGTATTCACCATCAACCATTTATTTAGGTTTAGTTTTTTTTTTTGCTCAACGAAGCACAGCTGTGCTTTAACAACAGATATGTAAGGGATAATGTATAGAACGCCGGTCATTATCGGGAAAATAAGCCCCGACATGTCGACCAGGACACCGACGTGCAGCGGAGTTGTCTTGCTTCGCCCTGAAGGGGCTTATTTTCGATAATGACGGGCGACGTTCTATACATTATCCCGCTTATTACACTGCTACTTGCCTAAACGATAAATAACTTCATGGTGTGTCTTTTTACAATTGATTTGTAACCAGCATTCATAGTGTTTATCAGCAGAGAAATAGTCTGCCAAAGTTGTAACGTCGCTTAGAAACCAAAGACGCCGGGGCTGACAAGTTACCGGACTACTTGCGGAGTGATACCAAAGACAAAAATCCTTTGTTTTCCTTGACAGCGGTCAATTATACTAAGCAACGGTGAGTTATCAAATATAAATTCCCCGCCGGAAGTTGTGAAGGGCCCATGCAAGTGAACGGAGCGTTCCACGGCACTGAGAAGAGCCGTGTAATAAAAAGCAATAGTGTTGCCTGTTTAAAACATACGGAACCCGCACAGGGGAGACGTTCTCTCCAGGGCCGATGCTATCGGGGGCAACACCCTTCACTTTGACTGGCAGTGGGTCTGCTTATAGGTCGGAATATGGTTGGATTGAATCGGCCACCGATTCTTGACAGGCTGGGTACTTTATTCTTACACACAACCAGACTTGTTCATTACTTCACTAAACTGACACGCACGCTACCGCTCGCTCTCCTCGCTCGTACACTGACGTCACACACACACGTACACTGCCAGTGATATGCGTGCGATACTTTCTCGTGAGCACGAGAAACATTAAAAACATTTTTTTTACCCCATGTCCCTTTACGGGTTCCGTACTCTCTACCACCATGTGTTTATTCAAAGTTTGTTGTGATGCGTGAACACTGCGTACATGTAAGGGGCGGGATTGAGCAGCTGAACATGGCTTGTAGGCTCAGAGAGCAGCGGTCGGCCTTATAAAATAGCGCTCGCAAGGCAACATCAAAATAATATATAATATACCGGTATGGCGATTTTGTCTCAACTACATATCTCTTTAAAAAATATACCGGTATAAATTTTACTACCGGTATATCGCCCAGCCCTAATTTCATCTACTTTATATGATCCCACAACACATTTTATATACTTTATATGATTCCACATTACAAGTCAAATCGTCATGAGGAATCTAACTATTGGAAAGATCCAACACATTAATACAGGTCAGCACATTGTTATGCAACATACAATTTCAGGGTTACAAGAAACATCACCTTTTCCAGGTAACCATGCTTCCTATAATTGCAGAAATTGAGCAGTGCTTTACTAGCTGTTTGGCCCTTGTTTTTGAACACACACACACACACACACACACACACACACAGGCAACCCGTCCCCAACCCCTCGGGCTGGACGGCCCAGGGGAGAGGTTGTGGAGGGCGTGTACCGCCCTTAACCAGCAGACGCCCTTTTCGTCACACTAATTGGCGAGATAGGGAACACCTGTGGCGGGGAACGAGGAGAGAAGGGCACCCTTTAAAAAGCGCTGTCACCTGTCCCTAAACAGAGTCAGAGAGGGGAGAAACCTGAGTACCCCAGAACCCCGGGCGGACGAGTAGACGGAAGGGATTAAATGAGCCGTTCCCGGCAGGCCCCAAGGAGGACGCACCCCGGTCAAGGACCGACCGCCGTGGATCAGATCGCCCACGGGATCGACCTCCCTCTCCCGGAGAGAATAGAACATTGACCCCCTTTTTCCCTGGCTCACAAAGTCAGAGTTAGATTTTCGTTTTCCCCGCGATGGATCCTCATCCACGTGTTTCTTTGAGTTACTCCGAATAAATGCCCTTCCGGGCTTTGTACCAGCTGTGACGTGTGGTGATTCCTGTAAAACCGAGACATTCCGGGGCCCGGGTTGCTACAACACACACACACACGCACACGCACACACACGCGCACGCACACACACGCGCACGCACGCGCTTTAGGCCGGGGGGGGGCCTTGGACGATGACTTTTCAGGCCTGATTAAAGTGCACTGATACACATGCAATAACAGGATGGACAGCAAAGGAAAGGGAAGGCTGCAGATAAGTGACTGGTGAGGAAAGAAGCAGGACAACGTCAGGCAAAAGGTTATGAGAAAAACCCCAACAGGCCACTGCTGACGGGGCCGCTGGCCTTGGACGAAGACTTTGTCAGGGTCAACTTTTCAGGCCTGATTAAAGTGCACAGATACACATGCATTGACAGGATGGACAGCAAAGGAAAGGGAAGGCTGCAGATAAGTGACTGGTGAGGAAAGAAGCAGGACAACGTTATAGTTCTGCAGTTGCATCCCAAGTTCCAGGTGTCCACCCCGACGACCAGTATAATCACTGACCCCATTTGTAGTCAAATCTGTACATCCTGTTTCTTTAACCACACAGGATGTGGTTCGGCGATTTCGAGACCGTCAGCCCAGTTCCGGGCTTTCATGCTCTTGTTTACACTGATCACAACAATGCAACACCAGTTCAGCTATAAGCTGCTTCTCCAGCTCACCATGTTTTGGAATAGCCATTGTAACACGCAGTTGAAGAATGACTGAAGTGTGCATGGACCTACAGGCACACACAGACCCATGATGGGACGATGACCGTAGATTGATAGATTCTCTGCTCCACTGCGGTCTTAAAACACATACCTCTGAACAGCCACACACACACACACACACACACACACACACACACACACACACACACACACACACACACACACACACACACACACAGTTCTTACTTGATATAGTACAAGCACAATCCTGCTTTGGGAGGTAAAAATAATAGGCTAAATGTCAACTGACACCTAATTGCAAGTGTTTTTTTTAACCTTTTACAAGTTAATTAATTGCGGTTGTGAATGGTTGTTAATGATTGTCATCCTTGACAAACTTACAACCATTTTTGGCATAGTTTTAACCAATTACAAACATTGAGTGTATATCTTATGCCGTGCACCACACAAACAAAAAAAAACACAACAATCACAGCAAAGAAAACACATAATTCCCCCCCCCCCCCACACACACACACACACAACCACTCACCACGTGGGGATACTTGGCGACCTTGGACACCAGCTTGGCCCTGGTGATATAATATCTGGAGATCTGGTCGAGGTAGGAAGCCGCCTCACCCTCCACTGTTCTCAGCTCTGCTACCGTTTCCTCCTGCACACACACGGACACACACAAAGATTGCCCTTAACACCAAATATTCTGAGGGCCCGCCCCCCCCCCCCCGAGGATCACGGTCTGGGAAGTATAACCGTCTCTCTGTCCTGGCTCCACTCAGACAGCAGAAATGACATAACTCAGGACATAGGAATGGAACAGTCCATGGGACGATGTGAACTGCAGTGCATTTGGTTCATTAGAAGGTGATCGGGATGGAAGCTGGTGTTAGTGTTAACCTCTTTTCACACTGAATACGATTGTTCTTCACTATTTTTTTCCCACGTCAATAAATAATTACAAATCACTGAGCTGAATGGGACTGAACACATAAGACTCGATTTCCATTTTGTGAAAGAGCATCATTTACTTAGCCTGGGTATACGACCCATGCTGCCTTGCGCGCGTTTTCATTTCGCACTGCTAGGCAGCCTGGATTCTATGGATCCGATTTTCGCCTGAGATAGGGAGCCAATCACAGAACGGGGAGGGACGGCAAGACGATGACAACGTTTATGCGACACACCCATCGTCTTCTTCCTCATCTAATTTTTGTCGCTCTACATAGTCATCTGGTATAATTGATACGAATGGCTATGAGCTACGTACAGACTCATATGATGGACATTTGTAGCGCCCAATGAACGGCTCCTGGCAATCGAAAACCACGCCTCAAATACGAGAAAATGAATGAGTGGCTCCCAGACCTCATCTCAATGTAGATTGAGATGAGGTCTGGCGTTAGCCAGGCTATAATTTACTATACTTTATTTTATACAGCTCTTTTCACAGATAAAAAAAAAAATATCGGTTTAACCCATCAATATCAGATATCTTTGTCATTCACCATGGACGCGATACATACGTTGTAGGAAATGACAGACTCGCACCCGATTAACGATTCTCCACAGTACACTTAATGCATCCATAGTGGTCAACTACATTCAGTGTTTCCCCCAGCACTGTATGGTTAAGGCGGCCGCCTTAACAATAGGGCCCCGCCTTGACTACCAATGTATAATATATATACACCAATGTTTAATCCAATATTTAATAATTATGCATTAACAAAGTATAAAACTCTTGTAGGGAAAGAAAACATACTTCGATCAGGTATAAAAATAAAGTTAACTAATGCATCAGTAATACTGTTCACAACAATGGTCGTGCCAGGGAATTGAAACGGATCCCCCCCCCCCCCGTTCCTTGACCAAGACATTTTCTGGGGGAAACACTGACATTCATAGACATAATTATCTCTATCCATTATATGTCTTCATGGTTCATCTCGATGTCAGTCTGCGCTAGAAGCCAATGTTTACTTGCACTGCGTAACGTGAAACGAGTTTGCTTTGATACCATAACTGTGATCAGTTGGTTCGCAACAGTTTCATTTTGGATACCAAGTTTTCCAAAACAGTGATAGTCTAACTTTAGTTTTCAGACAGGGATGCAAAAGATGGAATGTATTTAAGTATGCGCACCCACTTATCACATCATATATTTTCTATGTAAAAGGACCTTTAGTATCTGTATTGCAGCGGAGCAGAAGTGTTTGAAATTGGACTGGACTCTAGAGTTTAGCAGTTTTAAAGTTGCAGTAAATTACGATTTTACTGCCATTCCAACCAGGTGCTTCATTTAATTACAAGAAAACGCATGTTCAACTATTTTGAATAGAGCATATGAGAAGAATAATAAAAAAAAAGAGAACAGTTTAAAACCCATGCAAAGGTCGCCCTCCTGTGTTCAACATTGAACAGCACCATGTCTGACCTGTATGGAGACTCCAAAGTTATTTCCATCTTCTATTCTGGGGATGAGAAGCTGGACCCACATCTTCACCTGATGATGACAAGAGACAGAAGGAGTCAGTGGGTGAGTGAGAGTGAGTGGGTGACAGCTAACAGTTGTCACAACCACAGCACCAACTCTGGTGCTTCACAGTAAACGCATTCCACGTTGGTTATTGGTTCAAATGACGCCAAAGAGGCCATAGCTCGTTAGTTTGTCTAGGTTGAGTTAACTTGAAAACCCATTTCAACAAACACAGAAACCTCAATTTGTTTACGTGCAAAATGTAAAAAGCTAACTCTTGCCATTTCTTAACCCATTTGTACCGGCTGCTGCGCGGCGCAACATTGTATCTAGTAGATACAATGGTTGAGACTATCAACCATCTCAAAGGCAAATGCTATATGCACCTGGTTTTCATGAGAGTTTAGGAGAGATTAGGGCTGGGCGATATACCGGTATTAAATTATGCCGGTGTGGAGTGCGGTAAATGACGAGACAAGAGACGGAGATGGGTCGAGTCAGCTTTACTCTCCACTTCTAAACTAAACAAGTTACTCCAGCATGAGTTCAAACGTAACAGCCGTAAACCAGAACACCCGTCAACCCGAACTGTCGTAAACCCTTTTCCTTAAAGGAACAGTCCCTTGGTGAATGTCTTTATATTGTTGTGGGTCACCACACAGGCACCCCCAGAATTCACCCAAACCAACAGGTGCAGACCCGACAGGGAACCTACAGAGAAAAATGGACACCCACTAGTGTTAAACAGAACATGCTAGCATATAACAGTCCACAGAAAAATCAACGCCTAGGGGGGCAGACCAGGCGGCCTGAACGGCTGCGCCTAACAGGAGAAGGGCAAAAGGCAGGAGCAGGTGCCGAGGCCGCTGCAGGGCCAGGTGTCGAGGGTGCCGCAGGCGGGCGCCCCCGCCGCGGGGGCTGAGCCAGCTGGAGCGGTTCGTCAACATCCACATGAGCAGGCTTGGGCCGGTCAATAGCCACCCGCTCAGGCCTGCCCCCCATATCCACAACAAAGTTCTTAGGCCCACCCTCCAAGACGCGGAAGGGGCCATCGTAGGGGGGCCGCAGCGGGGTACGGTGGCCGTCGTGGCGGACGAAAACGTACTTGACTGACGGTAAATCCCTGGGAACGTAGGACCGGGGGAGACCATGGTGAGACGTTGGAATGGGAACGAAAGCGTCCGCAATGTCCCCGGACGCAGCACGATGGGAGGCAGCCGACCACGGGGCCGTGGCGTCCGGAAGAAACTCCCCATGGACGCGCAGGGGATGGCCGTACACCAGCTCTGCCGACGAGGCCTGAAGATCGTCCTTGGGGGCGGAGCGAAGGCCCAGCATAACCCATGGGAGGCGGTCAGCCCAGTCGCTGCCTGTAAGGCTGGCCCTGAGCGCGGCCTTCATGTCCCGATGAAACCGCTCGCAAAGCCCATTGCTCTGTGGGTTATAGGCTGTGGTACGGTGGACCTTCACCCCCAGGACCTCGGCGACCGCAGTCCAAAGCTCCGACGTGAACTGCGGCCCCCGGTCCGAGGAAAGGTCGGACGGTGTGCCAAAACGGGCCACCCAAGCCATAACGAACGCCCGGGCCACCTCAGCTGCTGTAGTGGAAGACAGGGGAACCACCTCTGGCCACCTGGTGGTCCTGTCCACCATGGTGAGGAGGTAGGTGTAACCACGGGAGGGTGAAAGCGGCCCCACCAGGTCCACATCCACATGGTCGAAACGCCTCTCTGGCACTTTGAAGAGAGCCAAGGGGGCTTTGGTATGCCGAGTCACCTTTGCACGCTGGCACGCCACACAGACAGCGGCCCAGGCCCTGACGTCCTTCCGCAGGCCCGGCCAGACGAACTTGGCCCCCACCAGCTTGGCAGAGGCCTTCACCCCCGGGTGGGAAAGGCCGTGGATCGTTTCAAAGACCCTACGCCGCCAGCCAGCGGGCACCATGGGGCGCGGTTGGCCAGTGGAGACGTCGCAGAGGAGCGTAGTGTTGGCCGTGCCAAATACCACATCCTCCATGAGGAGCGCCATGGGGGCCGCCCTGTAGGCCTGTACCTCAGAGTCCGTAGCCTGATCCCCAGCCATAGCTGCGTAGTCGAGGCCCAAGTGGACGGAACCAATAACCACCCGAGAGAGGCACAAAATTGTCCTTGCCGGCCACATGCTGAATGTCCGTGGTGTACTCAGAGATGGCGGAGAGCTGACGCTGCTGCCGACCAGACCATGGCTCCGAAGACTTGGCCATGGCGAACGTCAGCGGCCTGTGGTCAACGAAAGCCGTGAACCGACGGCCCTCCAACAGGAAACGGAAATGAAGGGAGGCGAGGAAAAGAGCCAGGAGCTCCCTGTCGAAGGCGCTGTATTTCCTCTCGGTGTCACGGAGCTTCCTGCTGAAAAAGGCCAGCGGCTGCCAGGCTCCGCCCACCCACTGCTCAAACACAGCCCCTACGGCGTAATCAGAGGCGTCCGTAGTAAGAGCAACAGGGGCGGTCGGAGACGGGTGCGCCAGCAGAGCAGCGTTGGCCAACGCGGTCTTGGCAGCATCGAAAGCAGCCGTCATCTCTGTGGACCAATCCAACACGTCTGCCGGCCTCCTGCCCCGCAAGGCGTTGTACAAGGGTCGCATGAGCTGGGCCGCATGGGGGAGGAAACGGTTGTAGAAGTTCACCATGCCCAGGAACTCCTGCAGGGACTTCACAGTGCGCGGGCGTGGGAAACTGGCGATGGCGTCCACCTTGGCCGGGAGGGGAACCGCCCCCTGCGGGGTGACGTGGTGGCCGAGGAAAGTGATGGAGGACCGGCCAAACTCGCACTTGGCCGGGTTGACAATGAGACCATGCTCACTGAGCCGACCGAACAGCTGCCGTAGATGCGTCAGATGGTCGTCTGCAGACGCACTGGCAACGAGAATGTCGTCCAAGTAGACGAACAGGAACGGCATGTCCCGCAGCAGAGTCCATGAGGCGCTGAAACGTCTGAAAACGTTGAAATGTGTGCTGCGCCCTTGAGGCCGAAAGGCATCCTCAGAAACTCAAAGTCCAAAGGGCGTGATGACCGCAGTCTTTGGGACATCCTGCGGGCGGACGGGCACCTGATGGTAACCGCGTACCAGGTCCACCTTTGAAAAGACGGCGGCGCCGGCCAGGTGTGCGGAGAAGTCCTGAATGTGCGGTACCAGGTACCGGTCAGGGGTGGTGGCATTGTTCAGGCGACGGAAATCACCACAGGGCCGTCAACCCCCATCAGCCTTGGTCACCATGTGCAGGGGGGAGGCCCACGGACTGTTGGAACCGCGTACGATGCCGAGGTGCTCCATGGTGGCGAACTCCTCCCTGGCGATCGGGAGCTTGGCAGAGTCGAGGCGCCGGGCCCGTGCATAGACCGGGGGGCCAACCATGGTGATGTAGTGCTCCACACCATGCTTAGCCACAGCCGATGAAAACGTGGGCGTGGTGATGTCGGGAAACTCAGCCAGCAGGCGTTGATACAGGTCCCCGGTGGCGAACGTGTTCGCAAGACAAAGCCCCCCCACCCCGCCCAGCGTGCAGGGGTACGAAGCAAAAGAGAGGGCGTCGATCAGGGAGTGTCACACCAAATTTGTACCGGGTGCCAAATTTGTACCGGGTACGTAATCCATTCCAAACCTGCCTGGCAACAGATGATCGCGGACGATCGCGTCGATTGACGTAGGAAGGTTCAAGAACATTCGCGGTTAAACACTCGGTTTACTACACATTAAACACAGAAGTTACTAGCTAAATTCAATTAAACAATTAAATGCAATACAAATATAAAGTTAGGAACGCTAATAAATGTAATTTGTAAAGTTAGGGCTATCTGTCTTGTCGCGCTTAATGAACGACTTCGCGAATGTTCTTGAACCTTCCTACGTCAATCGACGCGATCGTCCGCGATCATCTGTTGCCAGGCAGGTTTGGAATGGATTACGTACCCGGTACAAATTTGGCACCCGGTACAAATTTGGTGTGACAGCGGCAGTTCATTACATCCACCAGCAGACTGTAGGCGCAGAGGAAATCCGCTCCCAGGAGTGGCGTAGACACGGCAGCCATGACGAAGTCCCAGCCGAAACGCCGGCCGCCGAAACACACCTCCACATACCTCGTGCCATAGGTACGAATGGGTGTGCCGTTGGCGGCGTCCATCGGGGGGCCATGGCCGCCAGCCAGTGTCTACAGGCGTCGCCGGCAGGATGCTGCGCTGAGCCCCAGAATCGACCAGCAGCCGCCGGCCGGACAAGGCGTCAGTGACGAACAACAGCTTGCAGTCCCGACAAGCGCTCACAGCTGTTAACGAGCGCTGGCCCGGACGTTTCCCGGGGCCCCAAAACTGCAAGGCTGGCGACACTGCTTGGCCTTGGCCCCAAACCTGGCATGGTAGTAACAACACCCGTCGTCACGCTGTCGGCGGGCTGTCACAGCGGCTGCGGTGTCCGGGTCGTACCCCGGGGGCGGAAGCGGGGCCGACGAGTGGTGGGGGGGCAGCAGCGCATGGACAAACTGCTGCCTGCTGGCGAGGAAAATCCTGTCGGCCTCCACAGCCACCGCCCGGTAGTCCATGGAGGCAAAGAGGGGGGAGCTGAACAGAGCGGTGCGCACGGGTGCTGGAAGCTGCCGCAGGAATATGTGGGCGAAAAGGAAGGAGGGATCCGCCGAGCCCAGCATGGCCAGCATCCTCTCCATCAACTCGGACGGCTTGCCGTCACCCAGGCCGGTCAGGGAAAGCAGGCGGTCCGCCTTCTCCAGCTCCGACAGTTCAAAAAGGCCCAGGAGGAACGTCTTGAGTGCGTCGTACTTGCCGACAGCTGGAGGAGCCTCCAACCGCGCCATAAACCTGGTCGTCGTCGCGGCATCTAAGGCTGCTACCACGTGGAAATATTTCGTGACGTCCTGCGTTATTCCTCTCAGCTGGAACTGGGCTTCGATGTGTTGGAACCACGACCGTGGGCTGTGCTGCCAAAAGTCCGGTAACTTGACGGTGGCAGCATAGATAGCGCCGACGTTAGCCGCGTTGTTATCACCGTCGATGTGCTACATAATCCAGCCGTATCCAACTCGCGTCGGGGGTCACCAATTGTGGAGTGCGGTAAATGACGAGACAAGAGACGGAGATGGGTCGAGTCAGCTTTACTCTCCACTTCAAAACTAAACAAGTTACTCCAGCATGAGTTCCAACGTAACAGCCGTAAACCAGAACACCCGTCAACCCGAACTGTCGTAAACCCTTTTCCTTAAAGGAACAGTCCCTTGGTGAATGTCTTTATTATGTTGTTGTGGGTCACCACACCGGTATATTTTTGAAAGCGATATGTAGTTGAGACAATATCGCCATACCGGTATATTATATATTATTTTGATGTTGCCTTGCGAGCGCTATTTTATAAAGCCGACCGCTGCTCTCTGAGCCTACAAGCCAATGTTGAGCTGCTCAATCCCGCCCCCTACATGTACGTAGTGTTCTCCCACCCACGTTACGCACATGGACCTATTAAAAAGGTTACGCATCACAAACTTTGAACCAAAACATGGGGGACACGGTGGTAGAGACTGAGCAATTGGTTACAAAAAAATCAATAATGGCTCTGTTATTTGGAGTTATTTCGGGTTTAGGATTCAAGAAAAACAGCAAAGCGACGTGATTTGTAAAGCGTGCAGGAAACAGGTTACGACAAAAGGTGGATGCCTTGAAACAAAAAGTTGTTGAGGAGGCAAAGTCTCTTTTGGCTGAAGGCAGTCAGCTGCCTCTGTCTGAGCCTGTAGAGCAAGAAGTGTCAATGGCACCATCCGCAGCAAAGAAGAAAAAGTCACTAGCCAGCTACTTCAAACGAAGCATAGCGGCCAGCAGTGGCAACACACCGACACAACAGGAGAGAATTGAAAATGAACTTTCAAGCTACTTGCTATCAGCTAGGATTGAGAGTGATACAGATCCTCTTAAATGGTGGAGGGAATTTGAAATGATCTATCCAGCGCTTAGCAAGGTAGCAAATAAGTATCTTGTAGTACCAGCAACCAGTTCTCCTTCAGAGCGAATTTTCAGCAGCAGTGGTAACATTGTAAGCTGTTACAGGGCATCCCTGAAGCCTGAAACAGTTGACAGGCTTGTTTTCCTAGCACAGAACCTGTAAGAAACAAGTTTACATAGGAAGGCTTAAGACTAAATATTCTGGTTAAAGTTTTGGTTCAAAGACTAAATATTCTCAGTCTACCTCAGTGAATATTTACAATATATCTAGCCATTTGAGTTTATTATGGCTTATTTATTTTCTATACATTTTATTTTCATAGTTGACTAATTATGCAGGTGAGGCCTGCACTACTGTTTACAATTTTGTTATTTGCAGGGGTATGCCTGCCTAATAGTTCAGAATATTGGCTTGTGTAGGCCAGTGTTTTATTATATTTCTGTTTTGAATGTAATACTGTGAAGCCATAGGCCTGTTTTTCGGTCAGCCTGTTTTACATTTTTTGTTATTTGCAAATTATGCCTATAAGTGTATGCTATTTGCACTGCACTGTTGTTTTTATTTAATAGTACTTGACATGTTTCAAACAGGCAACACTATTGTTTTATATCTGTTAAAGCACAGCTGTGCTTCATTGAGCAAAAACTAAACATAAATAAATGGCTGATGGTGAATACTTGTGGCGTGGAGTTAAATGTACACACTTTACCCGTTTTGTTAAAAATATCCTTTTAATATCGTATATTGCCATTTGAACGAAAAATATTGAGATATGAGTTTTGGTCCATATCGCCTAGCCCTAGGAGAGATGGCTTCGTCTTATTTCTTATATTACTTAAATTATTACTTACTCCTGCGTCTAAAGCGTATGAATGACAGGCACCGGCAAGGTGTCAACTATGAAGCAGCGAGGCTAGTCACAGATCAGGTTCGTTATTTGCCGGAGGGAAAACCTTGCAGTCGTGCAACTTCGGTGAGTTAACGTTATCGCAATTTATCGCTCAGTAACGTTACAGCAAACACTGCATAATTTTATAGGTATACAGGAAACACATTAATGTGAAATAGACAGCATTTGGAAGCTCAATCTCGATAAAGAGATAGCAGGTATTCCACATGTGATTGCTTTCTTTTTACTGTCTGGAGGCGGGTCTTACTATGTGCGAGGGCCAACGTGACATGCAAAAGCTGTCAATCTCAAAGACAACTAACTTTGTGATTCCAACCGCGATACTATTTGGATAGGACTCCCCTGAAGAAATTTCATGAATGCAAGTTATTTTATCATTGAAAATGTAAGAACATTTAAGTAAGTGAACATAACCTGTGTGGTGATGTAACTCAATTCTTAACCAAGTTATAGTGCGTGTGAACCCCCCGTTTCAGCTCGAATTCAAACACTATTTGAGAGTTTTAGGAGGGAAGGGGGCGTGTTACGACCCATGGCAACTTTGTGCTACTTATGTCATTAGTGTCGTTTTTTCTGAGAAACATGAGAGATGTCTATAAAATGTGCCATAAAGTTTCTTTAAAATGAATTATTGATAGCTAGCTGCTAGCCAACACCCAGTGGATATATACGGTCACCGTGTGGGTATGGCTCACAAAAACTCATCACTTGTTTGTCAAATCACATGTTTGAATTTTCAGATGAGTTTAAAAGACCAGTTAGTTCCATGCAGGAGATGACGCGGTTACCAATCCAACCTTCCACATCCAACCTTTAACGAACGCAGCAAAACACCATAGAGTTTGTGATTTTCTTTGAAAGTGTACTAGATGAGCTAGTCATGTGGTGATATCGGATCGGCGCATAGACTTGCGTACCCGCCGATACTGCATTTCAGGCAGTATTGGAGAAGTTTCCGATACTGGCATCGCTAGAACTCTATATACAAGTGCCCAAAGAGCCTAACCGTGTTGCATTTCTCAATGAGCGTCCGGATCTCTGGCTTGACACGCTCGATCAGATCCACCAGCCGCCGGTTGCAGCGCATCATGTTCTCCGGCGCCACCACCAGCACCTTGGCCTCTCCTTTGGTGTCTGAAACCCAGGATGCGCCCACAGGGGTTCCATTAGTGGACCCCAGGTAACCCCGAACAACTGGAACGACTTGAGAGGCTTTGCAGAACAATTTGTCTTTATGGATGAGCATCAAATAATTTAAAAACATTAAAAGAAAAAAAGGTCTTTACCCCGACAGTTCTCATCAGCTCCGTCCTCCAATTTCCTCTTCTTGGCATTTTGCTGGAAAGGTCAAACACAGACGTCTGAGTACACTCTTTTGTTGACTTGTTTATGTCTAAACATGGGGCTTTCCTATTGTACTCCATATACAACACATTTGCATAACACACGCAGCATTCCTACTCCCGCTTGATACAAGCAGGACAAACCGGTCCCGTTATAGGTCTGCTCCTTGTATGTACCAGGGAACAGGTGGGTAATACGCCTAACTTCACTAGTTTAGTCTACTATTCATACCATGGTACATACAAGGAGGTTATTGTAACAAGCAACACTGGTTTTTTGTCCTACGATGGCACCGCTTTGGAGAGGATCTATGCAGACATTAGCTGTGTCCCAAACCTTTTACATTTAGGGCGTACAGCAGACGCTTTTGTCCAAAGCGACTTACAACGGTTCATACACACATTCACTCAACGACGGCGGAGTCAACCATGCGAGGTGAAAGTCGACTCATCTAGCGCAGTTAGGGTAAGGCGTCTTGCTCGGGGACACCTCGCCACTCAGCTAGAAGGAGCAGGGGATCGAACTTGCAACCTTCCGGATACAAGGCAACCCACTCTCCCTCCTGATCTAAGCCAACCCCAAAGCCTCAGCCGCAACTGTCGTAGGGTGCATTTCTCGGCTGCTACGTCATCGAACGCTGTCCCGATGTGTGGTATCCTCTGCATGCAACCGATAGATACAGCCTTAATTTTGACAGAGTTGAAGGACAAAATCGGTGTATCCCTCGTAGGATACACACATATCTACCTTTAAAATATGAGATGGTCAATACAACTAGGAAACCCATCACTTTATTATTAGAACAATAGCTAGCATCGCTAACTAGCAAGCAGAGCTAATAAGTAGACTACAGCGTTTCTAAAAATATCCGAACGTATTGGTTTAACCAGACGTTGGCGTACCGGGTCGAGGCCGTGGTTACTGTTTGTGAAGAGGATGGGATCTGGCACCCTGACGACGATCTCAGAGTGGATTTCCTTCAGGTCCTCAACGTTCAGTATGGGCTCCTAGGAGACGGGGCACAAGCATCGAGTCATCCACCGACGGTATGCTGACGATGCTCCGACCAAGCGTGAGACGGTCTTTGGCATGCCCAAAATAAAAGTATAAATAATTATATTTAAAAAAAAATCATAAATAAAATGCATTACAATGGTAAATCTGCAGGCTCTCCATCTGCCTTTAAAGCGTACCCGTCCCTGTGTGTCTGAGGGTGCACCCCTCTCTGTGTGTCTGAGGGTGCACCCCTCTCTCTCTCTCTCTGTGTGTCTGAGGGTGCACCCCTCTCTCTCTCTCTCTGTGTCTGAGGGTGCACCCCTCTCTCTCTCTCTCTGTGTCTGAGGGTGCACCTCTCTCTCTCTCTCTCTCTCTCTGAGTGTACTACCGTGTATCTGTATGTATGTCCTTCGTGTATATCTTTACAACTGTTCATCTGATCTACTTCCCACTTGCCATGTTTATTTCTTGGGACCTGAAGAGGCAGAGTGCCAACTAACTGGGCCACATACCAGGTTCATTATGAATATTAATAATAAAACAAAGACCAAACCTATTCCTTCAGTGGCGTCTTTCCCACAACTGAAAGAGGACTTACCTTTAAAAAACTGTCCAGTTCCAGAAGCTTCAACGGGAAGAAGCTAGCCACCAGGTGCTCTGCCTGGTAAGAGTAGAAGGATAAATATATACATCTCTGCATCAAATTTCTCTGTGCATTCTGTGCTTATGGAAGGACAAACCCTTAAGGTCACTATAGCATTAGGTATCACTTAAACATGCAAATACGGGTCAAACAAATAAAGAAACACATAAAATCCCCTCTTATTGTGACTAATGCATTGTGTACAATGTCCCTAAAATAAATAAATAATTAATAAACAAATAAACAAAACAAATTCACTTTCAACCGCTACTGGTGCTAGATTTAAGGAATTAAGGTCCGAGCCTTCTGCCCCTTGAGAACAGCTGCTTGGGAGATGCCGTTTTATCTCCACAACCCCTGATCTCTGTAAATGTAGTATGCATTACTATTTAAGAAGAAAACAAAAGAAAAAAAAACATACCTCGCTTGTGATCTGTTCTCGGAATGCATCCACCTGTAAAAAAAACAACAACAATGAGTGTAAACAAAAGACAAGTTAAACGGCACTGAAACACATCAGGCCCTGAGCGGAAACAAATACGGATCAGAACAGCATTCAATACGAGGAAATCTCACTTTACACAGGGGAAACATATGCCAATTTACTACACTGACGTGGACTATTAGGTTCGTGGTCGGTAATACAACTTGTCCACATGTAAAGGCCTCAACAGAAAACTGAAGAATAGTCGAGTCCAGAGTTCACAACAATAGGAAAGAAATGGAGTGCTAGAACTACCGTTAATGGCACTACTATCATCAGTCATAACCATTTGCTAAGTGTTATCTCTCTCCTGGTGGCCCTGGTCGTGGATTGTGTGGACCAGGCCGAGACCCATGGGTTTCGCTGTCCGGGTACAGGACTGTCTAACATCCACAACGTGTGGGTCCTTACCTTCGACTTGAGCTCGTTGTCTACCTTGAGTGAGGACGACATCGCGTACGACTAGAGAAAAGTCAACAACACGATAAACACAACGCAGTATGTGTGTGAGATCCTGACCACGGATACTTTTGTTGGAGCCACACACAACGCTTTCAAGCGAGACGCCGCTTCCAAAGTTATGACGTGACGTACACGGAAGACGACACCACGTGGTTGTGACATGTGCACCGACGTGTTTCTGGTCGGACCGATGTTGGGGGGGCACCGTGCTAGTCTCAAACCGCAGACTGAGAAGGTTCAAACTCTTAAATTAAGCCAGGGAAACTCCATATGCGAAACATTTGAGCGGTCACGGCGCATAAGCTGGTGTGTTCTCGTTGGGATGTTTAAGCCATTTCTCCGTTCATTTTTTTGAGGGCGGTTTAGTTCGTTCTGTTGTAATACTTTAATGGCTTTCAGCCATTACAATTATGCGTTATTCTTTATGATTCAGAGTTTCGAAAAATCATATCTTTAATGTAGGATTCATATTTAGAAAAGTGACATTTCGAATCAGTGCTTCTACACGGACATACCTAATAGATGTACCGATTTCCGCAGCCCAATTTTCTTCTTTTGTAGCGCGTCATCTCCGGGAGAGCCAATAAGCTTCTGCTGTACTGCGCAGGCGCATCGCGCACCCTCACGGCTTAGCGTTGGAGTTGCAGCTATTTACATGTGACAGTGTTTGTTGCACTATTAAAAGGTTACACGACAGTCAGATATCGTGGTCGTGGATATATGTATACTGTCAACAGTGGCATGTCTGAATCAAACATGTGCATTATAAAGCATGTGAGTGGATTATCCCAACTTAATGATCAGATTTAGGGAGCGTTACATGGAAGGTAACATAGGCGTTTTGGCCTTTAACCCTCTCAAGGTGGAGGGTGGCCCTGGACGCTCGAGGTCCCCGTTGATTTGCTTTTTAACTTATGATGTACATTATTTTAGTCTATGCTATTTCTGATGACATGTTTCAAGCTAAACACAGTTATGAATGGTTTCTTCACCACATAATGGACAACACCATATAAGGGTTTAATGATAATTAAAGACTACAAACATGGCCACTTTGCCATTTCCGTTTAAAGAGCAACTTTCAAGTTAATTGTATAAGTTAATTCATACAGACTTTTGTATGAAAATGTCAATTTAAAAATAAATACACAGGAATACAAATGTATTACAACACCCACGGAAGAAAGTGTACCTATTCTAAGCTAGGCTCCCAAAAACCGCCCCTTTCCTCGAGAACGCACCTATGACGTAACGACAGGCAATCATTGGCGCTGCTGCACCTATTCTCAGTGTGGGTTTAGTAGTTGGTGTGTTGGTAAGAGACAAAAGAGCTTGTCGTGATCGTTGTAGTTGAGTAGGTTTGTGTTGTCAAAATGGTTAATTCTTGTGTTTGTTATGGATGCAACAACTCCAACTTGTCTGGCCATCGGGTCCACCGATTTCCAAACAAGAAAGACAACCATTTCCGTGCTTGGATACGTTTCGTCCAGGCAAAGAGAAGCAACTTCGCTGCCTCCTCGGTGACGAGACACACGGTGTTGTGTGAAAAACACTTCACATCGGACAGCTACAACCAAGGAGATCTGATGGAATTGCGCCTGGGATTTAGACGAAGAGAGTGGGTTAGGCTCGCAAATGGAGCTGTGCCATCTGTGCATGCAAGTCTACCAGCAACATCTGGCGGGAGTGAGTCTAGCACTAGCAGAGAATCTGCGCGCCGAAAACGGGAGCTTTGCACAGTAAGTCTTATAATACCTATAATTTTCCAAATGTATTTTTTTCTTGACGTTATAATGGATTAGTCTTGGCATTGCTTTTGTTGACTGTAATGATGATAGTGAAGTTAGCACCATGAAGGCAGGAGAGCCCCCATAGCTGCCGTCAGCTTATAGCTACTCTTGTTACGTTAGCCCCACGAGGCTGCACATGATTTTATTGTGCTAATAACATGATCTTTTTGAAAACGCATCCAAGTAATGCTTTACAATATTAGTTTTCTTGAAGTTACATCGGAGTTGCCTTGGTTTTCTTTGAATGTTGGAATCAACAGGGCACATGCGAGGAAAGGCAGGTGATACTTCGGACTACATTGAAGAAATTTCGAAAATATTAGCTGCTAGCAGTCTTTTAAATAATGCATGAGTGGGGGATTTTCATGAAAGGATTACATTTTTTTAAAGTTGGGATTTTGGTCTGTTTTCAGATTTTGGGAGAGAGCGCTGCTAGCAAAGATGGGGCGCGTGCAACTACCACTTCAGAGCCTGAAGATGATGGAGATGGAGACATCTCTACGATGGACCCTGAGCCACTAGTGGTCCATCGTGGATCTCAGTGCAACATACGATGTTTCCATCGTTCATTAGGTAGTTAGCTTATATCTATCATTCACCATACATGCCATATACAATCACAAATAAGGATGACATGTCAACATTTTTCATTTTCTCCATGGTTACTATTTTGCAATTTACACTTCAGACAGCAAACATTGAGAATTATGAACTTCATAATGTTAGAAAAAGATATTTTGTACTGGGTTGCATTAGATACTGCATGTGTCGATACCAATGAATGTGTAATGGTGAACAACTATTAACATGAATCTCTTTCATCTAAGCTGTTCAGGTAAAGCCTCAGATGGTGGATGTGGGGACTCAAACTGAAAGGTTAGAGATACGAAGATCGACTCCACTGGCCAGTCCTGAACAAAGTATGTGTACTAATAATTACTTTTGTTATGAAATGCGAATATGTTTCATGCAGGATCACCAGCAGCCACTAAACTGGAGAGCGGCTGCCAGGAAAGCACTGGTGAAAGGTGTTCGACAATTGCCACCTCAGCATCAGACATTCTCCCTGGAGGCCTACCATCCCCTCATTCTGCACTTTGCTCCCAGACACACTGGTTTCTCTTTTCTTGGGATGTACAGCAGGTAGTGTTATCACTTAAAAGTATCGATACTAATAAAATTTGGTATTTTGACATTTTTTAATTTCAGGATATTGCTATACTTTTGTGCACGTGCATCACTAACAGCAGGTAAATGGTGACGTAATGAATATGGCTAAAAAGTAATGCAGTGTTGTATAGCAGACAAATGTTATTGATAACAGCATTACATATTGTGCGCAAAAATTGAGTCCTTGTCTTTAGACCCATTTGAACTGAAAACATTAATCTCATGTATTGTATTTCTGTTGCATTAGATTGCGTTGGGTTAACTTTGGAGACCTAATGTTCTATCTACTTGTCTCCTTCAGACTTCTCTTGGCGGCCCTACATTTCAACAGTAATGGCAACAGAGATGTAGCTCGAACCAGTGAGGGTGAGGCACGCTACGCTGTTCGCTACCCACAGTCTCGGAAAGGTGGCTGGGTAGTCCGCCCCATCAAGGAGAAACCATCTTACGGTTAGTAGTTTCACTTAGTTTCTCAACATCTTTTGTGAATCTCTTTTTTTTTTTATGCAAGTCAACCATGTTACTAAATGTGTTAACATTTCTCTCAAGGATACGCAACAAATCTTATGGTCTCTCTGGTAGAGGAATACTCTAGATCACCACAGGCCCTACAAGAAAGCAGTGCTGTCTTGTCTTCTGCTGCCCCGCCCCCCCTCACCACTTCCCTCCAGAAGGTTGCCAAGGATGAGGCAGTCAGCCTACATCTGGCACATGTTAACACTTGCGTTTTAACATGTAATAAAACATGCGTGAAGGAAATTGTGAGAAAACATGTATCGGTACTCTTTAGTTAGTTTATTGGCCTAAAAAAATAAAATAAAGAATGCATACAATGGCACTGAATTTCCTGTGGAATGACACATAAATCTAATCTAATACATTATACCAGTACAGTTTGTTTCACTATGAATTTATTCATCGTCTTCCAAACGAGACCACTGGAAACCTTTATGTCCTTGTCCTTCTCCTGCAAACTGCCTCCTTATTACTGCAACAACGCATGAAGGTACGGCTTTCCTGATGTCCCTGCCTAGAACTCCATACGCCCAGCGGACAACCTGCCTGTATGCCGTGTATCGGAACTGTCTGGTGAAGATGGGGACATAATTTAATTTTGATCATACCATGTTTTCATAGTAAACAATTTCAATGGTAAATATTGCATGTCCTGTTGGCTGATATTCTACTGTACTACACAACACCAAAGTTGTTTTTATAGGAAGTAAATGGAAACCGAGTTTAAAAACCTGCTTAACAGGATTTACTGTTTTGGTGTAGAAAAGCTGGTTCTTTAAATTACGGTTAAATTATTTTTGCTGAAAACCTACTCTGGTCTGCTGGCTTGGAGAGGGCCGTGCTGCTGTCTGAAGTTCATGTAAGCTATCTGCAGCACAAAAGGATTTAGACAGGAGGCTTCAAACCCTGGATGGAGTGAGGCAGGCAACATCTTCTGGGGGATCTAGGTTTTGGACAAGGGACCAATAGGCGTCGACCTCCTTACAGCACTATCTCCACTGCTGACGGCATAAACGTGTTAAGATAAACTCACTGTCCTTCCCTTGTAGCTCTAATAGTTGGTGTAAGGCCTTGTAAGAAATGACATGTAGACTACTTATATTCTAAAGCTTAGGTAAGTGAGATACACCCCGTCCTCCATTTATGCACAGTATAGGCTGTCAATTGGACGCAACTTCTCTGCATGCCTTACACCCAGTATATGCATGTGCCAATAAAATATCCTTGTAACAATGACGATATTTACATGAACAGCATATTCCCGTCCTAATCGGAACACTAACTGCTTTCAGACACGTCCTCCACAGTACTGCATATGCCAGCTCATTTACAGCTATAGCTTAAGCCTACAGCATTCATTTTACATCTGGGATCTAAAATAAAAAATTGAAGACACATGTTGCTGGTGACAATCTACATGGATGCTTAAAAAACAACAAAGTAGACAGCAATATTGCTAAATATGATGTTTTACAAATACTGCAATGTGATAAACATGAAGGCAACGTTAGCCACCATTAGCTATATAGCCCGTGGACACTCACCACGACACCTGCCCGATTCTCCTCGCACCACAACTCTATCTCTCCTCTGTCCATTGACCCTTCCTCTTACCTCTGCCTGACCCCTCTCTCGCCTAGGCGGCTCATAATTGTTGGGCAATGGCCCATCGTAAGAGCTGACATTAACCCCTACTGCAATCTCTTCACTGTCTGACTCCATTACGAAGAGATGTTTATCTGTCGTTGCGCCACTTTCGGTCACGTCCGGTCAGAACGTTTTTTGAGACTCGGAAGTAATTTTACTCACAATTTCTTTCAAAAACGTTTTAAATGCACATTTATGATTAATTCTTTCACGCAAATCGAGTTCCTACATTATTTATCTACACGTTCATCACAGGGTTTTCAAATTGAAACATGGGCTTTAAGCCAAGACAGACCAAAGGTTTACCTGGGTAAATTAGAACATGTAGGCGTGGCCTATTTCGTCTACTCCCAATATAACTGTTTGTTTACCTGTGTTCGGCAGATGCTTCATGAACCACCTCCAGAACGCAAGCCTGTTTACCTTGTGTCTCTGTTAGAATAAACCACGTGTTGAACATTTTCCACTCTCCGAGTCATACCTAGCGCGAGACCACCATACCACAAAGGATCGAATTAGTTTATTCCACATCACTTACCTGTTCCGACCTGTGCCAAAATGATGTTAAGATGCGGGATACACTTAGCAACACATTAACCTGCAGCAGCCTTCAATTATAAATCCAGTTCTCTTAAGGCCCTTTACTCCAACGTTGTGGAGTGATGTACACTGGTAGCTGGAGGATGTGAAATCAGGGTATCCACAAATATAATACAAAGCTACAAAATAATATAGATATTTGTGTGATACATCGCTTCAGTGCATATTTGAGACTTATAAACCGCAAACAAAAACGTAATTTATGGTCTGAGGCTTTATGATTAAGTTGCTTATAACTGTAAAGTTGCAGCTCAGATGAATTTTGAATTAATGGAAAAGGAATAGAGAAGTTGGAGGAACTAATTATGATAGAAAACACGAGGTGAGTTTAAAATAGATATGTTTGGAAATAATAAAATATATATAAATATTTCTAAATGGGGATTCATACTAAATACTATAATTATTATACCCATTGTAATGTCAGTTGGGAATTGTTGGGAAAAACGGTCTGGCTAGTTACTGGACCAGATGAAATGAGACGGAGAGGTAATAAAGTCTATCGGCACGAGGACCTTGGATTTATTAAGTAAAGTGGCAACGGTTATACAAAGTCATAAGCGTGAGAAATCGAATATGTCTAAGTCCCTAATCAGCGCTGATGGTTCGTCCGGAGCTTCGCCTCCGTGGAAGGTCTGCTTCGGAAGAAGGTGAAGAGTCCCAGAGTGATACAGTCTTATGCTGTATCTCCTCGTGATGAGGTGTGTGCGTTTGAGATGTGTGTGGTTCTGTGTGTTTTTACTTGACCTTGGTTCCCAGGCACTAGTGTATGCATGTATATCTTCTTGTGTTCCTCCTTACGGGGGAGAGCTTCAGAGCATCACCTGTTGTGGTCCTCCCATCCTTGAGGATGACTGGTGCATTGTCTGAGTGTCTACCATCTGCCGGAAGGAGATATGGGGCCCTGACTCTGGCCCTGACCTGACTATATTCTCATGTATGTGTTATGTGTTAAAAGTTGACTATATTATAAGGTGACTGCCATGTGATGTGCTCATTAAGCTAGGGTAGGAGTTAGCTATATTTATAATGTACATGTGATGTGCTCAGCAGGTTATTTTGCCCCAACATATCCCCCTCAAGTCGTCGCAAGACGACTTTTACTCATTAGGGGTACGAGGGATAGGACTCCAGCGCGGGACTACCATCATAACATTAGTAAACAATAACAATATAAATGCAACAATCACACAAATACACTAACGATCACAGGAAAGAAATGTAACCACGAAACGTGTCCCTAAATAATAGCGAAGATATGAGGCAGATAGCGAATGGCAATCCCCCTCAACCCATCCCCAGAGGACCACACACTAAGGATGTGAGGAGGAGTTGACTGGTCGTGTTACAACAAGCAATCACACGCATGGGGCATCCAGGGTAGGCCCGGGGCACGGGAACAACTGAAACCATGGAATAGTCCTGAGCGTCATCATGGGCAGGTGGTCGCAAGGCGCCACCTGAGCATTAGACCCTTTTATTCAACTGCGCTCAGGACCTCGTCTGATAAACGGGCAATCAAGGCCCCTGGAATCTCGCCCGTGTGAATCCCCGAGCTCCATCTAGTGGAACAGCGATATAAACAACAACATTTACGTTCCCGGCGTCGGTTGCGTAGACGCGGGCATAGATATGGGAGCGGCTAAAAACAGTGAAGCGTACAGAAGCGAATACAGCCAGGGGTGCCCTCAAGCCTTAAGGGAGCGGGCCGCAGCCCCTGGTACCGAAACGCAGATCCCTGGTCCGGGCGTCGTGGGTGCTTCAGGTGGGAGGGGGGTGATGCCGTTGGCGGGGACGGGAATGGGGCAGCCCACCTGGAGAGGTTACTAGCACGTCACAGGCGGGGGGGGGGGAAGAGGGAAGGGGTGTTGCGGTGGGGTGTCAGCCGACGGTGATGGAAACAGGACGCCGGGGCCGTGCATCTGGAGAGGCCACTCGCACTCACGGGTAGATGTCCGGCTCGGCGGGGACACAGTCGTCGGCGGGGGCTGGGAGTGTCTCTTCGGAGGCGTAGGTTGGGAGTGTGTAGGGGAGCTCGTCCTCAAAGTCAGAGGCTGCAGGGCGAGGGAGGGTCCCTTGGAGGTCTGGTCGTGCTCGGAGTTCCGACAGGATGCGAGGCGCGCAGTTGTGGGGGGTGCCGTCTGTGTCTGCGGGATACTCTCCGGTCATATTTACTCCTTTTGTTGAGTAGCTCACCGAGGGATCTGTCAGGGCCTCGGTCAACCGGATCTGGGTAATGGCAGCCGACAGGGTGAAGAGTGAGCTCTCCACTGCAGCCTTGACTCCGTGGGTGGTGTGCACTACCGTGGGGTTGTTCATGGTGAGGAACTGTGTCTTCCGTAGGGCGATGGCGATGGCCATGAGATGTCTGGCACAGTGAGGGAGTCCTAGGCCCGGAGTGGGTAGGGCCGAGCTGTGATAGTGGAGGATCCTTCGGGTGCCGGGCTTTGCCTGCCAGAGGGTGGCCGCTACATTTCCGTTTCTCTGTGTGACGTCCAGATGGAAGGGGGCCGTATAGTCGGGGGCTTTGAGGGCGGCGGCTGAGTGGAGGGCCTGTTTCAGCTGATGGAAGGCGGTGTCTTTTCCTGAGTCCCACTCCAGCGGGGCCCGTAGGTTTCGGGGGCCTGGGCTTGGCTGTAGCTGGAGGAGGGGGGTGTCCAGTTCTCGGTGCTGGATGGTTCTTGCCCCAATGGCCCGGTCCTTCCTGGTATCATCGGGCATGGGGAGGGAGCTGTTGTCAGCTTCGGGCTTTCCTTGCTTTGTGGGTGGTTTGTCCTTGTGAAGTGGACCCCTTCTTTGGCTCGTTCCGGTTCCGGGGGGGGGGGGTCTTTGCCAGGTCACCGTGACCGGGGACTGAGATGTGGCGTGGGTTATTTCGATAACTGGGCACATGAGATGGGGGGACCCGGGGACCTGGAAGTCGGTTGGGGCATAGGGGAGGGAGTGGTTGTACGGAGGTGGGCGGGCCTGCTCATCGGCCTTCGGTAGGGAGGGATAAGGTGAAGCTGTCAGGCTCGGTTGGGTAGGGGTTACTTGGTCCGTTAGGAAGGGATTCCTGGAGGAGGGGGCTGGTTTTAGGGTGTGGGGCGGGAGGCAAGAGGCCAATGCTTTTAATACTAAGATTCTCTTTTGTCTTTTCCGGTCTTGGGTTTCGAGTGCATCCGTTCGTCCCGTCTTGGCTCCTGCGTTGTCGCGACGGACCTTTGCCCGCTCATACTGGCTGCCAATGTGCGCGTGTATGGCGGCCCGGCCGGTCTGGTCGAGGGGTCCCATTCGGATCACGCCCTCTTTCTGCCAGGTTTTAATGTAGACATCACATCGGTTCTCCCATTTCTTCCGGTCTTGGCCTTTCAATATTTTCCCCGGTTCAGCGTTGAGGCACAACCAGCCCAGCGCTCTGGTCCGTTGCTCGTCCGACATGGTGGGTGTGTTCGCCGTTCCTTAGCAGCCTGGTGTGGGGGTGGTCGGGGTCGTGGACGCCTTTGCACTGGAGGCCGGGTGCGGGGAGGTTTGTCTTTTTATCTTTATTATTCACCGGGATAATTCTTCTAGCAGGGGGTGATCGAGAGTCGGGGTTGGATTGGTATTGATGTTGTCCAGTGGGGGGCGCTGTGGCTTGGGAAGGGTAAGGTTGGAGTGTTCCGGCAGGGGGCAGTCTAGTTGGGGAAGGGCAAGGTTGGAGTTGTCCAGTGGGGGGCACGGTGGTTGGGAAGGGTAAGGTTGGAGTGGTCCAGCAGGGGGCAGTCTAGTTGGGGAAGGGTAAGGTTGGAGTTGTCCAGTGGGGGGCACGGTGGTTGGGAAGGGTAAGGTTGGAGTGGTCCAGCAGGGGGCAGTCTAGTTGGGGAAGGGCAAGGTTGGAGTGGTCCGGTGGGGGGCGCTGTGGCTTGGGAAGGGTAAGGTTGGAGTGTTCCGGCAGGGGGCAGTCTAGTTGGGGAAGGGCAAGGTTGGAGTTGTCCAGTGGGGGGCACGGTGGTTGGGAAGGGTAAGGTTGGAGTGGTCCAGCAGGGGGCAGTCTAGTTGGGGAAGGGTAAGGTTGGAGTTGTCCAGTGGGGGGCGCTGTAGTTGGGGAAGGGTAAGGTTGGAGTGGTCCGGAGTGGTCCAGTAGGGGCGCTGTGGCTTGGGAAGGGTAAGGTTGGAGTGGTCCGGCAGGGGGCGCTGTAGTTGGAGGAGGGGGGTAGAGTTGGAGTGGTCCAGTGGGGGGCGCTGTAGCTTGGGAAGGGTAGAGTTGGAGTGGAGAGGGGGGGGCGCTGTGGCTTGGGAAGGGTAAGGTTGGAGTGTTCCGGCAGGGGGCAGTCTAGTTGGGGAAGGGCAAGGTTGGAGTTGTCCAGTGGGGGGCGCTGTGGTTGGGGAAGGGTAAGGTTGGAGTGGTCCAGCAGGGGGCAGTCTAGTTGGGGAAGGGCAAGGTTGGAGTTGTCCAGTGGGGGGCGCTGTGGTTGGGGAAGGGTAAGAGTTGGAGTGGTCCAGCAGGGGGCAGTCTAGTTGGGGAAGGGTAAGGTTGGAGTGGTCCAATAGGGGCGCTGTGGCTTGGGAAGGGTAAGGTTGGAGTGGTCCGGCAGGGGGCAGTCTAGTTGGGGAAGGGCAAGGTTGGAGTTGTCCAGTGGGGGGCGCTGTAGTTGGGGAAGGGTAAGGTTGGAGTGGTCCGGAGTGGTCCAGTAGGGGCGCTGTGGCTTGGGAAGGGTAAGGTTGGAGTGGTCCGGCAGGGGGCGCTGTAGTTGGAGGAGGGGGGTAGAGTTGGAGTGGTCCAGTGGGGGGCGCTGTAGCTTGGGAAGGGTAAGGTTGGAGTGGTCCAGCAGGGGGCAGTCTAGTTGGGGAAGGGCAAGGTTGGAGTGGTCCGGTGGGGGGCGCTGTGGCTTGGGAAGGGTAAGGTTGGAGTGTTCCGGCAGGGGGCAGTCTAGTTGGGGAAGGGCAAGGTTGGAGTTGTCCAGTGGGGGGCGCTGTGGTTGGGGAAGGGTAAGGTTGGAGTGGTCCAGCAGGGGGCAGTCTAGTTGGGGAAGGGCAAGGTTGGAGTTGTCCAGTGGGGGGCGCTGTGGTTGGGGAAGGGTAAGAGTTGGAGTGGTCCAGCAGGGGGCAGTCTAGTTGGGGAAGGGTAAGGTTGGAGTGGTCCAATAGGGGCGCTGTGGCTTGGGAAGGGTAAGGTTGGAGTGGTCCGGCAGGGGGCAGTCTAGTTGGGGAAGGGCAAGGTTGGAGTGGTAGGGGGCGCTATGGCTGGGGAAGGGTAAGGTTGGAGTGGTCCAGTAGGGGGCAGTCTAGTTGGGGAAGGGTAAGGTTGGAGTGGCTAAACTTTTGGCGGAGGGGGAGGTGTGGCTTCGGACTGAGCGAGAGAACTCAAAAAATGGCGGCCCTGATGCTATAACTCTGTGTGGCCTGTCTAACACACAAGAGCGGATGAGAGACTAGGGGGTAACTTTTGTCACTCTTGGAGGAGGAGAACGAGAAAAAGGAGGAAAAAACAGGGGGGAGGGAAGCAAAAAACAACAACAGGGCCTATAGACGTTATTCAATACATCCAGATATTCTTTATAGCCAATAATCGTTATCTATCTTTATTGATTAATCTGCGTCAATCAGACTAAACCGTCAACCAACGCGGCAAAGAGATGTTGTTTAGTATTGTGGTTTATCTATGCGACAGGTCCGGCAGTAATTCAAAGAAACACAGTAAAAGAGATATCATTTATCCTTGTCAACTTGTCTAGGTCTAGTTTTAACGGTTCAAACAGTAAATTGAAGCGACACAGTAAAAAAGGTTATTTATCATTGTCAATTTATCTATTTCCGCTGGTTACGCCATAGAGCAACGCAATACGTCAGAGAGACATTTATTCATTATTATCAATCTATCTATTCCTACATTTACCCGTTTTAACGGACAAAGATAGAGCGGATCACGCATACACACCCACTGATTCACTCACAGATTCCCTCTTTCTCGCAGACGCACCCAGAAACATATCGACAGACTTCTCATTCTGTGTCCCGCACCCACAATCATCAGACACAGCAGAATAGCGTTAAGCATAGCAAAGCAAGCAAGCGTTGCACACATATTTCCATATTTTAGCCGGCCCAAAAATACGCTCGCTCTCTTTCTTTCTCTCTCTCTGGGCCTCTTACACACACACACACACACACACACACACAGCCACTCCGTCTCTCTCTCTCTTATTCTCGCGCATACACACACTGCCTCTCGTTCACTCGCGCATACACACGCTGTTTCCTTTGCAAAGGGACTTTAACCCTGATAAAGGACTCTAAACTTCTCACCACATAGAATTATTTAATACACAGATTATTCCATCTGGGTTCCGAACCCGGCCCAGGCATCCCTCTGAGTCCACTCAATGGCTCAGGCATATATTCCATCTGGGTTCCGAACCCGGCCCAGGCATCCCTCTGAGTCCACTCAATGGCTCAGGCATATATTCCATCTGGGTTCCGAACCCGGCCCAGGCATCCCTCTGAGTCCACTCAATGGCTCAGGCATATATTCCATCTGGGTTCCGAACCCGGCCCAGGCATCCCTCTGAGTCCACTCAATGGCTCAGGCATATATATTCTGGCCATCGGTAGTCTTGTATCACTGACCGATTCTTATAGGCCCTATGGTCTCGAGGGTATTCTTTCACCATGCAACGAGCCGATATTCGATGTGTCACGCATTCGGGGTCAATCGGGTTTTACGGGGAAATGCTGGGGTGCAGTCCTATTAGTCCCCACGAGATATCCCGTAGCGAACCGTTCTCACAGTCTCATCTCCTAATGTGGTTCCTACATAACTATGCAGAGTTTGGATTTTATCAACAGGTTCTGCCTACCTTTTGTTGGGCGATCGCGAGGTGAGACTGCAGGAATCGGTCCGGTTCTCCGGGGTCCCGAGGCCGTGCCGCTCTCCGTCTCTCGTTTCCCAGTTGCGGTCCAATTCAGAAAAAATCACGTCGGGGTCACCAATTTGTTGGGAAAAACGGTCTGGCTAGTTACTGGACCAGATGAAATGAGACGGAGAGGTAATAAAGTCTATCGGCACGAGGACCTTGGATTTATTAAGTAAAGTGGCAACGGTTATACAAAGTCATAAGCGTGAGAAATCGAATATGTCTAAGTCCCTAATCAGCGCTGATGGTTCGTCCGGAGCTTCGCCTCCGTGGAAGGTCTGCTTCGGAAGAAGGTGAAGAGTCCCAGAGTGATACAGTCTTATGCTGTATCTCCTCGTGATGAGGTGTGTGCGTTTGAGATGTGTGTGGTTCTGTGTGTTTTTACTTGACCTTGGTTCCCAGGCACTAGTGTATGCATGTATATCTTCTTGTGTTCCTCCTTACGGGGGAGAGCTTCAGAGCATCACCTGTTGTGGTCCTCCCATCCTTGAGGATGACTGGTGCATTGTCTGAGTGTCTACCATCTGCCGGAAGGAGATATGGGGCCCTGACTCTGGCCCTGACCTGACTATATTCTCATGTATGTGTTATGTGTTAAAAGTTGACTATATTATAAGGTGACTGCCATGTGATGTGCTCATTAAGCTAGGGTAGGAGTTAGCTATATTTATAATGTACATGTGATGTGCTCAGCAGGTTATTTTGCCCCAACAGAATCAGTATTGTCACCTATCTGTCTCCTTTCCTATCTGGACATCATAAAGATAACATTATTCATTGACCTTGAAAGATTATTTGGACCCTAATTGACCATATGTTTACTGAAACGACTTTGAGATTAAATAAATGGTAAACCATTGGTCATCTGTGTCAACATTCCTCCCCCTACCCTACCTCTAAATATACCAAACATTAGGTTGTGATGCCCTTGACTGCCATACAATTTTAAGACATAAAATAATTCAAACCAAACAGCCACACGATCTTGAACAAAAAATATAAAGATTTCAATAAGGCAGGTAAAGCCATCTTACCTCAAAACAACGTGTTGATAATAACTAGATATGCATAAATACGTAGGCCTAATTAACAGACATCTTTGTCCTGTCTCTAAATTTGCTCTTTTAATAAGATCCAAAGATCCCGCCAAGCACTTCCTGTACGGGTCTGAGGTCTATAGGCCTACTTCCACGTTAAGATCATGCAAAGAATCTTCTACGGGACGGGTCACAGCGATAACGAAAGAGGAAGTATACAATGGACGGTGGCGGAGAAGACATATCGGGTAAGTGTGTCTACAAAACGAGAAGAATATGATAATAATAACATTTGGTGATTCGGCGAATTGCATGACTTAAGTCATGTAAGTGGAGCATCCCCAAAGTTTTTAAGACCGCTGTAGAAGCGTAACAGAGATAAGAACACGCAACGCGTGGCGCCTATCCATTTGGCGATTCGGCGACGTGCATTACTTTAAGTTACAAGAGTATGGCTACAATAGAGGCGGTGTGGCGAAACTAACCGGCGCGGGTTTATAATTAATATAAACCAGCGCCGCTTGTTGTTTGACAATGTTATTCGTTTCTCAACAGATGAACGGGTAGCGGAGGCTTGTCTCAGAGGGTAAGCTTAAAATCAAAGTTACAAATGTAGATACGTTACAATTCCATGCTCATGATTAAACTGAAGTCTTAGGCCTATATACAGCGCATAGTTATGTTATTTTATGTTTACATAATATATCAATTCTAATGTGGAATAAAAAAAAGATTATCTGCTAATATATAATCCTACCGTTCTGGTCACCCAGAACGGTGTTGTCCTTTACACATAATTAGTAATAAACGTAGGATCAGAGATCTGGGAGCTTTTAAGAATTAATAAGCAGTGTGATCATAGCTAATGGTTCTGTGTTGAGGCGATGGATAACCCCCTGTATGTCTTAGGGTCATGGAGGAGCAGCTGAGGGAGGGTCACCTGGACGGCGAGGCTCCGGCCCTGCCGCCGGGCCCCGAGCCGCAGAGTGAGGCGGAGAGAAATTTGACGGATGAGTTGGGCCTGAGGATTCGCCAACAGAGCTCCATTCTCAAAGGCAACAAAGAGTTACAAGAGTATGTTGTTTATATTGGCTCGTTCTTTTTCATAATTTTCAGTGCACTTCAAACCAGCACTTTCCTTTCATCAAAATTCACCTCGAAATCATGCATTCCATAATCCATTTATAATGCCTGCGGCTTCTGTTTTCCTCTCTCAAAGCTCCATCGATGGGGTGATTCAACTGCCAGGTTCAATGATTGACAAGTTCTCACAGCTGGCAGGCAAAGTGTTTAAGGATGGAGTGACCTGGGATAAAATCATATTGCTGTTCTATGTTGCTGGAAGGATGGCAATAAAGGTGTGTGTTAGTGTGTGTGCAAACAACACCGATCAACCCACTGCTATACACAGACCAATAAACCAACACAAACCTGCCCCCAACCACCCACACTATATGGTGCATAGTTATTTAAATGTGTGTGTGTGTGTGTTTGTGTGTGTGTGTGTGTGTTTGTGTGTACGTGTGTGTGTCCCTCTGGCTTCCAGGTGATGGAAGATAATCTGCCTCAACTGGTGATTGAGATCTTCAAGATATCGTTGAATTACTTCAAGGAGAAACTACAGGGCTGGGTCCGTAGCCATGGAGGATGGGTAGGTTATAGCCTTTCCCACACTCTTGAGTCTTACTGTCCTTGGATGTGCTTTGCAGCAAAGACAAACATACATTTACAACTGTGCTCAGAGTCACTCACGTTGCAGAACACTACAGCAAAATTACACTGGAATAAGAAAGAGGAAGGCTATTTGTACAGAATTAAGACTGTACACAAGACTTAATTAAGCTAAATTAACTTTCCATTACTATTTACTACAGATTTAGATTATCATTACAAAATATAAATCAATTTAAACATCATGATATATTATTACAGGTTATTAGCTAATTACAATGAGCCCATGATGTTGCAACAGATCAGTTGCAACATCAGATGTACATATTAATGCATCCCAATTTATAATCCAGGGATTATATATGATTCTGAAATGGGCCATTCTTAACTAGTACTTACTTTTGGTACTTTGGGTATATTTATTTCTAATACTTATGTACTATTAAATAAGTACAGGACTTACTTGATTAGTTTGTTTACACTAATTGCTACTTTTACTTAATTAAAAGATCTGAGTCCTCCTACCAATGGTTTAATTTCATTCCCTCAATGTGAAATTGTTCAATTGAAAATAGCAATTCACCCGAAATCACAATTATGTATTTTAATTGTGCATCATTATTTTCCACTTCTCTTACATCATAGCTAAGAATAGGCTCATATCAAATTCATATTTAATTCTGTCTTAACATAATTACATCTCTATTCCCTTCTCTCTCTCTCTCTCTCTCTCTCTCTCTCTCTCTCTCTCTCTCGTCAACAGAGCAACTGTCTGTCAGAGCTGAGTGGCCGTGTGCCGGCCATGCCACTCAACACCAACCTTGCACTTATCGTCATCGCCGGCCTGGCCTTCCTAAGCATCGTTACCTGGAGGGTGACACGGGGGTCCTGAGGCCAGGGCCGCTGCCAGAAATTTGGGGGATTGCTAAGTGGTAGTTATGACTTGATTTCACCTGCAGATTACAATCTTACTCTCATTTTGACAGAGAAATCGGTTATACCAGCCTGTTATCAATCTCAGAACGCTGGTTTATTTGTCATGTCTGATCTGTCACATTCAGTTATTCAGTGGTGGAGTGTGAGGATAGGTTTCTTCAAATTGCAAAATGATTTTTACAAAAAGATTTTTTATATTTGTATATGACATAGGGCTGCACAATTAATCAAATTTTTATCACAATGACGATATTGGCTTCCCACGATAAAATGTACTCGATCGTGTGATTGTTAAAATGCGTGGTCCCCCCATTTTTTAAAAAATAATAATGCATGCTCCGCAAAAATAATTAAATAAATAAATAAGCGTGCCCCATCCATGCAGTATACACTCTGGCTCCGCTGCAAAGCAAACCAAGCGCTCCTTTACACATGCTGTCTCCGTGAGTCCAGTAAAAACCGCCGCGCAAAGCCTGAAATCGAGTCTTCTGGAGACATTCTGGACAAGGCTTAGCCATTACTTTGAAAGAAAATAAACAAAATTTAAATGTCTGACGCAGCAGAAGTCAAAGAGCTCGTCCCTCGTTGCGGATCGCCGTCCGTTATCTGGAAATATTTCGGATTTAGGGCAAGCGACTTGAACCAGCATCAAACAATATGCAAAGTGTGCCGTAGAGTTGTGTCAGCGCCGCTAGGCAGCACAACTAATTCATTCAGCCACCTGAACACACACCACAAAATAGACTGACGAATGCATGAAGGCTATAAAAGTGTTGCATCGGCTGCTAACACGAGTTGTCCCACATCAAGTCAGACGTCCATAAAAGCGAGCCTGTACAGTGTGACACCGTATCTATCCAGGTCACAAAGACACACCGAAATCGCCAATGCAATCACATTCCGTTTGGCCAAAGATATGTGTCCAATTAACACCGTCAGTAATGAAGACTTCAAGAAAATGGTAAACATACTGGACAATATGTATGTTATCCCCTCGCGCAATTATTTTTCCAAAGTGGCATTACCTGCGCTGTATGCAAACGTCAGGGACTTGCACATAGGCAGTGGGCACTAAGGCAATGCCTTTTCTTCT
The DNA here is from genome assembly GCF_949987615.1 of Pollachius pollachius. NCBI lineage: Eukaryota > Metazoa > Chordata > Actinopteri > Gadiformes > Gadidae > Pollachius > Pollachius pollachius. The sequence goes on from NC_136944.1 coordinate 6,764,254, forward strand.
GGTGCATTCTATGGTGGCATATTTATTTAAGTAATCCTATTTTATTATAAACACCTTATTTACAAGTTTAACTAATCTTTTACAATTTAAACATTGTCAAATCTGTGCCCTGTTGATTTAAGTTGGTGATATGTATGCAAAGATTTGTACATTAGCAGGAATGTAGCACAATGGTTCACGGTTGTTATAGCAGTGTTATGTTAACGTGACCGTTCAATAAAAATATTTGTCAATCAAATGAATAATCGTGGTAAATAATCGTGATATCAGTATTGATCAAAATAATCGTGATAATCATTTTGGCCATAATCCTGCACCCCTAATATGACATGTGACAATAAATAAATCATCTTAAATCTTGAATCTTATTTGGTACAATGCTTATGTTGTTACAGCATGTTATTTATGTTCTCATAGGTAAAATAAGTGGATAGTAAATGTATTAAAAATGTACATTACTGCACAAGTAATGTACATTTTTAATACATTTACTATCCATTGCACACAATAAAGTCCAATAAAAACTTCCATAGTCCCTGCAGCTGCCATTTGCTAATGGAGTGAGCATTGAAGCTACAACATGTCTATGGAAGATTTTCTGTTGAAGGACATGTAATTGGAAAAGGATATTTCGGTTTGGTGGTATGGGCCTGTTTTCTTGACCCCCTGGGGAGGGTCAAGAAGCCAGGGTTCCATCTGATAAGGCCTTAATTTATGACCCCCTTTATGACATCCTGAGGAGGTTCATCGATAGATTACAATCTGGTTAACCAATTGTAGCAGGTTCGGGCAATGAGAGCAGGCGGGGTTGTCGTTCTCTCCGCAGGAGATCGGTTTATTAGTTTTCAAAACGGAACAGAAATATGTAAGATGCAACAAAAAGGGTCCATTAAGAGCTGTCTCGCGGTGGATTTCGGTAAGTGTCACTCGCTCCGGACCTCCGTGGTCCGTTCGCTCCTGGGTTTGGTCTCTCTTCACTATAACAGAAAGCAGGCACATAAGTACACCCTCCCTGATTGACCTGAGTGCAGACACCTGCTCACCACCAGGTTCAATGCCCCCGGCCAATCCCGTGCGCTCCGAACCTGTCCATACTCCCCCTGCAGGCCAGACGTCGCACGTCCCCCCACACCAATACTATATTTTTATTGGGGGGCACAGCTGTTCTCAGCATCCTTGAGGCCTGTCTGCCACTGTATAAGAAGTCCTTGCTTTTGTCAATGGATTGGATTTCTCCTTGCGGAGCTCCCAGAGATGCAGGGGGATTTCCCATCTGGGGACCTTTCCTCGCGGAGCTCTTGGAGAGACGCGGGGCGAACTCCCATCTGAGGCCTCGGATGATTATATGTTAGGCCTCTGATTATTAGTTGGTTGCATGATTGTTGTATGTTATTACGTTTACTGCTTCATTAAATTAACCTAGTTGTTATAAGTTTGGACGACTCTTTTTTACTACTCAGTTTAGACAGAAATTATTAACATGGTCCAAAATTCCCACTACAGACATTCTCCCAAAATACTGAAAACGACAGGACAGAATGGATTATTTTTTTGAATGGCAACGTCCCGGCTACAGTTAGCTCATTTTTGTATGTTTGTGATACTTCCCGTCGCATTGCTTCCCAAACGAGGGCCAATTCACATCCGGATTCGCATCTGTGTTGAAGCTTATACATGAAGCTATTCCGTACGAAAGCCACCAAAGGGGGATGTAATTGCTGCCTTAGTTCCTGCTTCAATAAAGTGGCGCTCTGAGTCCCATGTATACGCAGCCCCAGGCAAATAACATATTAAACTGGAAGTAGTAATTGAAAAACAACAACATATGAAACATTTAGGTAGCGACCTTTTAATAAACATATATAGAACATTATAGAATTAAAAGGGAACTCCCCCCATGTACGCAGCAACACTGGCTGGCAGAGATGGGACAAAGTCACTGTTTGGCAAGTCCCAAGTCTTAGCAGTCAAGTCCGAGTCGAGTCCCAAGTCAAGACAGGGAAAGACAAGTCGAGTCCAAGTCAAAGTCACACCAAAGCCAAGTCGAGTCCAAGTCCAAGTCCCAAACTTTTTCAAGTCTTGAACATTTCATCATGTATTTTTACTTAATAATGTCATTATTAGGCTATTGATCATAATTTCAACATATCACTCTAATGTAAAGTCATTTCTTATCAACACAGTTATAATATGTTCATTGTTTCTGTCTTCAAATGTGTTTTGCGCCCAATCTGGCAACACTGCCTGAACGTCCTCAAAACGTAGGCCAATAGGTCGGTAAAAAAAGCCCAATCTGGCAACACTGCTGAACGTCCTCACCTCCAGCGTCAACGTAAATCAATGGGACCAACTGAAACGAAGCTGAAACTTTAACTGTGATTCTGAAGAAAGCATAAATGATATCAAAATTCAGTTTAGATATTATTGAAGATACGAGTGTGTCTGAATAGACAGGAAGTGCCAGCGCGGGAGAGCTGAACCAAGGGTAATGCGGCTTTAAATTACTTTCATTTAGTTACCCGGAAGGTGTACAGATCGCACAGGAATTAAATTTCACTGGATAAATAATCGGCCTAGGCGTAGGGTAGTTATCACATCTGAACCTTGTTGTATCCCATACGTTAATGTGCTTTAATAAAGGAGGTAAAAGGATAGTCCCTCGGCCTTCACTTAAGAAAATGGCGAAGAACGTTAAAGTTGTGAATTTTTGACTATCACATATTTTGAGTCTTGAATTGCAGCTTCTGAGCAATTCTGATGTTGATTTACTTTACTTCAGATCCAGAAAAATATAACGACACAAAGATCATCATTTTTTGGCCATAACGGTACCAAATTTGATGCTAATATTACATATTATCCATTGTTAATGTGAAATCTATTATATATTATCCATCTATAAACAGTTGTCACTGGTGGCCATCTTGAAAAATCCTCCTCATCTAATTTTTTTCATATTGAAAAGTCTTGATCCCTCCACATGTTCCCCATGTCTTTGACTATAACTGTACCAAATTTGATGCTCCTATCAAATATTATCCATTGTTAATCTGAAATTTAATCTAAAAACAGTCATCACTGGCGGCCATCTTGAAAAATGGCCGCCATATTGAAAATTTGTCATGCCTCTGGCTACAAGCATACCAAATTTGACGCTTTTATCATAAAATGCACAATCCTTCTGGTTATCTGCCCCACTAGACATGGATTGTGAGCGTTAAGAGTGGGTGAGTGTTAAGTTTGTCCACAAATGGATAAAATATGATAGTGTCATTTGATGATTTGTTGAAATGTCGGTGGGGGGGGGGGGGGAGTGTTATAGATATTATTATTCATATCGAAGTTAGAAAGTTAAGCTGGAAACCTGGCGCTAGAATATGAACCAGTGTATGTTTTACCACTTCACTTCCTCGACAGAAACTTTGATTAATTTTTGTTTGTTATTCCTTTTCTCCTCAGATGTTCGGATATTGAAGGCTTGTTCCAAAGAGTAGGCCTAAGTTACTTAGCACTAAAGTTACAAATACGACTATCATGATTCCACTGGAAGTGTGATATAGGCCTACAGAGCATAGTTATGTTGTGTTATGTCTACATATCGTTCCATTCTAATGTAGAATATAATGTAGAAAAAAAAAAATCATAAAATAAATAATGAATTTCATTTAACCCTTCACGTCCCAACACAAATTGAATAGGCCGTTTTGAAGGGTTTATTTCTTAAGAAACATTTTTGTTTAGATGTTGATTTTAGAATAATTAATGATTAAATAAAGGCCTAGAGGTAAATGGTTCCCCTCTGATTATATATATATATATATATATATAGGCCTATTTATGAAACAATTATAATACATTTCTTTTTAAATCCCAGTTGTTTTTGATCATTTATTTTTTGATTTTTTAAATTTAGTAAAGAATTGCCCGGTTATTGGCCGGACCCACCAGACCCCGGGCCGAAGAGTGAGACGGAAAGACATTTGATGGATGAGTCTGGCAGAAGGGTTGGCCGACAGAGCATCTTTCTCAAAGGAGCATTTAAGAGTATGTTGTTTAATTTGGCTTTTTCTTTTTCTTTATTTACCAGTACATTGCTTGCATCGTCTTTCACTTAGAAGAACCATGGGTTCTATAATCCTTTAATAACGCCAGTGGCTCCTGTCTTCCTCTCTGCAAGCTTCATCGATGGGGTGACCTGGGAGACAATCATACTTCTGGTCTGTTCTTTCGGAATGATTGCATTTAAGGTGTGTGTCTGTGCAAACCAAACTGATCCACCGACTGCTATACACACACACCAACAAACCAACACGAACCTGTCCCAACCACCCACACTATGTTGCACATTATTTAAACAAGTGTGTGTGTTTGTGTGAATTTGTGTTTGGGTGTACACGTGCATGTGTGTGGGTTTCTGTGTCTGTGTGTACGTGTATATGTGATTGTGTGTGTGTCCCTCTGGCTTCTGGCTGGTGATAAAAGCCCCGCTGCAGGACCTGGTGGTTGAGATCTTTGTTGCTATATTGCATTGCTTCACCGGATATCTAATAAACTGGGTTGTTAAACGAGGATTTGTAGGTTGTAGCCTGTCCACCTCTCAACACAGTCATTTGCACATGCTTGAGTGACCTTGGATGTGCTTTGCAGCAAAGACAAACATACATTTACAACTGTGTTCAGAGACGCTCACGTTGTAGAACCCTACAGCAAATTTACACTGGTGGAATAAGAAACAGGAAGGATATTTGTACAGAATTAAGTCCGTACACAAGACTTAATTCATCATGATAAGTTATGACCGGTTATTAGGTAATTACAACGCATTTGGCCATAAAACCTTTACCAACTGCAACATCAAATGTACATATCATCCCTATTTATAATCCAGGGATTATATAATTCTGAAATGGGCCATTCTTAATTTGTACTTTTACTTTTGGTACTTTCGGTATATTTCATTCTAATACTTATTAACTATTAAATAAGTAAAGGACTTTTACTCGATCAGTTTACTTGCTAAAAGATCTGAGTACTTCTACCAATGGTTTAGTTTCATTCCCTTTAAGAATCAATATCAAATTGTTCAATTGAAAATAGCAAACAATCTGAAATCACAATTTTAATTGTACATCGTTCTTTTCCCCTTCTCTTAAATCATAGCTAAGAATATAAGCTCATATCAAATTCTGGTTTAACATAATTATATCCCTATTCCCTAATCTCTCTGGCTCTTATTCTCTCTCTCTCTCTCTCTCGCTCTCTCGCTCTCTGTCTCTCTCTCTCTCTCGCTCAACAGAGCAAGGTACTTTCCTAAGCATAAAAACCTGGATGCTGCACCACCTGAAACCTAGGACTCTGAATATAAATGTTTAGGCTTAACAAAAAATAGAAAAATTACCACCAAATTTAGAAATTTAGAAGACAACCGTTAAAACCGTTGTTTTTTGCATTTTAATGTTTTCTTTTCATGTTGTTACTTAAATTAATTAATTAAATTAAACAATTGGCAATTTGCTTCTTTTTTTTACTGCAGTTCTGTATTTGAAAAAAAGAAAATACACAATTATAAGTAACGTATCAATACGCATCACAGCATATTAATAACGCCATCACAGCAAAGTTATAGGCCTATACATATATTCAACATCACAGTGGCAAATGTCTTTAAAATCTGTAAAATGTTAACTAAAATGGCCAACTTTCATTGGCCACAAATCTTTTCAAGGTACTTCATCTTATTTTTACACAATATTATACACAAACATTATACACAAAATACTAAATACCTTTTAAATCAAATGTAGAGTCTCCATAGAGATAATAGCCAAAGCCAAGCAACCTGCAATGGAACTTTCCCAAAGTCGCTATAACTGAGCTGCATATGTAATTACATGAGCCTATCACATTAACTTCAAAAACACAAAAACTGCATCCTCTGTAACTTACCCAGCAGTCCCTCTGTGGGCTAAAAAATAAGTATTTCTCTAAGCCCCATCCTTTTCTGTCAATATACACGATTTGGTCCACATAGGCCTACAGAATATTCAAAGCAACTTGACAGAGAAACAATCTCAAATTGTGTCTGGTGTTGCCTTCTCTGTTCTTCTCTGTCTCTCATTGTCAGTTTGTACCCAAGCCTGTTCAGTAGACTTCCAAACAACGTAATTAAACAAAATCTGATATTGCTGTGAAACAGGTGGAATCCTCGAATAATACTGTTGTTTACTCATTACTTTTGCACTGGCTTTCATTCCCTCAAGTTCAGCTTTTGAAAAACATATGAATTAATTTAAGCTCCTTGCAATGGCTCGGATTCAGAGCATAGGTTATGCCCATCAGGGAAACACAGTACCTTGGGATATCCTTTCTGTTACGCCGCCTCCTGCTAGACTGTCCAACACCTCCATCTAGTGGCCGCTTGACGCCACTGGCCCTCATTCTCCAGACACACCTGCCATCAATCTACAATCTCCAATCCCTACTTCAGCCGGGATCTCCATCCAGCCGGCGCTAGTTCGTCGTTTACTACACCTCAGTCAGTAGCGGTCCTACCACCATGGACACGCCCAATCTCGTAAACTAATGGTGTGTTCCTGAATCCTCGGACGCCAGCCTTCCGAGTTGCAAGACCATGTAATGTATAAATTGGTAACCGGAATGAATGAACCGTAGCAATGTATTTAAGTGTGTAATAGCATTTAAAATCGACATTAAAATGACCAACGTGGTACAAATACAAAAAAAAAAAATCTCTTCACGGCCGCAGCCATTTTGTTGAGACCGTCATCACTGCTCTCGGTCTATGGTGCGTTTTATTATCCATCCGTCTCGGAGGTTCAAGGACGTTTCCGAGCGACACGCGTGAACACGCCCCTTCTCCTCAGACGGCGAACTTGCTTTCTCGGATGAACTCAGAGGAGGCCGAGCAAGGATTCCGAGACAGAATTCAAGATGGCTGCGCCCATGTGTGACTTGAAGCATGAACTGTTTTCATTGTGTTTGGACCGCTTTGGTGGTTTAAATGGCAATTTCAATCACTCGTATTACTGCAATACCTTACTGCGTCCGTATCTCTGCCTATGGTCTATAGCCAACTTATTTTGGAGCGCCCGCGACAACGGCTTTCCGGGTAGTTCATGTTTTTCTCCAACGACCGAACGAAACATAATAAAATGTGACGTCACATCCGAGGTCCGAATCGGTTCGCAGAGAACACTAAAACACACCATACACTCAGATTTACGAAAGATAAAGACAAAAAGGGGGCGTGCCTCCGAGAAAGCCGCAAGAAAGTTGGGAGATCTTCGACTTTCGACTCGGAAGTCTGGCGTCCGAGGATTGAGAAACACACCATAAGCATGTACGGGACTGGTTAGTACTTGGATGGGAGACCGCCTGGGAATACCAGGTGCTGTAAGTGGTGGCCAATAGGTGCAACTCTTCCCTCTGGCCTTAACATCAATCCCGATGCCCCAGTGCAGTGACGGGGACACTGTGCTGTGGAAGGCGCCGCCCCCTAATCATCCTCCTGTATAATTGGCTGACTCATTAATTCCCTCACTCTCCACCTCAAGCTGGTGTGTGGTGAGCGTTCTGGCGCAGATTGGCTGCCGTGCGTGCATCACCAAAGTGGGTGATGCACACTGGTGGTGGTTAGTAAGGTCCCCCCTTCACTGTAAAGCGTCTTTGAGTGTCTAGAAAAGCGCTATATAAATTCAATCTGTTGTTGTTGTTGTTATTATTATTATTATTATTATTATTATTATTATCATTATCAGTGTTAAACTAAGATCAGCCCGTTTTCCCTGTTCCCCCAGTAACCCTGTTCCCTCTCCTTTTAGTTCTCCGTCTGGCACCCTGCTTACCTGTCACTGAACCCCTGTCTGCCTGACTACCCGCCTGTCGCCGAGCCCTTGCCTGCCTGACTGAAAGCCTGTTAACGAACCCTCGCCTGCGTGACCATTGCTTGCCTAGCCCCGGGTTGTCGTTTACCCCTGCCCCAATAAACCCCACTTCCTTTCACTCCGTCTCTGCCCCCCTGTGTCAAGTGTTTGGGTCCCCTTGTCCTCTCCCTTAACACTTTCAATGCAGGATATCCCAAGGTTTGATAGAACAGGAGGTCTTTAAAAGGCAAACTTGGCATAATTCAACCCCTCTCAGGTGAATGACCACTCCCACTCCCTTTTTCTCAAATTTCAAATCCCAACTCCATCCCTGCATTCGCAATTAGCTAACTTAGCGAACATTTGAGCTACAACATGTCTTAGGAAGCCAAACACAGCAGATGTTCTGTTGAAGGACCTTCTCACAAAACCCGCAAAGGACAGGACAGAATGGATTCATTGAAATTTTAAAGTCAACTTTCTGGCTACATTTAGCTCATTTTTGTATGTGTGTGATACGTATTGAACGTTTACCGGGACAGGTCACAGTCGTGCAGAGAACTGCGTTTTGATATCTAGAGGGAATGCCACTACAATTAGTATGGCTGCTCTGAGAAAAAGACGAACGAACCACGGAGCGTCACTTGGAAGAATTCCTCCACGTGACCTTGACTGAACCAACACTTCGGAAAAGGTAAAGAAAGGATTGAGAACCTTGTTAAAGACTTGGATCTGCTTATTTAATTAAAGATGCATGATGTCATAGCCTCTCAGTGAATTTCTCTGCGTGTGTGCTGTGATGACATGATGGCTTGCCTCAGTAAAGCCATTGAGTCTGCGTGGTTCAGAAGTTGTGATGCACCTGTAGCGTGGCACAGAATGCAAACCCAAAGGCTCAGTCTGGTGCTACACATTTATTATTTGGGTTCCTGCAAAATGCAAGAAAATGAACTTGTAAGTGACCATGACCACACAGTATTCTACAGTTGTACTCATCTTCAGGGAATCTCATTGTCTGACGTAATCACGCGAGATTTTCACCCTGTTACTTTCCAGCAACTCTGCTGCTAATGTAGCGCATCTGCCACCTATTGGCGATTTATGGGTAGTACACCTTCACAATTACACTAACAAATATGAATACTGTACAGTGTATTTGAACTCAAAATAATGACTCTCTATCCGTAAACACATATGAACAGGTGGAACATTTATACACACATTGAATTAAAGAGATACTCATTTAATGAGCGTCAACAGACTTATTGCGCCACACACCTGTCGGATGATAAAAGGGGAAATAGCTTTTAATCATATGCATGCAATTTACGAATTGTTCTGCTGATACGATGGTGGAAGAAAAGGATGTTATTGACGCTGTACAAATGGGGTCTGAAAGAATGATCAAGATGACAGGTATTGGAGTATAAACTACAATTGGAACCTGGAAAGGAGTACTAGCTCAGAAAACACAGGCCGAAAGTTTATTGAGTGATGCTGGTAATCTGCAAAAAGTGCAAGAGTGCATGCACAATGATTTCCCAACTCTTGAGGAAATCCCAAGAGCTTGGGCGTAGCTGCGAAAACATGCTACCGCACAGAGGATTCAAAGAAGTGAAACGACTGCTCCAGAAGCATTATAGAGATGAGCTAATGATAGCTAGCGCTTATATTTAAATGGCTTTGAATTGGCCACAAATAAGGTTTGAAGCCGGAAAAGCGTTGAAAGCGTATACTGTATTTTTCTTGCAAGACAATGGAAGATGTGGAGTTTATTGAGGGAATGGGAGGGGTTTTATCTTCACTAAATGGGTGAGCAGCATTAGGAAAGTCTTGTCATCCATCCATCCAGAGCACCGAGCCAAAATATCTTGAACCCACTCACGATGCCCTACCCACTGAACAAGCCCTAGATGTACAGTGGTGCCCAGAAGTTGATACATTCACATACATTATCAAGCTGCAGGACCGGCCAAGGACCAGAAGAGGCATCCTTTTGCATCTCTGTTGTAAATTCTATCGATGACCCTCTTGGCTGCCAGTTGTTTTTCCTGCCAAGCTTCTTTTGAGCGACTTGTGTAAGGAAAAGCAAGGCAAGGGAGAAATCAGTGGCTGGCAAGATGATCAATGGTGTGTAAGTGGCTGGAAGATCTCACTCACCTCTTAGACTTCAACGTAAATCAATGTGTTTAGCATATGGGATTTAGTCACACAGTAGAAACAGGGTTGCATCACTTCTCTGATGCAAGTGAGCAAGCCTTTGGCAGAGCATCTTACCTTGTGTTGATGAAGGAGCGAGGCAGAACCAATTGTTCCTTTGTGATCGGGAAGTCTAGAGTAGCCCCACTTAAGCAAGTCACCATTCCAAAGCTTGAGTTAACTGCAGTAGTTGTCGCAGGTGGACAAGATGCTGCTAGAAGAAATGGATGTCCCACTTCAGCAGTCTGTTCTCTCGACCCACAGTACGACGGTTCTCCGATACATTGAAAGTGAGAATGCTCGCTTCAAGACCTTGTGGCAAACAGGAATAATAAACTTTTTCCAAACTTATTTAATTAATATAGCATATAGGCAAGATAATGATTTTATTTCCTTTAAACATTTAGTCGATTTCTCCCATAGTAGTCACTAATGAACTGCCATTATAGAGGTTTATTTATCTTGTCATGATTGAAAAACTTTTAAATTAGACTTCAAATGTTGTATATTAGGGTACTGATGCTCAAGTTTATTTTCCAGTAAATGCCAACTGGAGGGTCTTGTTAGCAAAAATCCCTGATATGGTCTTTAGTTCAATTAATTTGCTAATTGACTCGGAGGACCTTGGAAGTTGGCTGGGTCCTGGTAGGTGGAGTAGTGATGTTGGCTGGGTGCTGGGAGGTGGAGTAGTGATGTTGGCTGGGTCCTGGTAGGTGAAGTAGTGATGTTGGCTGGGTCCTGGGAGGTGGAGTAGTGATGTTGGCTGGGTCCTGGGAGGTGGAGTAGTGATGTTGGCTGGGTCCTGGGAGGTGGAGTAGTGATGTTGGCTGGGTGCTGGTAGGTGGAGTAGTGATGCTGGCTGGGTCCTGGTAGGTGGAGTAGTGATGTTGGCTGGGTCCTGGTAGGTGGAGTAGTGATGTTGGCTGGGTCCTGGTAGGTGGAGTAGTGATGTTGGCTGGGTCGTGGGAGGTGGAGTAGTGATGCTGGCTGGGTCCTGGTAGGTGGAGTAGTGATGTTGGCTGGGTCCTGGGAGGTGGAGTAGTGATGTTGGCTGGGTCCTGGGAGGTGGAGTAGTGATGTTGGCTGGATCCCAGTAGGTGGAGTAGTGATGTTGGCTGGGTGCTGGGAGGTGAAGTAGTGATGTTGGCTGGGTGTTGGTAGGTGGAGTAGTGATGCTGGCTGGGTCCTGGTAGGTGGAGTAGTGATGTTGGCTGGGTCCTGGTAGGTGGAGTAGTGATGCTGGCTGGGTCCTGGTAGGTGGAGTAGTGATGTTGGCTGGGTCCTGGGAGGTGGAGTAGTGATGTTGATTGGGTCCTGGGAGGTGGAGTAGTGATGTTGGCTGGGTCCTGGTAGGTGGAGTAGTGATGTTGGCTGGGTCCTGGGAGGTGGAGTAGTGATGTTGGCTGGGTCCTGGGAGGTGGAGTAGTGATGTTGGCTGGGTGCTGGGAGGTGGAGGAGCAGGAATATTGGCCTGGTGGAGAGGCAGGTGGAGGAGAAGGGTGGAAGGTGAAGTAGCAGTCATGCTGGCTGGATGCTGGCAGTTGGTGGAGCAGTGACGTGGTCTGGGTGCTGGGGCAGACAGACCACGTTAATGGTTAGTCCAAATGCTTCCATTGCAACCATTAATGTGTATAAAAGCACCTTTTGGGCTGGCTGGATGTTGAAGCTTGGCTCTTTTTGGATTGGTGCTTGCTTCCAAGATGGCCATCTTTTAAGTGTTTTCATTTCGTTGTTTTTTCCCCCTTGATTCTCAACATCAGCCATATGAATCTTTAATGATTGTTTCTTGTACTCCGCAGCATGACTGAAGCGTGCCAGAGATGGCCTGAGCGTCTTTCTCCCTGACACCCCCTGCATTGGGGAGCTCTGTGAGGATGGAACCAGTTTTGCTTCTTCAATTTAGTCAATTAAATGGTACACTTCTTAGGATGGACGACAAAGAGCACCAGACTTAGTCTTACATTTAATTTAATTTAATTTAATTGATGTATTTGAAGGACAGTGCACAGTCATCAACATTTCTGTAAATGTGCTAGTTTTAGCCAGCAGGCTAATTTTCAACTGTAGGCCTTTGGCAAGATCTTAAGCTAAAAAGTTAACATATTAAAGAATATACACAGCAACAGATAACAACAGTATAACATGATGCCAATAGACTCCATTAAAACATATAACCATACAACCATTCATACAAACCACCATGAGTTAGTAAGATCAATTTCTCCAGCACGGCAAAACCTGATGAGTTTGTGGACGACATAGCATGCAAGATGGCAGATAATACATATACCTGCGTTTGTGAGATCAGGCAATGCTCTGTTCCCCGCCATCAGCTGTTCCATATGTTCGGTGTGTGTGTGTGTGTGTGTGTGTGTGTGTGTGTGTGTGTGTGTGTGTGTGTGTGTGTGTGTGTGTGTGTGTGTGTGTGTGTACACTTTCCCTTTTTTTAGATTGCATTTCTGGTAGACACTTTATAATTTACTCTTTACACTTTACACTTGACACTTTATAATTTTTGTTCTTTATACCGTCTGATTTGTTTGCCCTGTTTGTGATTGTTTTTTTCTGTTTGTCTTAATCTTACTTTAGCATTTAGTTTAGCATTTACCTTTGCGTCTATTTTTGTTTGCATTAGTACTTTGTATCTTTTTATTGTTATTATTATTTTATTTTTGCATTTTTGTATTTTATCATATTTTTATCCTATGTTTTTCCAATGCTGCTGGGCTTTTTCTCCTACGGGGGATTAATAAAGTTGTAACTAATCTAATTTTTGTGTTTGAAAGTGCCATAGTTTTTCTAATGTGAGACGTGGACATTTTTAAATTAGATATTTTAGGCATTATTATTATATATTATACATATATATTATATATTTTATAATATTTTACATTAACCCTCCTTCGAGTACCCTCAAAATGGCAGAGTATCCCCAACAAAACCCCATGATGCATTCTGATGTAGTAGCATAAGTGGAAAAAAGCCGCTAGACAAACCAATCCTCCACGAAATTCCTGGGTTCATTTAGGATCTATGCCATAAATCGCAAAAATAACACTGCTGTCCTCCAGTCCATTAAATGTCATATTCAAAAAGTCCATGCACAGCCCGTTTTCCATTTCTCTTACATTCCCATCATAGCTAAGAATAGGCTCATATCAACTTCAAAATTCTGGCTTAACATAATTATATCCCTATTCCCTAATCTCGTTTTTTTTCTCTCTCTCGCTCTCGCTCTCTCTCTCTGTCTCCCTCTGGTGGGTCATAGCCAAGCTATAAAAGGTAGACAATTAGCGAGACAGGGCAGATGTATTAATTGACACGAACCAAGGGATGAGCGACTGTGAGGTCGATCGACACACAGATGTAGAGAAAGTTTGGGATACCCAAAACCATAAATCTTTCAAATATGATTTCTTTTTTTCTCTCTCTCTCTCTCTCTCTCTCTCTTCGTCGTTGTCTCTCTAATAGTCTATCGCTCTCTATACTCCATACTATACTAACATTTCCCCATCCCTCATTTGGCTAAACTGAGTTTAATATTCAACATCTATAGGTACGTGTGTGACGTGCTACTTTCATGCACGGAAATCTGACTGCAGCTCTTTGAAAGAATAATCGCTGCCAAATACTGGGCCTGTGTACGTTTTGTGTGTGTGTGTGTGTGTGTGTGTGTGTGTGTGTGTGTGTGTGTGTGTGTGTGTGTGTGTGTGTGTGTGTGTGTGTGTGTGTGTGTGTGTGTGTGTGTGTGTGTGTGTGTGTGTGTGTGTGTGTGTGTGTGTGTGTGTGTGTGTGTGTGTGTGTGTGTGTGTGTGTGTCTGTTGTCCCCACCCACAAGTACGTGCAAATCTAAATGAATTCCCCTTTCTCTCCAGTAGGGCCGAGATCGTTTATTGGCCTGTGGCATGTGCCACCGCGACCACTGACATACCATGGCATATGCCGTTCAGGAACGGCATATGCCATTCAGGAACGGCATATGCAGTTTAGGATCGGTAACTGCCGTTCAGGTGGAACGGCATGCCGTTTAGGAACGGTAACTGCCGTTCAGGTGGAACGGCATATGCCGTTTAGGAACGGCACATGCCGTTCTGGAACGGTACATGCCGTTCGGGTGGAACGGCATATGCCGTTCAGGAACGGTAAGTGCCAGATAAGTGCCAGGCTCTAAATCTCTGTTATTGATTAGTCAGACCTGTTTAGGTGGCTAGGCTAACTACCGTCACCGGAGCAAGTCCGGCTGTTTTCAAAAGCATCTGTCATTTCATAAGCAACAACAAACAGATCGCACATATACTAACAACAGAACGGACACGAGAAACGTATAAATCCCTTTATTTACGGCGTTATGTTGTGATATAGTGTCGATAAAGACCAAATATATATAGCTTTACATTTACGGCAATACTTGTCTTGAAATGATACGGAGGAGGCGGGGCGTGCTGGTGTCATATACCATTGTTGGGAACGACACATACCGTTCCTGAACGGCATATGCCGTTCCACCCGAACGGCATTTACCGTTCCAGAACAGCATTTACCATTCCTGTACGGCATATGCCGTTCCACCTGAACGGCAGTTACCGTTCCTAAACGGCATGTGCCGTTCCACCTGAACGGCAGTTACCGTTCCTAAACAGCATGCCGTTCCACCTGAACGGCAGTTACCGATCCTAAACGGCATATGCCGTTCCTGAATGGCATATGCCATGGTATGTCAGTGGCACATGCCACAGGCCAATAAACGATCTCGGCGTCTCTCTTTCCATCTCCGTCATTATGTTCCTCTCGGTACCTTCACTGTTGTGTAGTTCAGGTAGCTAAACAGGAGCCTGCAGTATTTGGGGGCTGCAGTACCAGCGTCCAGCCCATAGAGGGCCCTTGTGCATCACAGCGGTGTGGTGTCACTAGAACGCAGGCGGCGCCAAGCATGGACCAACTGCACCGCATTCGGAGGAATCATAGAGTGGTGGGGGGGGGGGAGGGGGTATTTATCCTTGAGCTCCCCCAGTTCTTTGGTTGTGAGAGCACCGTTCTCTCTGTATTTCTCTCTCTCTCTCCCTCACTCTCTCTCTCTTTCTCTCGTTCTCTCCTCTCTTTTCGTTCATTGTTAGAACAGGAGACATGCTTTGGCTTTGCCTCGCCGCTGCTGATGTCGAAGCACGTTCGAATGCGACGCGTGCACAGGTGACACACACGCACACGTCCGTTTTCCGTGTGTCATTGTGAGTGTCCTCCCTATACAGACACAGTGCACGGGCGTTCTGCCTTTCGCTTGCTGCATTGTCCTCCTGCCTGTTAAGCGTGCCAAGACACGCACGCACGCACGCACACACACACACACACACACACACACACACACACACACACACACACACACACAAATAAATGCGCACAAACATACACACCCACACACACATCCACCACACAAAGTGATGTATTTCCTGGTTATAGGTTTTTCCTTTGCTTAGTCAGCGCACCTACCCATTTATCACTGTCTCTCACTTTCTCTATCTCACTCTCTCTTTTTCCCCTTCTCTGCCTCTCCCCATGGTCACTCTACCCCTGGTTGGGGTTGCGCGTGCGTGTGTGTGTGTGTGTGTGTGTGTTTGATTGTGTATGCAGTACCGAGCCACGAGCAACACTGGTTGGCACGGCTCAGATCCCACGACCTCTAGGTTGCCTTTGATCTATTTTATCCAATCACGTGCATTGCTCCTCTCCCGTCTCCATTCAAACCCTCCACAAATGCACCTCCTCCTCCTCCTCTCCCTCTGCTCTTTCCCTCTCACGACCTACATCGCATCTCTCCTGTGCTCGTAACTCTCTCATTTCCCCCCCCCCTCTCTCTCTCTCTCTCTCTCTCTCTCTCTCTCTCTCACTCTCTCTCTCTCTCTCTCTCTCTCTCTCTCTCTCTCACTCTCTCTCTCTCTCCCTCTCGCTCTCTCTCCCTCTCTCTCTCTCTCTCACTCACAGTCACACACAGACATGAACGTGCAGTATTTCATAGACTACACATTCTCTCTCCCTCTGTCTCTGCTTTTCCTCGAGTGTTGCAATTTCAGAATGGCTACAGATTTTTTAGCACTTTGTCTTTTTATTATTGTTTATGTGTGTGCGTGCGTGTGTGTGTGTGTGTGTGTGTATGTATGTGTGTAAAAACATATGTGTGTGGGTGCGTATATATATATATATAAATATATATTTTTGTGTGTGTGTGTGTGTGTGAGGGTGTGTATATATTTACATGTGTGTGTGCGTGTGTCTGTGTGTGTATGTGTGTATAAACGTGTGTGGGTGCGTATATATATATAAATATATGTGTGTGTGAGGGTGTGTATGTTGACATGTGTGTATGGGTGTGTGTGTGTGGGTGTGTGTGTGTGTGTGTGTGTGTGTGTGTGTGCATGGGCCTAACCTTTATCACTCTCATACTGCGAAGAGCTCCATAGCTCTTTAGTCAGCATGTTAACTTAATTAACTGAGTGTGTTCATGTGTGCGTGTGTGTGTGCGGTGCGCTGTTTGTTTCAGAGAGGGGACACACGCACACACATACACACTCACAATGTCCCAGGTGCGGCACTGTACATCATTGTAAAGGATGGCCTGCATGTCTTTGTGCACTTAAGTGTTTGTGTGTGCATGTGCCTGAGAACAGTTAATGGATGTGCAAAAGGCATCGGCTCGTGTGTGCATGTGTGTGTGTGTGTGTGTTCATGTGTTCGTATGTGTGCGTGCATGTGTGTGTGTGTCTGTGCGTGCGTGTGTGTGCGTGCGTGTGTGTGTGTGTGTGTGTGTGTGTGTGTGTGTGTGTGTGTGTGTGTGTGTGTGTGTGTGTGTGTGTGTGTGCGTGTGTGTGTGTGTGAGTGTGTGCGAGAACCAAAGCATGTGCTACTAAGCCATCACTCTTAGGATGCGTTGCCCTTGGCCCATAATCAGAGAGGGGATTTCTCCGTAATGTTACCTGTAAATGATGTTTTTAAGGACAATGTCAAGGGTATGATGTAACGCCAACACATCTCAGGGTATCATGTAAAGCCTGATAAGTACCTAACCTAAAACAGGGCAATGGGGAATGTGAGGTCCTAGACTGGAACTTAAACCATTACCTCAACATGTTCTGATTGTCAGCCATTTTTGATACTATCAGGAATCTTGAAGTTTAAGGAATTTAATCGATTTTTTTTGACAATTGCAACAAATATAATGCACACAAATATAGGAATCTGTTAATCTTAAATAAACTTAATTTGTATATCTCTTATGCTTTTGGAGATAATGCCATAGATTGGGTTTCACGTTTCAAAAGGCTCAGATGTGTGTCTGTCTGATCATGAGCGTCTGTCTGATCATGATAATGCTTCTGTTCCTGACTGTATCGATGCGTGTTTGTCTGTTCTGTTACTATATTAGCAGCAGTCTATATTTCGGGTATGCACTTTTCCCTTCTAATTCAATATTCTCTCTGTTCTAGCGTGTTGCGGAAACTGTTAATCTTAAATAAACTTAATTTGTATATCTCTTATGCTTTTGGAGATAATGTCATAGATTGGGTTTCACGTTTCAAAAGGCTCAGATGTGTGTCTGTCTGATCATGAGTGTCTGTCTGATCATGATAATGCTTCTGTTCCTGACTGTATCGATGCGTGTTTGTCTGTTCTGTTACTATATTAACAGCAGTCTATATTTCGGGTATGCACTTTTCCCTTCTAATTCATTATTCTCTCTGTTCTAGCGTGTTGCGGTGACTGTGACTGGTGGACTCTCCTTATGGTAAACCGGCCAGCACCCAATCACCGATTTCAAATATTCTGCCTGTATATACAGTGGGGCAAAAAAGTATTTAGTCAGCCACCAATTGTGCAAGTTCTCCCACTTAAAAAGACGAGAGAGGCCTGTAATTTTCATCATAGGTAAACCTCAGCTATGAGAGACAAAATGAAAAAAAAAAATCCAGAAAATCACATTGTCTGATTTTTTAAGAATTTATTTGCAAATTATGGTGGAAAATAAGTATTTGGTCACCTACAAACCAGCAAGATTTCTGGCTGTCACAGACCTGTAACTTCTTCTTTAAGAGGCTCCTCTGTCCTCCACTTGTTTCCTGTATTAATGGCACCTGTTTGAACTCCTTATCAGTATACAAGACACCTGTCCACAACCTCAAACAGTCACACTCCAAACTCCACTATGGCCAAGACCAAAGAGGTGTCAAAGGACACTAGAAACACAATTGTAGACCTGCACCAGGCTGGGAAGTCTGAATCTGCAAAAGGTAAGCAGCTTGGTGTGAAGAAATCAACTGTGGGAGCAATTATTAGGAAATGGAATACATACAAGACCACTGATAATCTCCCTCGATCTGGGGCTCCACGCAAGATCTCACCCTGTGGGCTCAAAATGATCACAAGAACGGTGAACAAAAATCCCAGAACCACACGGGGGGACCTAGTGAATGACCTCCAGAGAGCTGGGACCAAAGCAACAAAGGCTACCATCACTAACACACTACGCCGCCAGGGACTCAAATCCTGCAGTGCCAGACGTGTCCCCCTGCTAAAGCCAGTGCATGTCCGGGCCCGTTTGAAGTTTGCTAGAGAGCATTTGGATGATCCAGAACAGGATTGGGAGAATGTCATATGGTCAGATGAAACCAAAATATAACTTTTTGGTAAAAACTCAACTCGTCGAGTTTGGAGGAGAAAGAATGCTGAGTTGCATCCAAAGAACACCATACCTACAGTGAAGCATGGGGGTGGAAACATCATGCTTTGGGGCTGTTTTTCTGCCAAGGGACCAGGACGTCTGATCCGTGTGACGGAAAGAATGAATGGGGCCATGTATCGTGAGATTTTGAGTGAAAACCTCCTTCCATCAGCAAGGGCACTGAAGATGAAACGTGGCTGGGTCTTTCAGCATGACAATGACCCCAAACACACCGCCCGGGCAACGAAGGAGTGGCTTCGTAAGAAGCATTTCAAGGTCCTGGAGTGGCCTAGCCAGTCTCCAGATCTCAACCCCATAGAAAATCTTTGGAGGGAGTTGAAAGTCTGTGTTTCCCAGCGAAGGCCCAAAAACATCACTGCTCTAGAGGAGATCTGCATGGAGGAATGGGCCAAAATACCAGCAGCAGTGTGTGAAAACCTTGTAAAGACTCACAGAAAACGTTTGACCTCTGTCATTGCCAACAAAGGGCATGAAACAAAGTATTGAGATGACGTTTTTTTATTGACCAAATACTTATTTTCCACCATAATTTGCAAATAAGTTCTTTAAAAATGAGATAATGTGATTTTCTAGATTTATTTTTTTAATTTTGTCTCTCATAGCTGAGGTATACCTATGATGAAAATGACAGGCCTCTCTCGTCTTTTTAAGTGGGAGAACTTGCACAATTGGTGGCTGACTAAATACTTTTTTGCCCCACTGTATGTATATATGTACGTATGTCAATTATGGCACTTATTGCACTCTTGACCATCCCTGGAAGGTGGGATCCCCCACTCTGCGTTCCTCCTCAAGATTTCTTTCTGGCTAATTAAGGGAGTTTTTTCTTGCCCTCTTGGGGGCTAGGGTCAGGGGGTGTCATAAAGATATGGCCTGTTAAGGCCTTTGAGACTTTACAGGTGATAAAGGGTCTATAAAAATAAAATTGAATTGAATCGAATTGAATAGATGTGTGACCGTTTCCCATTCTTCAGCTTTTTAACAGGTAGTGTAGGCTACCATGCTGTGTTTAGTAGTTCACTCTGGAGGCCAATATCACCGATAGACTATGTGCTTCTTTTGTGTCGATGTGATGGTATGGATTGTGATTGCTTGATTGTGATTGAAAAGGAAATGATGAGGAGAGGAGACAAGGAAGGAGCACAGACAAGAGGGGGGTATATGAGTAGTGGAGAGGAGTTAAGGAAATGAGAGGAGAACAGTTTAGACAAGGAGGAGCTGTGACAAGGAAAGGATAAAGAGGGGAGTGGAGACGAGGAGAGCAGACAAGGCTAGGAGAGGAGTCAAGGAGAGAAGGGCAGGAGAGACGAGAGGGGAGAGGTGATGGCATATAGTGTCAACCGTATCACATACAATTAAAAATAAAAAACAGATCAGCAGAAGATTATTATGCCTTATGTCTAAATAAGTCGTTAACAAAGTCAACGGGGAATAACACAGAAACATTGTACAGAACACCAAGCACACGGTTCAATGATCAGAACTATAGGATCGACCAAGCATTGTACATTCCGATTCATTTGTAAAAGCAACAAGGATTTGCCTTGGGATTCCTTTAGCATCAAGTTAGCATCTGGCCCAACCGTTGTGAAGGCCTGCAGTGTCGTGGGATCCGACGCGCCCGCTGAAACCTGCCTCATTATTACTTATCCCTTAGTCCCTGATCTCCACTGAGTAGATGTCTATACAGTTACACCTGACATCACACTTAATAAACATTAAAATCGACCAGCGCTTGCCTTTGTCTTGTGTCATCATTTAATGAAGAGCGGAATGTCAAATCGTGTTTATATTGTGTTTCTGCTCACAAGCCACCAACTAGACAACTGTTAACGCTTTCAGAGATCCTTCTATCAGAGGCGTCGCCATAGGCTGCTGTAGGACACACACAGGTGCCTCTCATAACGATAATTATGGGTCTGCTGCTTTTATGCTCCAGGGCACGGGGAGAAGACTAAACTAGTGGAGATAACTCTTATATAATATTATAATGTTTTTATCATGGACCTTGTGCCCTGGTTCATAAAAAGAGCAGGGCTCTTGTTATGAGCGACGTATGTGTTCGTCCTACAACAGCACCCGCCTGAATAGGGGGTATTCCAGTAGTAGAATGTCTCTGTTATAGATTGTTTACTTCAAAAAACGTTGCATCACATAGCATGATTTGAGCGCCTCAGGCCTAAAAGCAATTGGACCAGTGGGCTAAAATGATTAAAGGACAAAGCAAATAATGCATAGGCTAGCAGACGCTTCAGACATGCAGCTTGTGTCTTTTGGCGTTACAATACAGTCGTCCCTTCCTTGTTTTATGTTCACTGGACTTGGCATTCACAAATACCATAATGTTATGTTTTTGCGGGAAAGTATTTTTTAGAACGATAAGCATTGAAGGATATTCAAATGTCTTTAAAGTTGTAATACATCATATTTCAACTACATCCTAGCTTAAGATAACCTAGACATATCATGAGTCAATGCTGAACGATAAAGATTTCCATGATGTTATCAATAATGTCACATCCTATACAAAAAAACGAATAAAAAATGCTCTTTGTTTTCATACAATTTTGCCTTGTTGCCCCCACCATGTTGCTACAGTGGCCCAGAACAGACAAATGTCTCTAAAGAGGACCCTAACTTATCTGATCTTATATAGAGATTGCTGTTTACTTGTAAGCTTTGAGCATGAGCATGAGTTTTACTGACAATTGAGTTATCATACACTTAAAAAATTCATGCTGGAATTCAGTTGGTTGCAATAATGCAAGCTCACTGCTAGATGCCACTAAATCCTACACACTGCGCCTTTAACTGGCTCGAGGTTAAAGTTGATTTCGATTCTGTTTTATAAATGAATTGATGATGATTTAGACACCTACACAAACGCCTGTAAGAACAATCACACACAAACACACACACACACACACACACACACACACACACACACACACACACACACACACACACACACACAACACACACAACACACACACACACACACCGAACACTAAAGTGCTGCTTTGGCGCTGTCCGCGGTGCTGAAGCGGGTACCTGCAGCCTTAACAGCCACCACTGGGATGAATGAAGACGTTTTTTATTCTATCGCTTGGGAATCACACAGAAGAGACTTTTAAGACAAATAAAGTCTGGAAATATGCGAGGAAATGTTTATTTCCCCTCCTCATTTTGAATTGCATCATCATCACGCTCTTGCCTCTCTCTCTCTCTCTCTCTCTCTCTCTCTCTCTCTCTCTCCCTCCCTCCCATCCCTCCCTCTCCCTCACCTCTCTCTCTCTCTCTCTCTCTCTCTCTCTCCCTCTCTCCGGTCCCCTACCCCACCCCCCCATTCCTCTTTTTCGCGGATGTGTGTGCCTGAGTCTCCCCTCGCTGCCCGTGTGCGGAAACGTACCTCGGGGTGCCAAGGCGTATAACGCAAAAGCAGAAAAAAAATTGACTACGCAGCGGAGAGAGAGAGAGAGAGAGAGAGAGAGAGAGAGAGAGAGAGAGAGAGAGGGAGGGAGGGGAGGAGGGAGGGAGGGAGGGAGGAGAGAGAGAGAGAGAGAGCGGGCACGCGTGTGTTTAGGGGCGGGGGAGAGCTGGATCCATTATTTTTTTCTCTCCACCAGAACAGCAATGCCAGCAAAGTGGCTGGCTGAATGACCAGGACTAGAGGACACAGAAGGAAGAGAGAGAGAGAGGGGGGGGGGGCGGGGGGGCGGGGGGGTGAGGGGGAAGGAGGTGTAGATTTGGTGGTGGTGGTACTTTTGTAATGCGATACAGAACATGGCGCGAGACAGGGGGAGAGGGTGGACGAAGGAGCGCGTTTAAGTTGACTGTGTATGCGGCGCAGGCACGATCTCACGTGTTGAAATCGACGACTCGAAGCGCGAGACCATCAACAGTCCCCATCCCATAAAGACGAATGCGGGGAGAGAAGGGGGGGGGGGAGGCGAGATAGACGAGGGAGAGAAGGTTAAAAGGCTGATGAAAAGGGAAGAGCGCCAAGTACGCGACTTTAAAGCTACAGGAGGAACCAAAGGATGTCGGGGTCATTGGGAGAAAGGAGAGAGACACCCGGGAACAGATGAGTTGAGAAGGGAGGACGAGATAGTATGGGGATCGAAAGGAGAGATGCACGGAGCAGAGGAGGAGAGCAGTGTGGGGGGGGGGGGGGGGGGGATACTCATTCTTGCTTTCACTGCAGCAAAAAATCCATTCACTCTCCTGGTGTGAGCGTGTGTGTGTGTGTGTGTGTGTGTG